>NC_041389.1:194906411-194989259 GCF_002162155.2 Triticum dicoccoides | reverse complement strand
GGTGAGGCGGCGGGGCGGAGACGGAGGGGCGCGGGTCAGAGCCCGGCGGCGGCGACGAGCGGCGGCAGCGACAGGGCGCCGATCGGAGTGGGGCGCCGGCGGCGAAGGGTGACGGGGCCGAGGCGGCGCCAGCGGGGATCGGGCGAAGGCGGCGGGGAACGCGCGGGGCGGCTCGGGTGCGGTCTGGCCCGGCGCGGCCCGGCCGTCGGCCCCGACGGGCCTGGCGGTGGGGAGGAGAGAGAGAGAGGCCGGCGGGGACATGTGGCAGCTCGGGATAGGCTCAGCGCGGCGGCGGACGCGTCCGGTGGCGGGGTGGACGTGTCCGGTGGCGGGAGGAAGGAGGAGACTAGGGTTAGGGTGGAATTCATGTGCGAATTTCGGGGGGAGGGGCTAATTTATAGATAGAGGGAGCTAGGAGTGTCCAAATGAGGAGCGGTTTTCGGCCACGCGATCGTGATCGAACGGCCGAGAGCATGGAGTGGGTTTGGATGGGTTATAGGGCCACTTTGGAGGGGTGTTGGGCTGCAACAAAAGAGGGCTTTATGGTTACCCGGTTAACCGTTGGAGTATCAAACGGACTCCAAATGGCACGAAACTTGACTGGCAGTCTACGGTGGTGTAACAAGGCCGCTTGGCAAACCTCGGTCCATTCCGAGAATGTTTAACACCCGCACACGAAAAGAGACAAGAAGGGGACGCCGGATGACATAGGAGTGCCGGATTGCAAAACGGACAACGGGGAAAATGCTCGGATGCATGAGACGAACGCGTATGCAATGCAATGCACATGATGACATGATAAAATGCAACACGCAAGCAAATGACATGGCAATGACGGCGAATAACTAGCAGACACCTGGTGCATCAAATCCGGGGCGTTACAACTCTCCTCCACTAAAAAGAGATCTCGTCCCGAGATCTTAGGACCGAGATGGAAGTGAAAAGGGATGAGGTGAAACAAGAACACAAGAGAAGAAGCAAAGAATCGAGAGCACTCGAGAAGAAGAGACGAACGATGAGAATGACGAGAATCGAAAGCTCATGGAGTCAGATAGACTAAGAAACCACTCCGGTTAGAACGAGATAAGAAACGAATAAGACTGAAAGGATTTAGGCAGCACTCCGGCTGAAACATGGATGAATAGAGCACGAGCTTGAGAGGATGGAATGATACTTGATGAAGACATGACACAAAACCTCCAGAAATAATTGAAAGAGTTGAATGAAAAGAACGGAGAAGAAAATGACAACTTTTTCCATGAATGAAATTGAAAGCATCTTTAGAAGGAAGGTTTAAACGGAGTTGTTGAGAAAATAAACAACTAAAGAATAAGCTTGTTGTGGACTTATCAAAACAACTCAAAACTTGAGGTGAAATTATACCACAACCAAAAGTCTGAATAGCTGAGAAGAATGAAGAAATGCAAAACTCCATTTCAAAAGACTACGGAGTATTAGTTGCACCTCGAAAAGCAAGAAGAAGAAGAAGATACTTGAGCTCCTCCAACAAGAATCTTGATGAACACTTGAAGAATGAATTAAATCATGACGAACCACCGTGAGGAACTCTGGTAACAAAAGATGACGAGATAAATTGAAGGATGAAAAGAATAAGATTAAAGCTTGCGGTGACTTGGATGGAGGTTCCGACGAGATAAGCGAGATTAGCTTGGAACTCCGGAAAAGAAAAGATGAAAACACTTGGACCTAGAATTTATTCCTCATGAACAAACTCCAAAGGAAGGGATTAATCACTTTGAGGAAATAAGAATAAGATTTATTGTATGCTTGTCCTTCATCAAATTAAATTGATGACAAGCAATGGATTTTTGCATACTACTTATTCTTCTTGAAAAGGATTGAGAAGTGACATATCGCAAACTTGAGAAGGTCTTCATGAACCACCGGTAGGATTAAAAAAACGAATGGATTAAAATGATAATCAAGGAAAAAGAATCGTGAACGAACCACCGTAAGAATTTGAAAATGACTGATGAAAGAGAATGAATCACCGGGAAGAATTAGAAGAACCAATATACTAGAGGGGATTTAGATGCAAAAGAACAAGAGATCATGAGCTGATTAAAGAACACTTGAACAAAGCACCGGGATAATTGGATAACGGTAGCTTAAATGTGAGGACGAAGAATTCTTCTGGAAAGATGGCCTCCGATGAAAAGAAACTGAAAAAAACAACTCCTGGCATACTCCTGATGGGTAAGAAAAGAATCTCTGACAAAAGGAATAATTCGAGAGGATAGCATGAAGCTAGAACCGCGAGTCTTCGAGAGAACGGGTAAGATTTAGAGGAAAAACTCTTCTTCGATCTTGAAATGACGACGAGAAACACCACCAAAATTACTGAGATACTCTGGGAGAATGAAAAACGAAAAGGTTGAGCCAACAATGAAAATGATTTGAAATCGATCTTGGAAAAGCATCTGACTGATGGCATCCATTCTTACGTCACACTTGAAAAGAATTAGGAATGGCTCCGGAATATTTAGAAGAGTCGGGTAAGATCCTGGGAAAAGACATGTGGGTTAGGGCCCACTAAAAGAAATCGCCATTGAAAAGGATTGTTGAACAGATAAATGATACACCAGAACAATTGAAATATTTGAATGAGGTGACAACCTCGAATTAATTGGAACACAGACGAATCTTCTAAGATGTCTTGAACTCCGGAATGATTGAATGGTGAGAGGCAAAACGAGTAAGGAGAACACTTGAGCTGAGGGAAAAGATATGATCAACAATGAATACTTGAATTGAGTCCACCTGAAAAGAAAGAGATGAAGAATGGAGAACGAGACAAGAATTCACCGGTTGAAATAATTGACGAAAAACTGAAGATGCTCCACACGAATGAGATTGATGGTCGAAACAGACCCAGACTCCGGGAAGAAGAGGGTGGAAGGGCGGGAAAACAAAGGCAACTTGGAAGGGGAATTGACGAATAACTTGAAGAGAAGACACCGTTGAAAATAATTGAGGAAGGAATGCAAAGACTTCGGACGAGTAGGATGGATACTGAATTACGGACTCCGACTCCGAGTAGAAAAGGGGGAGGGCAGGTGGGAAAAGAAAACAACTGAGGATTGAAATCAAAGATGAAGGGGCTCGAGTCAACTTGACGAGAAATGCGCCGGATGAAAAGAGCTAAGAACCAACGACCAAAAAACCAATTACGTGAACCTAAAGAAAGTTTGAAGGGGAAGAGAAGTAATTCAAAACACCCACATCAAGATTCCTGACCAAAGCGATGAAGGGGCTGAGGAGTAAAAAGAATTCCTACTCTCCGATATAACTAGACTCCAAAAAAAAATCTTTCTAGACTCGACAACGGCCAAACTACACGATCAATCAAGGGGGCTCCTAAGGTCGGTCAAGGCTCTGATACCAACTTGTCACGCCCAAGATGCGACGCTATCCTAAAGGAACTCGAAGGTCCCACCAAGGATAGAAGCGCATCTTGAAGACGCTTTTGCAAGGTGGATATCATTACATCAACATTACATAATAGATAGGGATACATACATAAGGCATACAATGCCACACGAATACAACATCATCTTACATCAAAGCACCATCCGACTACGGATGAAACACAAACAGAAACTCAAATGACATCCACCCTGCTAGCCCAGGCTGCCGACCTAGAACCTATCCCCTAATCGAAGAAGAAGCAAAAGAAGAACTCCAAAACAAGTAACTTCACTCTCGCATCATGTCATCGCATAACCTGCACCTGCAACTGTTGTTGTAGTCATCTGTGAGCCACGAGGACTCAGCAATCCCATTACCATGGGTATCAAGACTAGCAAAGCTTAAAGGGAAAGGAAGGGGTAAAGTGGTGAGGTTGCAGAAGCGACTAAGCATATATGGTGGCTAACATACGCAAATAAGAGCGAGAAGAGAGCAAACGGAGCGGTCGTGAAGCTAGCAATGATCAAGAGGAGATCTTGAACTCCTACTTACGTCAAACATAACCCAAAACCGTGCTCACTTCCCGGACTCCGCCGAAAAGAGACCATCACGGCTACACACGCGGTTGATACGTTTTAATTCGGATCTGGTGTCAAGTTATCTACAACCAGACATTAACAAATTCCCATCTGCCACATAACCGTGGGCACGGCTCTCGAAAGTTTATACCCTGCAGGGGTGTCCCAACTTAGCCCATCACAAGCTCTCACGGTCAACGAAGGATATTCCTTCTCCCAGGAAGACCTGATCAGTCTAGGAATCCCGGTTTACAAGACATTTTGACAAAGGTAAAACAAGACCAGCAAAGCTGCCCGATGCGCCGACAATCCCGATAGGAGATGCACATATCTCGTTCTCAGGGCAACACCGGATAGGTCAGCCTACGAGTAAAACCATCCCTCGAGTTGCCCCGAGGTGGCCCCGCAGTCTGCCCGGTTTGAACCAGCACTTAGAGAAGCACTGGCCCGGGGGGGCTAAAATAAAGATGACCCTCGGGTTGGCCGACCCAAGGGAAAGGTATAGGTGGTGGTGAGGCAAATGGTAAAACCAAGGTTGGGCCTTGCTGGAGGAGTTTTATTCAAAGCGAACTGTCAAGGGGGTCCCATAAATCCGGGAACATAATACCGATATGACGGAAACTAGGGCGGCAAGAGTGGATCAAAACAACAGGCATAAGGCCGAGCCTTCCACCCTTTACCAAGTATATAGATGCATTAATTAAATAAGAGATATTGTGACATCCCAACAATAAACCTGTCCACCATGGAGCAATCTTCAAACTTCACCTGCAACTAACAATGGTATAGGAGGGGCTGAGCAAAAGCGGTAACATAGCCAAACAACGGTTTGCTAGGAAGGGTGAAAAGTTTAGAGGCTGACATGGCAATTTGGGAAGGCTTGAAGAACAAGTGATAGGTAGCGCAACAAAGCAATAGAACGAAGCAACTAGCATAGCAATGATAGTAGTGAGATCTAAGGTGACGGTCATCTTGCCTGAAATCCTGCAAGGAAGAAGAACGAGTCCATGAAGAAGATGAAGCCACGTAGACGAACCAAGCGTAGACGAACGAATCCTCACGATGGCAACGAAACAGGAACTAACGAGAAGGAGCACAACTGGAAAGAAGCAAACCACAAGGTAAACACACAACACATAACCAAGTCATGATGCTCAATCAAGTATGATGCATGACAAGGCTACATGAAGCTACTCATGGAAAGAGATGATGCAAACAAGAACAACACATCAAAGCAAGTTTAAATGAGGCCGGAAACATCATATAACAATTCCGGGAAGTCCTCATATGCAAGTTTCGAAGTTTGTCCAGATCTGAACAAACATTAATTTGAAGTTGATAAACAGCAAGTTAAAGAGCACCAAGAGGATCTACACGAGATTCTAGTCAAGTTACATATAAAGTTCATTTAATTCGGAGCTACGTCCTAGAAGATATGAGCAAAACAAGTTAAACATGGCATTGATGCAAAATGCATACAAACGTCAAGCAAACACTCTCAAAACATGGATGCAACAAGGTACATGAAACTACATACAAAACGAAGCAAGTTTCATATAGAGCACACTCAAAACGGAGCAACGGTTCAACACATACACTATACAAGTTTAAAGGACAAGTTGTCCAAAACAGCAACTAGGCCTCTAGCAAGCATCAAAACAGTATGCTACAGCATCTCAATGTAAGAACAAAAGGCATGGGCATGAAGTACAAGTAAATCATGACAAAACATGAACACCGAGCTATCTCCAGAAAACTCTAGAACATGCTCGAATGGGCATGGCAAGATTGCAAATAATAACAGTTTCAGACTTTGCAGAAGTAACATCAGGTTGCAATGTTTAGGGATATCAAACAACATGTTACAGGAACTTATCATGGCAAACAAAGGCATGAAATGCTATTACTAAAGACAAAGAACACAACTACCTTAATGAACTAATTCCAAAGATCAACAGAAAATATGGTAGCATCGATGCAAACATGGCAAATGATATGACAGATTCGGACATGGCACGAACAACAGTAAGTAGGCATGTTGGTGAGCTTGTACCACTCACCACAGAGCAATACATGGCATGACAAGGTAACCAACAGTAATAAGACATGTTTATGAAGCTAAACAAGGCAAGAGCATGTTCATAGGGTACATCGATCACCAGCAAAGCTCATGGCAAAACTGAACTTAATGTTAACAGGCTGACAGCAATATTATTTAGAAAGTTTGGAGCAAGATAACAACAAGCTACAGCTGGCTATAAATTCAACCAGGGGCATGGATGGATAGATCATGACATGTATAACAGAACATCCTTAGTGAACATCTCCAGATTATGCATAGAATGACTTGTAGTAGCAGGTTTACATAGCATCATAATATAACAGAATCAGTATAGCAGAACAGCAACAGCAAGTACCCTACTTCACGAGCTCGATGCACTCACTACAAGACTCACAAAAACACATAGATTGCCCCACAGTAAAAATGACATGATGTAGCTCAAAATTCATGTAGACATCAAGCTCATAAGATGCACACACAAAATGCAATGAAAAAGACAAAACAGCAAGTTATAACAGTTTCAGCAGGTTAACATCATATAGCACTCTTGCAACGCTCAAAAAAGCATGGCATAATGGAATGAAATGAAGAGCATCTGATGATGAACAATTTGATATATCATGCATGCAAAACGGAGCAGCATACTAGGAGATATGGCTGGTCAACCATGGCATCAGAATGTAAGGAACTGGGGACTTGGAAGAAATCCGGGGTCAGCCTGCAGATCTAGATCCGGGCGCGGATTACGAAGGTCGCCGGAGCTGCATGCTGGCGAGCTCGGCAGGACAGCGGGATGGTGCGGGAGACGAGGGGCATCGGATCCGGGCCGGACCTGCCTGGATCTGGTCGGAGGCGAGGCCAGGCGGCGACGAGGCGGCGACGGCCGGGGTCGGCGCGCCGGCGGGCGTGGCCGCGGGCTGCGGTGGCAACGGGGATGCGGGGTCGGCGCGCCCCGGTGGGTTGTCCCCACCTGGTGGCCCCGCTGACCCTGAAACCAACGCTATAAAATCACATTGTTCCAGAAAAAAATGGGGAGAAAGAATTATCGCGTTTCATGAGACAGAGCCATCGCCGTCTCCTGTTCTTCATCGGGAGGCCAGATCTGGAGTCCGTTTGGGGCTCCGAAGACGGAGGTCTTCGATCTTCATCATCACCAACACATCTCCATCGCCAATTCCATGATGCTCCCCATCGGGAGTGAGTAATTCCTTTGTAGGCTCACTGGTCGCTGAGGAGTTGGATGAGATTCATCATGTAATTGAGTTAGTTTTGTTAGGGCCTGATCCCTAGTATCCATTATGTTCTGAGATTGATGTTGCTATGACTTTCCATGCTTAATGCTTGTCACTTTGGGCCCGGGTGCCATGATTTCATATCTGAACCGTTTATGGTATCACCATTATATCCATGTTCTAGATCCGATCTTGCAAGTTATAGTCACCTACTACGTGTTATGATCCGGCAACCCCGGAGGTGACAACAGTCGGGACCACTCCCGGTGATGACCGTAGTTTGAGGAGTTCATGTATTCACCGTGTGTTAATGCTTTGTTCCGGTTGTCTATTAAAAGCAGGCCTTAATATCCCTTAGTTTCCAATAGGAGCCCGCTACCACGGGAGGGTAGGACAAAATATGTCATGCAAGTTCTTTCCATAAGCACGTATGACTATTTACAGAATACAAGCCTACATTATATTTATAAACTGGAGCTAGTGCCGTATCGCCCTAGGTTATAACTGTCTCATGATGGATATCATCCAACAAGTCATCGATCCAATGCCTACGAATTTATCTTATATTGTTTCTGCTAAGTTACTATTGCTACTGTCACTATTTCACTTGCTACAAAATCACTACTATCACTGTTATCGTTACTGTTGCTACTTCTGCTATCATCAAAACTATCATATTACTGTGCTAGTAATCACTTAGCTGCAGATAATTAATCTCCAAGTGTGGTTGAATTGACAACTCAGTTGCTAATACCTTCAAATATTCTTTGGCTCCCCTTGTGTCGAATCAATAAATTTGGGTTGAATATTGTACCCTCGAAAACTATTGCGATCCCCTATACTTGTGGGTTATCATGATGCCCTTCCCTGGAGAGCACCCACCTCAGGATGAGGTCACCCACCTCGAGGGTCCTGGAACGGATGTTGCGGCAGTGGTACCATTGCAGCGCCTGCTGGTACCTCGCAGCTCAGAGTAAGGCTTGGCAACGGTGTTCCTTCCCCAACACGAGGTCCATCTCCTGTGCAGCGTCCTGACATGCCTCGTCGAATGCCAGAACTCGTAGGGAGCGATGCCTGGACTCGCGAAGGAGGACCGCCTCGACTCCATAGACGAGGAAGAATGGGGTATTGCGTGTAGGCTTGGTCACGGTGGTGCAGATGGACCACATCACGGATGGAAGCTCGTCGAGCCAGCATCTGCCGCAGGCCTTGAGCTTTTTCTTGAAGGTCCTTGCCTTGAGGCCCCTCAAGACCTCCGCATTGGCATGCTCTGCATGGCCATTGCTCCATGGGTGGTGTAGCATATTTGCGTTCCAATGTTAGCACAATATGTTTTAAAGAGGTTGTTCGTGAACTGGGAGCCATTATCGGTGATGATGCGGTTGGGCACCCCGAAGCGGCTCACGAGGCCCTTGATGAACTTGACTGCAGAGCCAGAAAGGGATGGTGCGGACAGCTTCCACCTCTGTCCACTTGTTGAACTTGTCGATGGCGATGTAGAGGTAGCGGTAGCCCCTGGGAGCTAGAGGAAACGAGCCCAAGATGTCCAACCCCCAAACCACAAATGGCCACGAGAGCGGGATGGTCTGGATGCCCTGAGCGGGCTGGTGGATCTGCTTAGCATGGAATTGACAGTCTTCACATGATCTTACCAATTTAGTGGCGTTGTTGAGCGCTGTGGGCCAGTAGAAACTGCTGCAGAACGCCTTGCCCATGAGGGTGTGTGATGAACAGTGATGCCACAATCCCCAGCGTGAATGTCGGCCAGTAGCTCGCACCCCTGCTCCTTGGAGATGCACCCCAGGGAGACATTGTTCGGGTGCCTTCAGTAGAGTTTGCCGTCCTAGATGCAGTATGCGGTGGCCTGGTGGGCCACCCGCTCTGCATCCTCTTCCTTCTCCGGAAGGGTGCTCTGAAGTAGGTACGCCTTGAATTCCTCAGTCCAGCACCCCTCTTGAGGATCGAGCGCGAGGAGCAGGTGGGCCCCTGAGGCCGGGCCACCGGCCGGGGCGCCCGTGGTGGCTGTCGTGGGCAGCTCCTCCCGAGGCAGCGCCGGCTCAATAATGGGGGAACTGTCGATGGCCTAAAGAGCCACTCCTCGAATATGCCAGGCTCCTGGGGGAGGCGCCAGGACGCCCTCTTGGCGATGTCATATGCCTCCTTGTTCATGTCGTGCGGCACGTGCTGCAGTTCCAACCCTAAGAATTGCTTCTCAATTTTGCGTACCTCCTTGAGGTATGCCTCCATGTGATTGTCCTTCCGCATGTAGTCCTTGTTCGAGAAGTTGATGAGGAGCTGGTCGCCCCTGATGGTGAGGCGCCTGACCCCCAGGGGAACCGTGGCCCGGAGCCCGGCGATCAGGCCCTCGAATTTGGCGATGTTATTGGAGACCTTCTCATTGTGCTGGAAGCAGAGCTGCATGGCATAGTAGAGCTTGTCTTGGGTGGGCGAGATGAGCACGACTCCAGCCCCCGCACCCTAATGTGCGAATGCACCCTCAAACTACATGACCCAACCATCAGGCGCTTCATCTCCCGGGGCGAGGGACCGGTCCTCGCCCACTTCTTCGCTTGGTGCGTCAGTCCATTCAGCCACAAAGTCAGCGAGGCCTGCTCCCTTGATGACTCGGGTGGTGCTGAACTCCAGCTGAAACGCCTGCAACTCGATGTTCCATTCGGCAACCCTTCCTGCAGCGTTGGGGCTTCGGAGCACCCTCTTCAGGGGCTAGGCTGAGACGACTTTGATAGGGTGGCCTTGGAAGTAGTGGCGTAACTTCCTGGAAGCGACAAGGAGTGCAAGGAGAAGCTTCTGCGGCATGGGGTAGCATGCCCGTGCGTCACGCAGCATAGTGCTGACGAAGTAAACGGGATGCTCAACGAGGGAGGAGGTGTCCGCTGAGTCTTGTTCCTCTTGGGGTGACAGAGCCTCAGGAACCCCATCCTCAAGGGGGGCCACTACGGCCTCAGGGGCCCCAACCTCAGGAGCCCCATCTCCTGATGGTTCGACCGCGCCCTCGGGCGCGCCATCCTAAGGTCGTGGTGTCTTGGACGGGCATGTGGTTCTATGCCGCACACGCTTGGTTGCATGCTTCTTGCAGACCGCCACCATCGCCGCACTGGCGGAGTGAGGCGTGGAGGCCTGGTAAAGCACCAGGGGCTCGAGAGGCCGAGGCACCACCATCACCGGTGGGCTGGTAAGGTACTTCTTGAGGTCTTGGAAAGCTGTGTTAGCCTCCTGAGTCCATTCGAACGGGCCCTTTCTCTTCATCAGCTTGAAGAATGGGAGGGCGCCCGCTTAGCTTGGAGATGAAGCGCCGAAGCGAGGTCATGCAGCCCGCCAGCTTCTGCATTTCCTTGAGAGTTTGAGGCAGGCTCATCCTTTCTATCCCCTTGACCTTCTCCAGGTTGGCCTCAATTCCTCTGTGCGACACTAGGAACCCCAACAACTTGCCAGATGGGACACCGAATACACACTTCTCAGGATTAAGCCGCAGCCTCACCTCGTGCAGGTTGGCAAACGTCTTCGCCAGATCTTCAACAAGGGTTCTTGCCTCCCGGGACTTGACCACTATATCATCGATGTAAGCCTCTACGTTCCTCCTGAGTTGCTTGCCCAAAGCAATGTGCATCAACTGTTGGAACGTTGCTCCGGCGTTGCGCAACTGAAACAACATGCAAGTGTAGCAATACACCCCGCATGGGGTCAAGAAGGCCATCTTCTCCATGTCTTCCACCACCATCTTGATTTGATGATAGCCTGAGAAGGCATCTAGGAAGCAGAGTAGATCGCACTCGGTAGTGGAGTCGGTGATTTGGTCGAAGCGAGGAAGAGGGAACGGATCCTAAGGGCAAGCTTTGTTCAGGCTTGTGAAGTCAACGCACATGCGCTCTTTCCCGCCCTTCTTGGGGACGATGACTGGGTTTGCCAACCACTCTGGGTGCCGCACTTCTCGGATAATGTCGGCCTCCTAGAGTTTGTGGGTCTCCTGAATGAAGAACGGTTGCTTCTTCGGGGCTTGCTGTCATGCCTTCTGCATCACGGGGCACGCGTGGGGCCACAGCATGAGGTGGTGCTCGATTACCCCCACAGAACGCCTACTAGGTCTGTTGCTTGCCATGCAAATACATCCTTGTTCGCACAGAGGAAGCTTACCAGTGCCTCCTCCTGGTCTCGGGGGAGGCCGGCGCCTACGGTGAAGGTAGCTCCTGACCCTCCGTCCTCGTCGACCGGTACCTGCTTCGTCTCGGCTCGGTCTTGGGAGAAAAATGGCTTCTTCTTTGCTGGGGCAGCCCCCGGGCCCTCTGGATTGCTCCCCGCATTTGGTCGCGTGATACGTCTCCAACGTATCTATAATTTTTGATTGTTCCATGCTATTATATTATCTGTTGTGGATGTTTAATGGGCTTTAATATGCTCTTTTATATTATTTTTGGGACTAACCTATTAACCGGAGGCCTAGTGTCAGTTTCTATTTTTTTGCTTATTTTAGTGTTTTGTAGAAAAGGAATACCAAACAGAGTCTAAACGGAATGAAACCTTCGTGATGATCTTTCTTGGACCGAAGGCAAACCAGAAGACTTGGAGTTGAAGTCAGAGATGCAACGAGGCGTCCACGAGGCAGGAGAGCGCGCCGAGGGGGTAGGCACGCCCCCCACCCTCGTGGGCCACTCGTAGCTCCACCGACCTAGTTCTTTCGCCTATATATACTCTTATACCCTAAAAACATCAGGGAGAGCCATGAAACCACTTTTCCACCGCCGAAACTTCTGTACCCATGAGATCCCATTTTGGGGCCTTTTTCGGTGATCTGCCGGAGGGGTAATCAAGCACGGAGGGCTTCTACATCAACACCATTGCCTCTCCGATGAAGCATGAGTATTTTACCACAGACCTTCGGGTCCATAGTTATTAGCTAGATGGCTTCTTGTCTCTCTTTGATTCTCAATACAAAGTTCTCCTTGATGTTCTTGGAGATCTATTTGATGTAATACTCTTTTGCGGTATGTTTCCCGAGATCCGATGAATTGTGGATTTAGGATTAAGATTATCTATGAATATTATTTGGTTCTTCTCTGAATTATTATATGCATGATTTGATATATTTGCAAGTATCTTCGAATTATCGGTTTAGTTCGGCCTACTAGATTGATCTTTCTTGCCATGGGAGAACTGCTTAGCTCTGGGTTCAATCTTGTGGTGTCCTTTCCCAGTGACAGTAGGGGCAGCAAGGCACGTATTGTATTTTTGCCATCGAGGATAAAAAGATCAGGTTTATATCATATTGCTTGAGTTTATCCCTCTACATCATTTCATCTTGCTTAATGCGTTATTCCTTTTTATGAACTTAATACTCTAGATGCATGCTGGATAGCGGTCGATGTGTGGATTAATAGTGGTAGATGCAGAATCGTTTCGGTCTACTTGACACGGACGTGATGCCTATGTTCATGATCATTGCCTTAGATGTCGTCATATTTATTTGCTTTTCTATCAATTGCTCGGCAGTAATTTGTTCACCCACCGTAATACATGCTATCTCGAGAGAACCCACTAGTGAAACCTATGGCCCCCGGGTCTCTTTTCCATTATATCATAGTCTCTTTTCCATATTATCAAATCTCATTTACTATTTTGCAATCTTTACTTTCCAATCTATACAACAAAAATACCAAAAATATTTACTTTATTATCTCTATCAGATCTCACTTTTGAAAATGACCGTGAAAGGATTGACAACCCCTTTATCGCGTTGGTTGCAAGTTCTTGATTGTTTGTGCAGGTATTCGGTGACTTGTGCATCGTATCCTACTAGATTGATACCTTGGTTCTCAAAACTGAGGGAAATACTTATGCTACTTTGCTGCATCACCCTTTCCTCTTCAAGGGAAAACGAACACAAGCTGAAGAGATAGCAAGAAGGATTTCTGGCGCCGTTGCCGGGGAGATTTACGCCAAGTCAAGTGAAGATTTGTTTCTCATCAACTTGCCAATTTCTGGTGCCGTTGCCGGGGAGATCTACGCCAAGTCAAGCCATACCAAGTACCCATCATAAACTCTTCTCCCTTGCATTACATTATTTGCCATTCGCCTCTCGTTTTCCTCTCCCCCACTTCTAAAATGATTTTCGAAAACCTTTGCCTTTTTCTTCGCCCCTCTACCGTTTGTCTCTTTTCGCTTGCTTCTTGTGTGCTCGTTCGTTAGTGCGGTTTGTTGCCATCATGCTTGAAACTGTGGAGGTTCTCATTGAAAAATATAGTATTAATGATCGGGGAAACTCTGATGCTTTTAATAATCCTCATGAAGAACCTATTATTTTGCACACTAAAAAGTTCTGGATTGGTAATGGTAACATTATTGGAAAAGGAGTTATTCAAGATTTCTTTACTTGTGCCGGTGCTTTGCCCACTATGGGTGGGTCTATTCTTCATAAAACTAGTAGTGTTGTGGATGTTATATCTTTGCTCGTAATTGATCTTCAAAGACAATTTATCCACATGCATCCTTGCATACAAAGGATTTTTCTAGAGTTCTCTAATATTGAGCATTCTTCTGTTAAGTGAGCCGCTACCATGTTTCTAGCACATGAGTTTAGATTTATAATGAAAGAGGCCAATGAAATTTTTTGTGCATTATAGGGTTGACGCCGGTCGTCCTCCAATAGAAGCAATTCTTTTTAATCAAGAAGACATAATGCGTTTACGATCTTTAGATCATGTTGCTTATAATGAAAATCTTAGAAAGAGGGTTCCTACCGATTTCCTAGTTGATAGGATTTCTGAACTTAATGGTAATTATGCTATTCAAAATAACGGGTTAGTTTTTCCTCTTGAACAAAGGCTCATGACTTTTTGCCAAAAGAATGCTTATAACGATGAATTAGTTGTGCAATATGAAGGGCCAAAGGAGGAACCAATTCCTGCCGAGATTGATCTTGAGGACTTTTGTCCCATTAAATTTAGCCCTTTTGATTACTTTTGCTTGCCACAAAGAAAACTTTATGCTGAACATAGGGAGTACCAAATGAGTTCTCGCGATTTTCCTTATCATTATTATGGCAATACCTAGATCTATTCTTGTTTTTATGCCTAGCTAGGGGCGTTAAACGATAGCGCTTGTTGGGAGGCAACCCAATTTTATTTTTGTTCTTTACCTTTTGCTCCCGTTTAGTAATAAATAATTCATATAGCTTCGGTTTAGATGTGGTTTTATGTTTTAATTAGTGTTTGTGCCAAGTAGAACCTTTGGGAAGACTTGGGTGATGTCTTTGCGATCTTGCTGTAAAAAAACAGAAACTTTTACGCTCACGATAATAGATGTCATTTTTTACAGAAGCGTTATTTTAGGTTTATTATTTTTGCAGATGATTAACAGACAAATTCCTCACGTCCACCCATTTATTTCAGAATTTTTGGAGTTACAGAATTATACAGAAGTTACAGATTACTACAGGCTGTTCTGTTTTTGACAGATTCTGTTTTTCGTGTGTTGTTTGCTTATTTTGATGAATCTATGAGTAGTATCGGGGGGTATGAACCATAGAGAAGTTGGAATACAGTAGGTTCAACACAGATACAAATAAATAACAAGTTCATTACAGTACCTTACAGTGGTGTTTCATTTTCTTATACTAACGGAGCTCATGAGATTTTCTGTTGAAGTTTTGTGTTGTGAAGTTTTCAAGTTTGGGTAAAGATTTGATGGATTTTGGAATAAGGAGTGGCAAGAGCCTAATCTTGGGGATGCCCAAGGTAACCCAAGGTAAAATTCAAGGACAACCAAAATCCTAAGCTTGGGGATGCCCCAGAAGGCATCCCCTCTTTCGTCTTCGTCTATCGGTAACTTTACTTGAGTCTATATTTTTATTCACCACATGATATGGTGTTTTGCTTGGAGCGTCTTGTTTGATTATGCTTTTTAGTTTACCACAATCATAATTTCTGTACACACCTTTTGGGAGAGACACGCATGAATCAAATTTATTTGAATACTCTATGTGCTTCACTTATATCTTTTGAGCTAGACAATATTACTATAGTGCTTCACTTATACCTTTTTAGAGGACGGAAGTGGTTTTACTTTATAGAAATTATTGATCTCTCATGCTTCACTTATATTATTTTGAGAGTCTTTTGTAACAGCATGGTAATTTGCTTTGGTTATAAAATTAGTCCTAATATGATGGGCATCCAAGATGGGTATAATAAAAACTTTCATATAAAGTGCATTGAATACTATGAGAAGTTTGATTCTTTATGATTGTTTTGAGATATGAAAATGGTGATATTAGAGTCATGCTAGTATAGTAGTTGTGAATTTGAGAGATACTTGTGCTAAAGTTTGTGATTTCCGTAGCATGCACGTATGGTGAACCGTTATGTGATGAAGTTGGAGCATGATTTATTTATTGATTGTATTCCTTATGAGTGGCGGTCGGGGATGAGCGATGTCTTTTCCTACCAATCTATCCCCCTAGGAGCATGCGTGTAGTACTTTGTTTTGGTAACTAATAGATTTTTGTAATAAGTATGTGAGTTCTTTATGACTAATGTTGAGTCCATGGATTATACGCACTCTCACCCTTCCACCATTTCTAGCCTCTCTAATAGCGCACAACTTTCGCCGGTACCATACACCTACCATATACCTTCCTCACAAAAGCCACCATACCTACCTATTATGGCATTTCCATAGCCATTCCTAGATATATTGCGACACAACTTTCCACCATTCCATTTATTAGGACATGCTCCATCATTGTCATATTGCCTAGCATGATCATGCAGTTGACATCGTATTTGTGGCAAAGCCACCGTTCATAATTTTTCATACATGTCACTCTAGAATCATTGCACATCCCGGTACACCGCCGGAGGCATTCACATAGAGTCATATTTTGTTGTAAGTATTGAATTCCAATTCTTGTGTTGTAAGTAAATAAAAGTGTGATGATCTTCATTATTAGAGCATTGTCCCAGTGAGGAAAGGATGATGGAGACTATTATTCCCCCACAAGTTGGGATGAGACTCTGGACAAAAAAAGAGAAAAAAGAGGCCATAAAAAAGAGAAAGGCCCAAATAAAAAAATGAGATAAAAAGAGAGAAGGGGCGATGCTACTATCCTTTTTCCATACTTGTGCTTCAAAGTAGCACCATGATCTTCATGATAGAGAGTCTCATATGTTGTCACTTTCATATACTAGTGGGAATTTTTCATTATAGAACTTGGCTTGTATATTCCAACGATGGGCTTCCTCAGAGTGCCCTAGGTCTTCATGAGCAAGAAAGTTGGATGCACACCCACTTAGTTTCTTTTGTTGAGCTTTCATACACTTATAGCTCTAGTGCATCCGTTGCATGGCAATCTCTACTCACTCACATTGATATCTATTGATGGGCTTCTCCTTTTTGTCTTCTGCACAACCACCATTCTATTCCACCTATAGTGCTATATCCATGGCTCACGCTCATGTATTGCGTGAAGATTGAAAAAGTTTGAGAACATCAAAAGTATGAAACAATTGCTTGGATTGCCATTGGGGTTGTGCATGATTAAATACTTTGTATTATGAAGATAGAGCATAACCAAACTATATGATTTTGTAGGGATAGCTTTCTTTGGCCATGTTATTTTGAGAAGACATGATTGCTTTGTCAGTATTCTTGAAGTATTATTATTTTTATGTCAATATTAAACTTTTGTCATTAATCTTTCGGATCTGAACATTCATGCCACAGTAAAGAGAATTACATTGATAAATATGTTAGGTAGCATTCCACATCAAAAATTTATGTTTTTATCATTTACCTACTCGAGGACGAGCAGGAATTAAGCTTGGGGATGCTTGATACATCTCCAACGTATCTATAATTTTTTTTGTTCCATGCTATTATATTATCAGTTTTGCATGTTTAATGGGCTTTAATATGCTCTTTTATATTATTTTTGGGACTAACCTATTAACCGGAGGCCCAATGCCATTTTTTGTTTTTTTTTTTGCCTATTTTAGAGTTTTGTAGAAAAGGAATACCAAACGGAGTCCAAACGGAATGAAACCTTTGCGATAATCTTTCTTGGACCGAAAGCAAACCAGAAGACTTGGAGTTGAAGTCAGAGACGCAACGACGCGTCCACGAGGCAGGAGGGCGCGCCCGGGGGGTAGGCATGCACCCACACTCGTGGGCCCCTCGTAGCTCCACCGACCTAGTTATTTTGCCTATTTATACTCTTATGCCCTAAAAACATCAGGGAGATCCACGAAACCACTTTTCCACCGCTGCAACCTTCTGTACCCGTGAGATCCCATTTTGGGGCCTTTTCCGGCCATCTGTTGGAGGGGGAATCGATCACGGAGGGCTTATAAATCAACACCATTGCCTCTCCGATGAAGCGTGAGTAGTTTACCACAGACCTTCGGGTCCATAGTTATTAGCTAGATGGCTTCTTCTCTCTCTTTGATTCTCAATACAAAGTTCTCCTCGATGTTCTTGGAGATCTATTCGATGTAATACTCTTTTGCGGTGTGTTTGCCGAGATCCGATGAATTGTGGATTTATGATTAAGATTATCTATAAATAGTATTTGGTTCTTTTCTGAATTCTTATATGCATGATTTGATATCTTTGCAAGTCTCTTCGAATTATCAGTTTAGTTTGGCCTACTAGATTGATCTTTCTTGCCATGGGTTCAATCTTGCGGTGTCCTTTCCCAGTGACAGTAGGGGCAGCAAGGCACGTATTGTATTGTTGCCATCGAGGATAAATAGATGGGGTTTATATCATATTGCTTGAGTTTATCCCTCTACATCATATCATCTTGCTTAATGCATTACTCCGTTCTTATGAACTTACTACTCTAGATGCATGTTTGATAGTGGTCGATGTGTTGAGTAATAGTAGTAGATGCAGAATCGTTTCGGTCTACTTGACACTGATGTGATGCCTATGTTCATGATCATTGCCTTAGATGTCGTCATAATTATGCGTTTTTCTAAATTGCTCGGCAGTAATTTGTTCACCTACCGTAATACATGCTATCTCGAGAGAAGCCACTAGTGAAACCTATGTCCCCCGGGTCTCTTTTCCATTATATCAAAGTCTCTTTTCCATATTATCGAATCTCGTTTACTATTTTGCAATCTTTACTTTCCAATCTATACAACAAAAATACCAAAAATATTTACTTTATTATCTCTATCAGATGTCACTTTTGCATGTGACCGTGAAGGGATTGACAACCCTTTATCGCGTTGGTTGCATGTTCTTGATTGTTTGTGCAGGTATTCGGTGACTTGTGCATCTTCTCCTACTGGATTGATACCTTCATTCTCAAAACCAAGCGAAATACTTACGCTACTTTGCTACATCACCCTTTCCTCTTCAAGGGAAAACCAACGCAAACTCAAGAGGTAGCACCCGCACGACTGTCGCGGCCTTGAAGGTGAGCCTGAGGGCCATTAGCGCATTCCTAGTCTCTCCCGCCATGGTGAGGATGCTGCTGCTTCCTGGCATCTTCATGATGTTGAAGCCGGGATGAGTCGCGACCATGAACTTGGTGAGGGCCGGGTACCCGAGGATGGCGTTGTACAGGAGCCCGATTCACACGACCCCAAAGTCAATGAGTTTGGTGCGGTAGTTTTCGCGCGTTCCGAAGGTGACAGGGAGGCGAATCTGCCCCACGGGCCAGGTGGAGCCGCCGACCACTCCAGAAAATGGCTTGGTTGGGAGGAGCCAGTCTTGAGGCACGTGGAGCAGGCCAAACGCCTCCACGGAGAGTATGTTGAGGCCGGCGCCGCCATTGATGAGGGTCCTGGTAACCGCTATGTTGCAGATGGTGGTGGTGCAGAGCATGAGAAGTGCATAGGCGCCGGCTCTGGTCTTGGGGTGATCTCTAGAGTCGAAGGTGAGGTCGGCCTGGGGCACCGCCTAGCCCGGAGGGGCCCCTCGTAGGGACGGAGAAGCCCCCATCTGGCTAAAGAACTGCTTGGTGTGGCGGCTCCAAGCGGGCGCCTGCGACCCGTCGAGGATGGCGGCGACGGCATGGTGCGCTGGGACTGCGAAGCGTGTGATGAACAACTTGCACAGCTCCTACCAGGAAGACACCGAAGACTCTGGTAGGTCAGCCAGGTGCGAGGCATGCCTGCGAGCGCCATAGGGAGCCAATTCGCCATGGCCTTGTTGTCTCTGCCTGCCGCCCATATGGCCTTCGTGTATGCCTAGAGAAACTCTGTAGGGTCTGCTGCACCGTCGTAGCGCGACGGCAGCTCCGCCCCGAACTTTGTAGGCCATCTCACCATCCATAAGGCGGGGGAGAAAGCCCGGAGGCCCACGACCCCTCCGAACGCGCCCGGTGGACCAGCGAAAGGAGCGGCGCCCGCCATGGAGACCGAATGGCAAAAGCGAAGCATGGCTGATTAAGAGGTCGACCTCTGACACGCCCCTACCTAGCGCGCCAAATGTCGGATTCCGGGCTCCGCAGACCCAAGAAAGGTTCAAACTCAAGGGCATGTGCGAAGAACAAGACCTCTCAAAAGCCGATCGATCCGCTGCTCTCATGACTTAGCTCGATGAACAAGAAGGAAGTGGACACGACAGTTTACCCAGGTTTGGGCCACCTTGTGGTGTAAAACCCTACTCCCGCTTTGTGGTGGATTAGCCTCGCGGGGGGCTGTGGATGAACTAGTACAAGTGGAAGAACAGCCTTAGGAGGCTAGTTCTTGCGATGAGCTCTTGGGGATTCGATGAGATGATCAGTTGATGCCCTCTACTGTGGTGGCTAGGCTATATTCATAGTGGCCTCGGTCCTCTTCCCTCAAAACTTAGGCGGGAAGGGATCCCACAACGGTCGAATTTGAAAGGGGACAAGAAGTACATCTGATCCTGACGAAAGGTGGTCTTCGCATGCAAATATTATGATAGTGACGTCGTGGTGGGCTCGACGATGACATCCATCCTGCCGTTCTGGCGATCTTGGTCTTGTTGCACGCAAATGGCAACCTTTGGCTGATATCTTGGGACTCCGCACCTGCGCTTGCCTCCTTTACACCAAAAAGGAAACCTGCCGCTCTGTGCCTGCTGCCACGCGCCTGGCCTTGGTCGTCATGGCTGATGTCATTTCAACCTCACGAGGCTGGGTCTTGCATAGAAATCTGTGATTTGTCAGGAGGCCGTCTGGGGTGGATGCTCCCTCAGGAGGTGTTGATGTCGCCCACCTCGCGAGGCTTGGCCCCTCGCGATGGTCTTGTCCTGTCGTGGTTGAAGATGGGTCGTACCAGTCCATCGACGGAGCCATGCCGTGGGCCGCATGTAGGCAAGTCTATGTACCCTGGTTCCCAGAACGCCGACAAGTGTCACATCAACTAGGCGTATCAACGGGCGATGGAGATGCCCATCAATAGATATCAATGTGAGTGAGTAGGGATTGCCATGCAACGGATGCACTAGAGCTATAAATTTATGAAATCTCAAAAGGAAACTAAGTGGGTGTGCATCCAACTTGCTTCCTCATGAAGACCTAGGGCATTTGAGGAATCCCATCATTCGAATATATAAGCGTTCTATAATGAAAAATCCCAACTAGTATATGAAAGTAACAAAATAGGAGACTCTCTATCCATGAAGATCATGGTGCTACTTTGAAGCACAGGTGTGGAAAAAGGATAGTGACATTGCCCCTTCTCTCTTTTCTATCATTTTTTTCTTTTTGAATGGCTTCTTTGGCCTCTTTTTTTGTTTCGGCTTCATTGGCCTCTTTTTTTCCTCACATGGGACAATGTTCTAATAATGATGATCATCACACTTTTATTTACTTACAACTCAAGAATTACAAATTAATACTTAGAACAAAAATATGACTCTATATGAATGCCTCCGGCGGTGTACCGGGATGTGCAATGACTCAAGAGTGACATGTATGAAAATTATGAACGGTGGCTTTGCCACAAATACTATGTCAACTACATGATCATGCAAAGCAATATGACAATGATGAAGCGTGTCATAATAAACGGAACGGTGGAAATTTGCATGGCAATATATCTCGGAATGGCTATAGAAATTCCATAATAGGTAGGTATGGTGGCTGTTTTGAGGAAGGTATCTGGTGGGTGTATGGTACCGGCCAAAGTTGTGTGGTACTAGAGAGGGTAGCAATGGTGGAAGGGTGAGAGTGCATATAATCCATGGACTCAACATTAGTCATAAAGAATTCGCATACTTATTGCAAAAATCTATTAGTCATCGAAACAAAGTACTACGGGCATGCTCCTAGGGGGATAGATTGGTAGGAAAAGACCATCGCTCATCCCTGACCGCCACTCATAAGGAAGACAATCAATAAATAAATCATGCTCCAACTTCGTTACATAATGGTTCACCATGCGTGCATGCTACGGGAATCACAAACCTCAACACAAGTATTTCTACAATACACAACCACTAGCATGACTCTAATATCACCATCCTCGTATCTCAAAACAATCATAAGGAATCAAACTTCTCATAGTATTCAATGCACTTTATATGAAAGTTTTTTATTATATCCCTCTTGGATGCCCATCATATTAGGACTAAATTCATAACCTAAGCAAATTACCATGCTGTTTAGATAGACTCTCAAAATAATATAAGTGAAGCATGAGAGTTCAACAATTTCTATAAAATAAAGACACCGCCGTGTTCTAAAAAGATATAAGTGAAGCACTAGAGCAAAATTGCCTAGCTCAAAAGATATAGGTGAAGCACATAGAGTATTCTAATAAATCACGATTCATGTGTGTCCCTCTCAAAAGGTGTGTACAGCAAGGATGATTGTGGCAAACTAAAAAGCAAAGACTCAAATCATACAAGACGCTCCAAGCAAAACACATATCATGTGGTGAATAAAAATATAGCCTCAAGTAAAGTTACCGATAGACGAAGACGAAAGAGGGGATGCCTTCCGGGGCATCCGCAAGCTTAGGCTCTTGGTTGACCTTGAATATTACCTTCGCGTGCCTTGGGCATCCCCAAGCTTAGGCTCTTGCCACTCCTTATTCCATGGTCCATCAAATCCATACCCAAAACTTGAAAACTTCACAACACAAAACTCAACAGAAATCTTATGAGATCCGTTAGTGTAAGAAAATAAATCACCACTTTATGGTTCTGTTGTGAACTCAGTATTTATTTATATTGGTGTAATATCTACTGTATTACAGCTTCTCCATGGTTCATACCCCCAATATTACCCATAGATTCATCAAAATAAGCAAACAACACAAAGAAAACAGAATATGTCAAAAATAGAATAGTATGTAGCAATCAGAGAACTTCGAATACTTCTCTAACTCCAAAAATTCTGAAAAATTAGGACAGCCTGGAAAACTTGTATAGCAATCCTGTATAAAAATACATATCAAAATCACGCTTCTATGAATTATGAAAATTACTTTTCTGGGTGCAAAAGTTTCTGTTTTTCAGCAAGATCAAATCAACTATCACCGTAAGCCATCTGAAATGTCTTACTTGGCACAAACACTAATTAAAACACAAAAACACATCTAAACAGAGGCTATATGAATTATTTATTGCAAAACAGAACCAAAAAAGCAAGAACAAAAATAAAAGTGGGTTGCCTCCCAACAAGCGCTATTGTTTAATGCCCTTAGCTAGGCATAAAACATAGATCTAGGTATTGTCATCTTTGGTATGTAATTCCTTTCTCATCAAGTACTCTAAAACTCTTCTTAATAAATCTATCCTTTCTTTTATTTCCTTTCTAGTGGATGAACTTAAATCATGAAAAGGACTTTGACTAGTGATTTTGACATTCATAAACCCGTAATCGGGATCATCACCATATATATCTTCATACATAACATGTATCTCATTTCTAACGGGTTCTTTCATCATCTTATTCAACCAATCCCTATTGAATCCTAAATAAATTCCCCTTGTAATCCAACCAAATTCCTCATAGGTCTCAAGGTACAAAGCTTGAGAGATTTCTGAATAGGGAACTCTCCTCCTAAGATTCTCGCTATAAGATTGATAATCCCTAGAGTCCAAACTACGCATAGTTTCTTTATCATGGAGGATATCTTCAATTGGAGGGTGTGAAACATATTTATAAAAGAAAGCAAAAATATCACTAGCTTCTCGTATTATTAAATCAAATTCTCGCATAAGGATGACGGTGGCAATCTTTTTAGCTATAGAATGATTAATATTGGGAAGTTCGTAAAACACCTTTTGCAAAGCAGGATGGATGTGCACAAATTTTCTTTCTAATTTCTCAACAAGCATAACAATGGCATTCGCATAGCAATTTGTATCGAGAATAATATATCTTTTATTAATAGGCATAGTTCCCATACAATCAAAGAATTCTCCAATAACACTTTTTCCAATAATATTACCACCCCCACGCGAAATTTTTTGTTTTGTAATTAGGAGGAGTTTCCGTTTCCTGATCCAAACAACAAGATCCAAGTTGTTCCTCAAGGTTTTCGATAATATCCTCCCCGGATTCAGACGTAGTGACAACAAACCAATCTAGCAAACGGGCAAGCGAAAAGCAAACGAGAAGACGAACAGAAGAAGGGCGAAAGAAAAAGGAAAATCTTTTTTAAAATCGTTTTAGAAGTGGGGGAGAGGAAAACGAGAGGTGAATGGCGAATAATGTAATGCAAGAGATGAGAGTTTTATGATGGGTACTTGGTATGTCTTGACTTGGCGTAGATCTCTTCGACAACGGTACCAGAAATTCTTCCTGCTACTTCTTGAGCTTGCGTTGGTTTTTCCCTTAAAGAGGAAAGGGTGATGCAGCAAAGTAGAGATAAGTATTTCCCTCAGTTTGATAACCAAGGTATCAATCCAGTAGGAGAAGAATGCACAAATCACCAATACCTGCACAACAATCAAACAACTTGCATCCAACGCGATAAAAGGGGTTGTCAATCCCTTCATGGTTACTTGCAAAAGTGAGATCTGATAGAGATAGATAAAAGATAAAATATTTTTGGGTTTTTTGGTTTGTAGATCTAAAAGTAAAAGATTGCAAAATAGTAGATCGGAAACTAATATGATGGAAAATAGACCCAGGGGCCATAGGTTTCACTAGAGGCTTCTCTCATGAAGGCAAATAATATGGTGGGTGAACAAATTACTGTCGAGCAATTGATAGAAAAGCGCAAAGTTATGATGATATCCAAGGCAATGATTATGCAATATAGGCATCACGTCTGTATCAAGTAGACCGACTCCTACCTGCATCTACTAGTATTGCTCCACACAGCGGCTGACTCCTGCCTGCATCTAGAGTATTATGTTCATAAAGAACAGAGTAACACATTAAGTAAGTTGACATGATGTAGAGGAATAAACTCAAGCAATATGATGTAAACCCCATATTTTTATCCTTGATGGCAACAATACAATACGTGCCTCGCTACCTCTACTTTGTCACTATGTTAGGACACCGCAAGATTGAACCCAAAGCTAAGCACCTCTCCCATTGCAAGAAAAACCAATCTAGTTGGCCAAACCAAACCGATAATTCAAAGAGAAATACAAAGATACCAAATCATGCATATAAGAATTCAGAGGATATTCAAATAATATTCATAGATAAGTTGATCATAAATCCACAATTCATCGGATCTCGACAAACACACTACAAAACAAGATTACATCGGATGGATCTCCAAGAACATCGAGGAGAACATGGTATTGAGAATCAAAAAGAGAGAAGAAGCCATCTAGCTACTAGCTATGGACCCGTAGGTCTAAGGTGGACTACTCACGCTTCATCGGAAGGGCAATTGAGTTGATGTAAATGCCCTCCTTGATCAAATCCCCCTCCGGCAGGATGCCGGAAAAGGCCCCAAGATGGGATCTGATGTGAACAGAAGGTTGCGACAGTGGAAAAGTGTTTTCGTGGATGCTTCTGGTGGTTAGGGAATATTTGCAAATATATATGAGGAAGATCTAGGTCAGGGGGTCACCGAGGGGCCCACAAGGTAGGGGGCGAGCCCTCCACCTTTATCACTGCCTCGTGGCTCTTTTGACTTGCACTCCAAGTCTCCTGCGTGTTTTCTGGTCCAAGAAAAATCATCGTGAAGTTTTATTCCGTTTGGACTCCGTTTAGTATTCCTTTTCTGTGAAGCTCAAAAACAAGGAAAAAACAGAAACTGGCACTGGGCTCTAGGTTAATTGGTTACTCCCAGAAACAATGTAAAATAGCATATTAATGCATATAAAACATCCAAAACAGATAATATAATAGCATGAAACAATAAAAATTATAGATACATTGGAGACGTACCATGTCGCTAGAGGAGGGCGGCTCATGGGAGTTTTTCTTTTTTGTACTATACATGTTTTAATTGAGGATCTCTATGGTGATGATTCAGAGTTTGAAGTAATGAATGTTAAAAATACCCAACAAAGTCCCTTCAACTATTTAAGTTCTCCTACTAGAAAAGTAGGGCATGAGAGTATGGAACTAATGAGACAAGTTTTGGAAGACTTGATTAAGAAGGATTTGAAACTATGGATGACAACACTAGAAACAATGCCCTACGCCTAGCTAGGGGCGTAAAACAATAGCGCTGTTGGGAGGCGACCCAATAGTTATCTAAATTTTTGCTTTACTTTCTGTTTAGAAGTGTTAAAACAATTAATGCTACTATTGTGGTTGAGTTTTTTATGTTTTAGTTACTGTTTGTGCCAAGTAAAGCCTTTGGGATGATTTGGTTGATAGTTGACTTGATTTTATGAAAAATAGAAACTTCTACATCCATTGCTAGAATTATATAATTCACTGAAACATGATTAAATTATGAATATTTTACACATGATTGATTTACAAATTTCCATGTTGTTCGAAGTTTTCAGATTTTTTTGGAGTTACAGAAGTATGATTTTTGTTTAGATCATTACAGATTATTCTATTTTAGACCCATTCTGTTCTATTGCATAGTTTGCTTGTTTTAATGTTGCTATGTATTATATCGGGGGGTATCAGTCATGGAGAAGTTAGAATATAGTAGGTATTATAACTTCATAAAATATGAATGGGTTCATAATAGTACCTAAATTTTATGATTTGTCTATACTAACGGATCTCACGAGGTTAAGTTTTGGGTGAGATCACAATGGATGAAGGAATAAGGAGCGACAAGACCCTAAGCTTCGGTATGCCCAAGGCAACCAAGGTAGTATTCAAGTAAGACCCAAGCTCTAAGCTTGGGGATGCTCTGGAAGGCATCCTCTCTTTCGTCTACAATCTACCGGTATGTTACTTGGAGCTATATTTTTATTCATCAAATGATTTGAGTTTTGCTTCGAGCGTCTTGTGCCATAGTTTTGCTATGTTTGCCTTTTAGTTTTCCACAATCATCATTTGCTAGACACGCCTTTTGAGAGGGACACACATTTACCGTGATTTGTTCGAAAACTCTATGTGCTTCACTTATATATTTTGAGCTAGGATGTTGCTCTAGTGCTTCACTTCTATCTTTTAGAGCACGACAATGCTTATATTTTATAGAAATGATTGCACCCTCATGTTTCACTTAAATCTTTTTGAGAGTCTAATAAATAGTAATGGCAATATGTACGGGTTATAAGACCAATAGATCACTAAAAATGAAACGCATGGTTCATGATAATTGGTTAGTAGAAATATTGGTATTAAAGCTTGTTATTAACTGCTCGTCTAAGTGTTGGTCATGGCATGGTGGGGAGGTTTGAGCATTTGCATTTCTGATCGAAATCCTTGAGTGCTGCTATAATCGGATGCGTGCGATGGTTAACTCCTAGCAACCAATTCCCTAGGGGCATGCGAGTAGTACTTTTCTTTAAGGGCTAATAGGCTTTCAAAATAAGTATGTGAGTTCTTTATGGCTAATGTTAGGCCATGGATTATACATACTCTTGTCTTTCCACAATTTGCTAGCATCTTTGGTACCGTGCATTGCCCTTTCTCACCTCGAGAGTTGGTGCAAACTTAACTAGTGCATCCAAACCCCGTGGTATGATACGCTCTATCACACATATTCTTGTATCTTCCTCAAAGCAGCCACCATACCTACCTATTATGGCATTTCCATAGCCATTCCGAGATATATTGCCATGCAACTTCTACCGTTCCGTTTTCATGACATACGTTGTCGGGGAAACCGATCACCTATGGGGTCACAAGGATCCCTTCTACGTTCGGCGGGGGGTTAGTTGCAAGAAGAGCAGGTCGAGCCGTTAACACACAGAGGATTTTTATCCAGGTTCGGGCCGTGAAGATGCGTAATACCCTAGTCCTGCTTTATCTGGTTATATATGTGTTCTTGAGCTTTTGAACTAGCTATGGTGTGTGCTTTGCGTCAAATTTCGAATCCTCTCTCTGTGCGCCTCGGACCTCCTTTTATACACAAAGGGGTTGCCATAGTGGCACACGGGAGGTGGCAAGCTACAGTGGTATGAGCTTATCGCTCGATCAACATAGGACAAGCGCATGTAATGCGTTGCCTACGTGTCCTCTCGCTTTATTGAGGACGGCAACAGAGGCCATCTCATCCTTCGCCGCTCCTCCTCGCCTCGCCACGCATCCAGGCCGAAGAGGCATGCAGCACCACACTGGCCAACCAACTACTGTGTTGGCGAAATGGTAGGCTTCCACGAAGATCTGCATGCCGCCATGCAGGCGCCTGCTTAGCTAGCGTGCCTATCGTCATACTGGATTGGTGGTGAAATGGTGAAACCTTGCCGGCCGCGGGTCTGGCCGTGGCTCAACGATCATCCCCGGAAAGGCTTGCCGGGGGCCTTAGAGTCGTCCCCAGCAAGGGTCTTGCTGGGGGTCTTCGCCTTTTGATCCCACGTGGATTCGTGGGTTGCCAATCTTCGTGAGGGGTTGCATGCTACCACGCATGTGCTCTCCAAATCTTGGTCTTAACAATGTTGATGGTGTCAGAGCTCTCAACCACAAGAGTGGTGGCCCTGCTGGTCTCTTTGCAAGCTGTCCCGGTAAGGAGCTTGCTGGGGGCTTCGCAGGTCGCCTCGGCAAGGCTTGTTGCCGGGCGTGGCCCTGCTCGCCTCATGCCATCTGTTACCTTGAGTGTCTGCTCTGATATTCTTTGCTCCCGTCTTGCCTTCTGCCGTCCTCCTCTGCTTTGCCAAGCCCTGTTGTAGGTGTGGCTGCGACAGTCCATGCACAAGTAAGGTGTACAGAAGTACCCACACTTTTGTACACTGACAGAAGCCCCCAGGCCTGGGCCACACATAAGTGCAAGGCATAGTTGGGCCAGGCCCAAAGCAGTGCACGGGCGAGCATGGCAAAGGCGAATTGCCACGATCTTTCTGTCAGTTGTGCTTCCCCACAACCCACGACAAGTGCGTGACGTGGGGGTCGTGCATGGGATGGGCGTGGCACGCATGCGTCACCCCGCAGTAAATGGTAAAGAGCTGGCCCGTGCCTTCCCCATAAAAAGGAAAAACCTTAGGGGCACCGCCCATTTACCTTCTCTGCTTCTCCAAATCTCGGAACCATTGCTCCCCTCTCCTTCCCCAAATCCAAATCAGAGCTCTACGCTCCTGCTCGCCACCGCCGCGCTTCCATTGCCTCTTGATCCTTTTCTCCTCCATAGCCGCCATGGCGCCCAAAGCTAGCAAGGGCAAGAGGGCGGCCAAGTCTGTCGCGGGGAAGGAGGTGCCGGAGAGTGAGCTGGTGAAGATGCGGAAGGAGCACACCCTCTTTCCTCCGGCGATTGACGTGCTCACGCTCAAGGACCAGTTCTTGTGCTTGTGGGGGAAGGAGACGATGGGGTGATAACCCACAAGTGTAGGGGATCGCAATAGCTTTCGAGGGTAAAGTATTCAACCCAAATTTATTGATTCGACACAAGGGGAGCCAAAGAATATTCTTGAGTATTAGCAGTTGAGTTGTCAATTCAACCACACCTGGATAACTTAGTATCTGCAACAAAGTTTTTAGTAGCAAGGTGGTATGATAATAAAGGTAACGATAGCAAAAGTAATGTTTTTGGGTTTTGTAGTGATTGTAACAATAGCAACGGAAAAGTAAATAAGCGAAGAACAATATGTGAAAAGCTCATAGGCAATGGATCAATGATGGATAATTATGTCGGATGAGATTCTTCATGTAATAGCTATAACATAGGGTGACACAGAACTAGCTCCAGTTCATCAATGTAATGTAGGCATGTATTCCATAAATAGTCATATGTGCTTGAAAAGAACTTGCATGACATCTTTTGTCCTACACTCCCGTGGCAGCGGGATCAAGTGGAAACTAAGGGATATTAAGGCCTCCTTTTAATAGAGAACCGGAACAAAGCATTAACACATAGTGAATACATGAACTCCTCAAACTACGGTCATCACCGAGAAGTATCCCGATTATTGTCACTTCGGGGTTGTCAGATCATAACACATAATATGTGACTATAGACTTGCAAGATAGGATCAAGAACACACATATATTCATGAAAACATAATAGGTTCAGATCTGAAATCATGGCACTCGGGCCCTAGTGACAAGCATTAAGCATAGCAAAGTCATAGCAACATCAATCTCACAACATAGTGGATAATAGGGATCAAACCCTAACAAAACTAACTTGATTACATGGTAAATCTCATCCAACCCATCACCGTCCAGCAAGCCTACGATGGAATTACTCACGCACGGCGGTGAGCATCATGAAATTGGTGATGGAGGATGGTTGATGATGATGACAACGACGAATCCCCCTCTCCGAAGCCCCGAACGGACTCCTGATCAGCCTCCCGAGAGAGATTAGGGCTTGGCGGCGGCTCCGTGTCATAAAACGCGATGAAACTTTCTCTCTGATTTTTTTTGCCGCGAGACGGAATATATGGAGTTGGAGTTGAGGTCGGCGGAGCCTCAGGGGGCCCACAAGATAGGGGGGGGGCGCCTGGGTGGGTGGGCTCACTCCCACCCTCGTGGACAGGGTGTGGGCCCCCTGGTCTTGATTCTTTCACCAGTATTTTTTATATTTTCCAAAAAGTGCCTCCGTGGATTTTCAGGACATTCCGAGAACTTTTGTTTTCTACACATAGAACAACATCATGGTAGTTCTGCTAAAAACAGCGTCAGTCCGGGTTAGTTTTATTCAAATCATGCAAGTTAGAGTCCAAAACAAGGGCAAAAGTGTTTGGAAAAGTAGATATGTTGGAGACGTATCAACTACCCCAAGCTTAAACCTTTGCTTGTTCTCAAGCAATTCAGTTGATAAACTGAAAGTGATAAAGAAAAACTTTTACAAACTCTATTTTATCTTGTTGTTGTAAACATGCAAAGCCAGCATTCAAGTTTCAGCAAATATTATGAACTAACCATACTCACAATAACACTTAGGCCTCACAATTACTCATATCAATGGCATAATCAGCTAGCAAGCCATAATAATAAAACTTGGATGACAACACTTCCTCAAAACAATCATAACATGATATAACAAAATGGTATCTCGCTAGCCCTTTCTGAGACCGCAAAACAAATGTAGAGCACCTTTAAAGATCAACGACTGACTAAACATTCTAATTCATGGTAAAAGAGATCCAGTCAAGTCATACCCAATATAAACTAATAATAATGAATGCAAATGACAGTGTGCTCTCCAGCGGGTGCTTTTTAATAAGAAGGGTGATGGCTCAACATAAAAGTAAATAGATAGGACCTTCGTAGAGGGAAGCAGGGATTTGTAGAGGTGCCAGAGCTCGATTTTAAAATAGAGATTGAATAACATTTTGAGCAGCATACTTTTGTTGTCAACGCAACAACTATGGGATGGCTATATCTTCCATACTACATGCATTATAGGCAGTTCCCAAACAGAATTGTAAAGGTTTATACTCCCCCAACCACCAACAAGCATCAATCCATGGCTTGCTCGAAACAACGAGTGCCTCCAACTAACAACAGCCCTAGGGGAGTTTTGTTTATTTATTTTGATTTGCTTTGATCTTTTTGGATCATGGGACTGGGCCTCCCGGTTACCGGCCCTTTCTCGTGAATGAGGAGCGGAGTCCACTCCTCATGAGACTAACTCACCTAGCATGGAAGATATAGGCAGCCCTAGTTGAAACATGAGCTGCTCGAGCATACAAAACAGAATTTCATTTGAAGGTTTGGAGTTTGGCACATACAAATTTACTTGGAACGGCAGGTAAATACCGCATATAGGAAGGTATGGTGGACTCATATGGAACAACTTTGGGGTTTAAGGAGTTTGGATGCACAAGCAGTATTCCTGCTTAGTACGGGTGAAGGCTAGCAAAAGACTGGGAAGCGACCAACTGAGAGAGCGACAACAGTCATGAACATGCATCAAAATTAATTCACACCGAGTACACGCATGAGTAGGATATAATCTACCATGAATATAAATATCATGAAGGCTATGTTGATTTGTTTCAACTACATGCGTGAACATGTGCCAAGTCGAGTCACTCAATTCATTCAACGGAGGATACCATCCCATCATACCACATCATAATTATTCGAATAGCATGTTGGCACGCAAGGTAAACCATTATAACTCATAGCTAACCAAGCATGGCACAAGCAACTATGATCTCTAAATGTCATTGCAAATATGTTTACCTCATAATAAGCTGAATCAGAAACGATGAATTCATCATATTTACAAAAACAAGAGAGGTCGAGTTCATACCAGCTTTTCTCATCTCAATAAGTCCATCATATATCGTCATTATTGCCTTTCACTTGCACGACCGAACGATGTGTATAATAATAATAGTGCACGTGCATTGGACTAAGCTGGAATCTGCAAGCATTCAACTCAAGAGAGAAGACAAGTAATATGGGCTCTAAGTTAAATAAACAATCATGCATATGAGAGCCACTAAACATTTTCAATATGGTCTTCTCGACCCCCAAAGGAAAGAAAAGAAAATAAAACTATTTACACGGGAAAGCTCCCAACAAGTAAAAGAAGAATGAGAAATCTTTTTGGGTTTTCATTTTAAGTCTACTACAAGCATGGAAATTAAACTAACTATTTTTTTTTGGTTTTTCTTAAGGTTTATCAAACACACAAGAAGAAGCGAGAAAAATAAATTTAAACTAGCATGGATAATACAATGAAAGAGTATGACCACAGATGACTAGAATAGTGTGTGAACATGAATGTAAAGTTCGTGAGAAATACATACTCCCCCAAGCTTAGGCTTTTGGCCTAAGTTGGTCTAGTACCAAGGACCGCTGCTACTCTTCCCGGTGTACTGGGAGGTGTAATCAGGATACCACTAGCTGGCCATCTCCGGGTCCCACTATTAGGATGATGCACGATAAGGGTCCAGTTCAGGCTCCGGCTCAGGTTCAGGTTCTGGAGTGGTTGCTTGGCCTCGATGAGCGTACACCGCTTCCGGTGTAACAAGAAAATTATCTGCAATCAAATCAAACAACAGAGGCGCAGGCAAAATAATAGTCTCATTGTGTTTCTTATTAAATCTAAGGTTATACAAGAGCATCTTCTCTTTTTTGTCAACAATAAACGCGTGTGCTACCATGCCCTTGTAATCTAAAATGTAAGGAGGCAATTTTGTCTCCTCTTTCTCATGGTGCCTAATAGGTATCTCAAAATGTCTAGAAAGACGTGAAGCATAGATACCTCTAAGTATGGGGCATTTTGTACGATTCAGGCTTAGCCGTTTAGCAATGACGGCACCCATACTAAAACTATTATCTCCAAACAAGGCATGTTGAAGAATGATAATATCAGGAACACTAAAGTTTCCACTATTTCCACGACCAATCAAGCATCTACTAGCAAATATGGCAAAGTAGCATAAAATAGGAAAGTGTATGCTAGAGATTTTCGCATCGGAACCCTTCTTTGGATCCTCTACAGTGATAGTGTTAACAAAGCCATCCACATCTTTACGATGGGGTTCCTCTAATTCTCCCTCAAAGGGTATCCTACATACCGCGCAAAAATTACGTAAAGACATTTCTCTGAATTCATCATATAAATGAAATGATACTGAAGGCGGTGACTTCTTAGGATAATAATAAAAAAATTGCACGAAAGTGTTGGTGAGTAAGAGATACTGATCGATCTGGTCGTGGAGGAAATCGGTGAGGTCTGCATTCTCGATCAAAGAATAAAAATCTTCATGAATTCCAGCTTCTTTAAAGAAATTATCGCATGACCATTCACACGGCCGTACTTCTGCTACAAGAGGAAGATTATACCTGGGTTTTTCCTTCTCTTTAGCTTGTTTTTCCTGAGAGCCTTGGCTAGAAGATCCCCTCAAAAGTCTCCTTAACATTTTCTGAAAATTTCTGAAATGTTTGTAAGTTCAAAATAAAGGTGAATAAAACTAAACAAGATTTATAGCAACTACTCCTACAAGTGCCTAGAGCCTATATCATGCATTAGAATTTCTTGGGACCTCATAAATTCAACATGCAAGCTCAAGAACATGGTCACCTATGCGGCAAAAATTTGTAATGAATAAAGCACTAGAACAAAAACTAATTGGACCAATGGAGGAGTCACATACCAAGCAACAATCTCCCAAAGCAGTTTTGTGAATGGAGCTTTGAGCAAGGAGATCGAAAATCGTAGCAAAATGAGCTAGAACTTGTGCTTGAGCTGGATGGGGATCTTTTTGGGAAGAAGATGGAGTGTGTGGGTGCTGGCATAAGTGGAGGGGGCCACCAGGGGCCCACGAGAAAGGGGACGCGCCCAGGGTAGGTGGGCGCGCCCTCCACTCTTGTGGCCTGGTGCTTGCCCCTCCTGCAGTGATTTCAGTGCCTAAAATCCTCAAATATTCCATAAAAATCATACTAAATTTGCAGGGCATTTGGAGCACTTTTATTTTCGGGGTATTTTTTATTGCACGGATAATTCAGAAAACAGAGAGATAATACTATTTTTGCTTTATTTATTCTAAATAATAGAAAGTAAAAAGAGAGTACAGAAGGTTGTGCCTTCTAGTTTCATCCATCTCATAATCATCAAAATGAATCCACTAACAAGGTTGATCAAGTCTTGTTAACAAACTCATTCTGAATAACACGGAACCGGAGAAATTGTGAATAACACTAAGTAACCTCAACGGGGATATGAAAATCCCCAACAATAAGAATATCATACTTTTTCTTGACAGTAGGGAGAGGAAATTCAAAACCTCCAATAATGATAGTTGGAAGTTTCCCAAAAGAATTAATGCAATGAACTTGAGATTGTTTCCTCAGAAAGTGTACCGTATGCTCATTACCATTAACATGAAAAGTGACATTGCCTTTGTTGCAATCAATAGCAGCCCCTGCAGTATTCAAAAAGGGTCTACCTGTCAGGACCCCGACTCAATGCCACATCGATCTAGCATGTAACACCTCATATCACTTTGCGGCCTCACGCACGGTATTCCCACGGGTGTCGCCTTACCTTTGCCTGGGACCGTTTGCGCCTTTTGGCACACGTATATGACAGTGTCGCTAGCATCCATATGATAAGGAGCCCGGGCTGACATGACTAGTCGTAAACCCAAAGTGGCACAGACTTACAGGGATAGGCATCCATGACCCAGCATCGAACGTGTCGGTCATCAGCGAGTGAATCCAGGCTGTAGCACTGGGCTAGCAGGACTCCGGTGAACCAGGCTGTAGCGGGCTAACAGGACTCCGGTATTCATCGCGTGACATTTCCCCGAAGGGACAGACACAGGAACGAAGAAGGACACATGCCGGCCAGCCTAAGTGTTCCGGAGCAGTAGCAAGCTACCATGGCTCGGTGGAAACACTAGGAGACATTTCCCCGTAAGAGAGGCTACTAAAGATAAACAACTAGATGGTCAGATCCCACACATGCCAAGCATTTCAACAACATACACACAATATGCTCGATATGTGCAAATACAACATGGCATCACAACATGACTCTATAACTCAAGTAATTTATTCAATAGGCTCCGAGGAGCGAGATATTACAAACAGGGGTCTCATGACCCAACACTCAGAGCATACAAATCAAAGCACAAGCGGAAGCTATCATGTCTGAGTACAGACATCTATAAATGAAAAAGGCTTAGAAGCCTGACTATCTATCAGATCCTGCCGAGGGCACAAGATCGTAGCTGAGGTAACAAGCTAAACGTCGAAGTCGAAGCGGAACTACTAGTGAGACTGAAGTCTCTCTGCAAAAACATAAAATAGGCAAACATGAGTACAAATGTACCCAGCAAGACTTACATCAGAACTAACTACATATGCATCATTATCAACAAAGGGGATGGTGGGGTTTAACTGCAGCAAGCCAGCTTTGACTCGGTGGCTATCCTGAACTACGACTGCAATGTAACTCTTTGAAGTGGCGCACACGAGTCCACATATTCACCATATCAATACACCACTATGGATCCACTCTCCTCTCCCTACGAGAACGCCATCCATAGCACTCACGCTTATCTTGCGTATTTTAGAGTATCCACTTTCACTTGTCTATGAACTGATATGAGCAACCCAGAAGTCCTTTACCGCGGACACGGCTATTCGAATAGATGATGTTAACCCTGCAGGGGTGTACTTCTTCATACATGTTTCCACCACTTAGCGTCTGCACACGACATGTGCTCGGCAGACTTCAAGCGAAAGCCGACGTGGGTGTAGACCACGACCTACCTAAACACTCAAGTCTCTAGTCCAGGTTTATCGCCTATTCGGGTTCCATCCATGAGGAGATCCGGCCGGAGTTTCGCTCACAGCCCCAAACGATGTGAACAGGGTTCCGTGACACCAAACGGGCGCCCGGTATACCCGGCCACGTGCCTACCGCATCACAGCCCACCCCTACGGTCAGCGCTGTCCACGGCCTCCAGCATACTACAAACACCAGAAACTACTTGCAACTCCTGGACAGAGGACAAGGGTGAATAAGAAGTCGAGCGGGGTCATATTTCAGGGCCCAATGTATGGTAGTAGCTGAATCATGGATCACAAACACAGAACTCAGTTCCTGAGGACGGCTGCAATGAGACAACCCACCATCTACTCCTACATGGCCTCTCACCGCTACCTTTACCAAATCGTGTTCACACACTTAGCTCACACACAGTAGGACATGTTCACACACCTCTGATTCATCCCCGATGAATCAGACCTGACTCAACTCTAAGCAGTAGCAGGCATGACAAACAAGCATGAATGAGTAGGCACAACAGGGCTCAAACAACTCCTACTCATGCTAGTGGGTTTCATCTATTTACTGTGGCAATGACAGGTCATGCAAAGGATAAAGGGGTTCAGCTACCGCAGCAAGTAACAGATGAATCGGTGTTGTCCTAATGCATTAAAAGAGAGCAGGAGCGAGAGATTAGGATTGTATCGGAATGAACAAGGGGGTTTTGCTTGCCTGGCACTTCTGAAGATAACATTGAGTCTTCATTAGTGTCAACGATCACAACGTCGGAACATCGTCTACCGGGAGGGAACAGATACCGGCAACAAGGAAGATATACAATCAATGCAATGCACAATATGATGCATGCTCATGACATGGCAATATGAATGTGTTTTGAGCTAATGCAACTAGCAACAGATTAAATGAAGTTGGTTTGAATACAAGATTCAAATTCAAACTCCATATGTGATTATTCAAATGCCATTTAATTGATTTGTGCTGAACAGCAGCTATAAGTTGTTCTAACATGCATGAAAATGGTACAAATGGATTCCTTGAATTTTTCTGATAATTTTTCATATATAAATTATTTCATTTGGAGTTACGGCTGAATTTCTATGATTTTTAGAAGTTTAGGGCATATTCTGAAAATAAATAAATCATTTCTGACTTATTTAAAATCCCGGAAGCATATACTGCGTCAGCATGACGCCGGGGTGACGTCAGCAGGTCAAAGGCGTCGACCAGGTCAAACCTGACCTGTGGGACCCATATGTCAGCGTCACAGTTAGTTAACAGGGGGTTATCTGCTTAATTAAAGGATTAGGGGGGTCGGGGCCCACTGGTCAGTGTTAGTGGCTAATTTGGTTTAGTTAATTTTTAACTAAAGTTAGCAGGGCCTGGCCCCACTAGTCAGCGACCCTGGGGGGTCAAACCCCAGGTCGATCAGGTCAAACCTGCCGGCGACTAACCGCCGGCGAGGTCCGAGACGGCGGCGATACGCGGAATCGCAGCACAGGCCATGGTTCGAGGCGCGGATGGCACCGTTGGAACCCCGAGCCTCGTCCGCGTCGTCTGGTGCTAGTGGGGTCGCCAGAGACGACTCAGATCGACGGCGGCGTCCGCTTCCGCGGCGGCCGGAGTTCGGCGCGAACGGTGGCGATGCTACGGCGCACTAGAGGAGAAAACAAGGAGGGCTACGTGCTCCTGGGGGTTCACCGAGCACGGCTGCGTGCTCGGTTGCAGCTCTAGGCAACCGTGGCTACGGCGGCGACATGGCCGGCGGCGAAGAGCCCTCGGCTCCGACGGTTGTCGGTGTTAGAGGAAGAAAATGAGTCAGGGGAGAGGGGGAAACGACGGAGGAGCTCACATGGATCCCGTAGAGGTGGACGGCGGGCTCGGGGAAGGCCGAACGGTGACGAATTTGACGACGGCGATCCTCGGTGGCCGAGGAGGGGAACGGCGAGGCTAGCGGCATCCAGGGGCTCTTCTGGTCGCGTGAGACGACAAGGAGGACGAGGGAGGACCGGCGGAGCTCGGGAGTGCATCGGAGAGGAGAGGGGGTGGCGGTGGCCGCGAGGGAGCTCGTCGGTGGCGGCGGCTCCGTTCGGCGAGTGAGAGAGAGAGGAAGCAGAGGAGGGGGGGAAAGAGTTCGGGAGAGTGAGGGAGTTCCAGGGGGGGTGGCGTGGCACGCATGGAGGCATCCGGGGTGTCGAGGTGGAGCGGCAAGCAGGAGGTGGCCGGGGCGTGCGCCGGCGTGCGTCGGCCACGCGCCTGTGCCTACTGGCGCGAGGAGGAAGGCGACAGGGGGAGAGTGGAGATGGGCTGGGCCGTGCTGGGCCAGGTGGGCTACCAGGTGAGCGCCAGGTAAGATCTTCTGCTCTCTCTCTCTTATTTCTATTTAATTCTGTTTTCTATTTTCTGTAGTTTGTTTTGATTTGATTTAAAATATCAAATCATTTTATAAAATCCTGGAAACAATTATGGGTGCTTTCTGAATTATTTCAGTGACCCTTAACAATTTCCAACATTTATTTGAACATTTAAATTATTTATAGTATTTAAATGCCCAAGGTCAAATACAATAGGATTTAATTCAAAAATCCAGAATGGCCTAGAAATATGTGCATCATTGATGGCAGGGGTTTTCACCTTTAACAAAAATAATGAACTTTTCTAAAGGGCATTCTGGGTTTATTGAAAATATTTTTATTTTGATCCTAATTGCATTTTATCTAGTGCTAGGGTTTGTCATCCCCATTTCAAGTTTCATGAATTTTAAACATGATGCATGAATGCCTTAATGCAACTAATGACAAGCAAATTCTAGGGTTGTGACACTACCAAGGATAATCAACATACTATCATTCTCGGGAATATCAAGAATAACAAAGTCCGTTAAGATAGTGACATTTGCAACCACAACAGGCACATCCTCACAAATATCGACAGGTATAGCAATTGATTTATCAGCCATTTGCAAAGATATTTCAGTAGGTGTCAACTTATTCAATTCAAGTCTACGATATAAAGAGAGGGGCATAACACTAACACCGGCTCCAAGATCACATAAAGCAGTTCTAACATAATTTCTTTTAATGGAGCATGGTATAGTTGGTACCCCCGGATCTCCAAGTTTCTTTGCTATTCCACCCTTAAAAGTGTAATTAGCGAGCATGGTGGAAATTTCAGCTTCCGGTATCTTTGTTTTTGTTTGTAATGATATCCTTCATATACTTAGCAAAAGGATTTACTTTAAGCATATCAGTTAAGCGCATACGTCAGTAAATAGGTCTAATCATTTCAGCAAAGCGCTCAAAATCCTGATCATCCTTTGTCTTGGATGGTTTAGGAGGAAAGGGCTTGGGTTTCTGAACCCATGGTTCTCTTTCTTTACTGTACTTCCTAGCAACAAAATCTCTCTTACCATAACGTTGATTCTTTGATTGTGGGTTATCAAGATCAACAGCAGGTTCAATTTCTACATCATTGTTTTTGCAAGGTTGAGCATCAACATGAACATTATCACTAGGTTCATGTTCATCACCTAATTGTGTTTCAGCATCAGAGATAGAAATATCATTGGGATTCTCAGGTGTGTCTATAGTAGGTTCACTAGAAGCATGCAAAGTCCTATCATTTTTCTTTTTCTTCTTTTTAGAAGAACTAGGTGCCTCTAAATTATTTCTCTGAGAATCTTGCTCGATTCTCTTAGGGTGGCCTTCAGGATACAAAGGTTCCTGAGTCATTCTACTAGTCCTAGTAGCCACTCTAACAGCAAAGTCATTTTTATTGTTTAATTCATCAAGCAAATCATTTTGAGCTTTAAGTACTTGCTCAGCTTGAGTAGCAACCGTAGAAGCATATTTGCTAATGAGTTTGAGTTCACCTTTAACTCTAGCCATATTATCGCTCACACGTCCTATCTCGAAAGCATTATTCTTTAACTCTCTACCAACATAAGCATTAAAACTTTCTTGTCTAGCCATAAAATCATCAAATTCATCTAAGCATGGGCTATGAAATTTAGTAGAGCGGATTTCCTCTTTATCATATCTATAGAGAGAATTTACCTTTACTACCTGTGTCGGGTTATCAAGACAATGTGGTTCTTCAACAGGCGGTATATTAAGACCATGTATTTATTCAATAGGTGGTAAATTCTTAACATCTTCAGCTTTTATACCTTTTTCTTTCATTGATTTCTTTGCCTCTTGCATATCTTCAGGACTGAGAAATAAAACACCTCTCTTCTTCGGAGTGGGTTTAGGAATAGGCTCAGGAGTCGGCTTAATTGGTTCAGGAATTGCCTCTGGAATTGGCTCAGGAAGAGTCTAATTATTTTCATTAGTCAACATATTATTCAATAGTAATTCAGCTTCGTTGACTGTTCTTTCCCTGAAAACACAACCAGCACAACTATCCAAGTAGTCCTTGGAAGCATCGGTTAGTCCATTATAACATATATCAAGTATTTCATTTTTCTTAAGAGGATGATCAGGCAAAGCATTAAGTAATCGGAGAAGCCTCCCCCAAGCTTGTGGGAGACTCTCTTCTTCGATTTGCACAAAATTATATATTTCCCACAAGGCAGCTTGTTTCTGATGAGCAGGGAAATATTTAGCCGAGAAAAAATAAATCATATCCTGGGGACTGCGCACACAACCAGGAGCAAGAGAATTATACCAAGTCTTAGCATCACCCCTTAATGGGAACGGAAATATCTTAAGGATGCAAAAATAGCGAGATTTATCATCATGAGTAAACAAGGTGGCTAGATCATTCAACTTGGTAAGATGTGCCACAACAGTTTCAGATTCAAGGCCATAGAAAGGATCAGATTCAACTAAAGTAATAATTTCAGGATCAACAAAGAATTCATAATCCTTATCAGTAACACAGATAGGTGAAGTAGCAAAAGCTTGGTCAGGTTTCATTCTAGCATTAAGAGACTGCTGCTTCCATTTAGCTAATAATTTCTTAAGATCATATCTATCATTGCAAGCAAAGATAGCTCTAGCGGCTTCTTCATTCATAACATAACCCTCAGGAACAACAGGCAATTCATAATCATTGGGGGAATTTTCATCATCACTATCATCAATAATAGCATCTTCAATAATTTCATTCCCCCTAACTCTAGCAAGTTGTTCATCAAAAATTCACCTAATCTCAAAGTGGTATCATGCACAGAAGTAGTTTCATTATAAGTATCATGCATAGCAGAAGTGGCATCATCAATAACATGCGACATATCAGAGTTCATAGTAGTAGCAGATTTAGGTGTCGCAAGCTTACTCAAAACAGAAGGAGAATCTAGTGCAGAGCTAGATGGCAGTTCCTTACCTCCCCTCGTAGTTGAGGGAAAAATCGTAGTTCGGTCATCTTTCAAGTTCTTCATAGTGATCAACAGATATAAATCCCAAGTGACTCAGAGAATAGACCTATGCTCCCCGGCAACGGCGCCAGAAATTAGTCTTGATAACCCACAAGTGTAGGGGATCACAACAGCTTTCGAGGGTGAAGTATTCAACCCAAATGTATTGATTCGACACAAGGGGAGCCAAAGAATATTCTTGAGTATTATCAATTGAGTTATCAATTCAATCACACCTGGATAACTTAGTATCTGCAGCAAAGTATTTAGTAGCAAATTGGTATGATAATAAAGGTAATGATAGCAAAAGTAATGTTTTTGGGTTTGTAGTGATTGCAACAATAGCAACGGAAAAGTAAATAAGCGAAGAACAATATGTGAAAAGCTCGTAGTCAATGGATCAGTGATGGATAATTATGTCAGATGCGATTCCTCATGTAATAGCTATAACATAGGGTGACGCAGAAATAGCTCCAGTTCATCAATGTAATGTAGGCACGTATTCCGTAAATAGTCATACGTGCTTATGGAAAAGAACTTGCATGACATCTTTTGTCCTACCCTCCCATGGCAGCGGGGTCCTAGAGGAAACTAAGGGATATTAAGGCCTCCTTTTAATAGAGAACCGGAACAAAGCATTAACACATAGTGAATACATGAACTCCTCAAACTACGGTCATCACTGAGAAGTATCCCGATTATTGTCACTTCGGGGTTGTCGGATCATCACACATATAGGTGACTATAGACTTGCAAGATAGGATCAAGAACACACATATATTCATGAAAACATAATAGGTTCAGATCTGAAATGATGGCACTCGGGCCCTAGTGACAAGCATTAAGCATAGCAAAGTCATAGCAACATCAATCTCAGAACCTAGTGGATACTAGGGATCAAACCCTAAAAAAACTTACTTGATTACATGGTAAATCTCATCCAACCCATCACCGTCCAACAAGCCTACGATGGAATTACTCACGCACATCGGTGAGCATCATGAAATTGGTGATGGAGGATGGTTGATGATGACGACGGCAATGAATCCCCCTCTCTGGAGCCCCAAACGGACTCCAGATCAGCCCTCCCGAGAGAGATTAGGGCTTGGTGGCGGCTCCGTGTCATAAAATGCGATGAAACTTTATCTCTGATTTTTTTCTCCGGGAGACGGAATATATGGAGTTGGAGTTGAGGTCGGCGGAGCCTCAGGGGGCCCACGAGACAGGGGGCGTGCCTAGGGGGGTGGGCACGCCCCGACCCTCGTAGACAGGGTGTGGGCCCCCTGGTCTTGATTCTTACGCCAGTATTTTTTATATTTTCCAAAAAGTGCCTCCGTGGATTTTCAGGACATTCCGAGAACTTTTGTTTTCTACACATAAAACAACATCATGGCAGTTCTGCTGAAAACGGCGTCAGTCCGGGTTAGTTTTATTCAAATCATGCAAGTTAGAGTCCAAAACAAGGGCAAAAGTGTTTGGAAAAGTAGATACGTTGGAGACGTATCATGGGGCACCCCGCCATGAAGGTCTTCCCCGCTCCCTTCGCCAAGGCCGGCCCAAATATTTATCCTTTCTTCGTCGACTACTTCTCCTGCGGCCTCTGCCCCCTTTCTCAGATTTCTTCAACGACATCATGCACACCTACGGCTTCCATCTGCTGGACTTCACGCCGAATGCGGTGGCGTGCATGGCCCATTTCGCCCATCTCCAGGAGGGCTTCGCCAGATTCTACCCCAGCACGGTGCTCTTTTGCCACTATTTCTTTCCTCGGGTTCAGCAGGGGCACGCCATCACTGGATCCGTCTCTTGGATCCTGAGGCCTCTGTGCAAGGGCGCATACCCGGAAGGCTTCTAGAAGGAGCGGTGGGATGAATGGCGAGGCTGGTGGTGCTGGATTGTAGAGAAGGAGCCACGGCATTTCTGCGAGGTCCGTCGGAGTCCACCGGTCCGCGGCGACGACTAGAGCGACTTCGATCCCAACTATGCGAAGCTCACGGTCGCCACCACTAGGATCCTCCACCTCATCTCTGTCGGCCTCACGCTGGAGATGGTTAGGGCCGACTTCATCCGTCGCCATATTGCTCCCTTGCATCAGAAGGGGAGGCCGGCTTGGGATTTCAGGAATGCAACGGATATCATGAGGCTCTGCCCTGGCTTGAAACACAACTTCACGGTGATGCAGCGCGCATCCGTATGCCAGAGGCTCTTTCAGCTCAAGATGGATGAGGACAACAATGCTGAGTGGATCGGTAAGGCCGCGAAGGCCGGCAAGACCGGCCACCCGTTCAGGTTGCCAGCAGGGGTGCATCCAATGAGCAATAACTCCCGCCTGACCGAGATTATTGCCACGATGCCAGGACCCCGACTCAATGCCATATCGATCTAGCATGTAACACCTCATATCACTTTGCGGCCTCACGCACGGTATTCCCACGGGTGTCGCCTTACCTTAGCCCGGGACCGTTTGCGCCTTTTGGCACACGTATATGACAGTGTCGCTAGCATCCATATGATAAGGAGCCCGGGCTGACATGGCTAGTCGTAAACCCAAAGTGGCACAGACTTACAGGGACAGGCATCCATGACCCAGCATCGAACGTGTCGGTCATCAGCGAGTGAATCCAGGCTGTAGCACTGGGCTAGCAGGACTCCGGTGAACCGGGCTGTAGCAGGCTAACAGGACTCTGGTATTCATCGCGTGACATTTCCCCGAAGGGACAGACACAGGAACGAAGAAGGACACATGCCGGCCAACCTAAGTGTTCCGGAGCGGTAGCGAGCTACCATGGCTCGGTGGAAACACTAGGAGACATTTCCCGGTAAGAGAGGCTACTAAAGATAAACAACTAGATGGTCAGATCCCACACATACCAATCATTTCAATAGCATACACACAATATGCTCGATATGTGCAAATACAACATGGCATCACAACATGACTCTACGACTCAAGTAATTTATTCAATAGGCTCCGAGGAGCGAGATATTACAAACATGGGTCTCATGACCCAAAAATCAGAGCATACAAGTCAAAGCACAAGCGGAAGCTATCATGTCTGGGTACAGACATCTATAACTGAAAAAGGCTGAGAAGCCTGACTATCTACCAGATCCTGCCGGGGCACAAGATCGTAGCTGAGGTAACAAGCTAAACGTCGAAGTCCACGCGGTACTACTAGCGAGACCGAAATCTCTCTGCAAAAATATAAAATGAGCAAACATGAGTACAAATGTACCCAGCAAGACTTACATCAGAACTAACTACATATGCATCATTATCAACAAAGGGGATGGTGGGGTTTAACTGCAGCAAGCCAGCTTTGACTCGGTGGCTATCCTGAACTACGACTGCAATGTAACTCTTTTGAGGTGGCGCACACGAGTCCACATATTCACCATATCAATACACCACTATGGATCCGCTCCCGGCTCCCTACGAGAACGCCATCCATAGCACTCACGCTTATCTTGCGTATCTTAGAGTATCCACTTTCACTTGTCTATGAACTGAAATAAGCAACCCAGAAGTCCTTTTCCGCGGACACGGCTATTCGAATAGATGATGTTAACCCTGCAGGGGTGTACTTCTTCATACATGTTTCCACCACTTAGCGTCTGCACATGACATGTGCTCGGCAGACTTCAAGCGAAAGCCGACGTGGGTGTAGACCACGACCTACCTAAACACTCAAGTCTCTAGTCCAGGTTTATCGCCTATTCGGGTTCCATCCATGAGGAGATCCGGCCGGAGTTTCGCTCACAGCCCCAAACGATGTGAACAGGGTTCCCGAGATACCAAACGGGCATCCGGTACACCGTGCCACGTACCTACCGCATCACAGCCCACCCCTACGGTCAGCGCTGTCCACGGCCTCCAGTAAGCTACAAACACCAGAAACTACTTGCAACTCCTGGACAAAGGACTAGGGTGAATAAGAAGTCGAGCGGGGTCATATTTCAGGGCCCAATATATGGTAGTAGCTGAATCATGGATCACAAACACAGAACTCAGTTCCTGAGGACGGCTGCAATGAGACAACCCACCATGTACTCCTACATGGCCTCTCACCGCTACCTTTACCAAATCGTGTTCACACACTTAGCTCACACACGGTAGGACATGTTCACACGCCTCTGATTCATCCCCGATGAATCAGACCTGACTCAAATCTAAGCAGTAGCAGGCATGACAAACAAACATGAATGAGTAGGCACAACAGGGCTCAAACAACTCCTACTCATACTAGTGGGTTTCATCTATTTACTGTGGCAATGACAGGTCATGCAAAGGATAAAGGGGTTCAGCTACCGCAGCAAGTAACAGTTGAATCGTTGTTGTCCTAATGCATTAAAAGAGAGCAGGAGCGAGAGAGTAGGATTGTATCGGAATGAACAAAGGGGTTTTGCTTGCCTGGCACTTCTGAAGATAACATTGAGTCTTCATCAGTGTCAACGATCACAACATCGGAACATCGTCTACCGGGAGGGAACAGATACCGGCAACAAAGAAGAAATACAATCAATGCAATGCACAATAGGATGCATGCTCATGACATGGCAATATGAATGTGTTTTGAGCTAATGCAACTAGCAACAGATTAAATGAAGTTGGTTTGAATACAAGATTCAAATTCAAACTCCATATGTGATTATTCAAATGCCATTAAAATTATTTGTGCTAAACAGCAGCTATAAGTTGTTCTAACATGCACAAAAATGGTACAGATGGATTCCTTGAATTTTTCTGATAATTTTTAATATATAATTTATTTAATTTGGAGTTACGGTTGAATTTCTATGATTTTTAGAAGTTTTTTACAATTTTCTGGAATTTCCTGAATATCATAAAATAAACTAAATTCCAGAAAAGGAATATTGCGTCAGCATGACGTCATGCTGACCTCAGCAGAGTCAACAGGGGCTGATCCGGGTCAAACTGACCAGTGGGGTCCACTGGTCAGTGACACAGTGCTGACTAGTGTCGTTGACAGGTGGGGCCAGGTCAACGGCCACGTCAGCAGAGTCAATGCTGACGGGTGGGTCCCACTGCTTATGAACTAATCTAAACAGAAAATAAAATTAACCTAAACAGGTCCAAGGGCCCACATGGCAGTGGCTTTAGGGGGGGTTAGTTAGTGCGTCATTAGCGCTTAATGACATCGCCACGTCAGCTGCCGGCGTTTAACCGCCGGCGACCTCAGATCGCGGCGGCGTCCGCATCGGGATTGCGCTACAGGCCAGGGTTTGGGGCGCGGGGAGCATCTACGGGGAGCTGGCGGAGTGGCGCTTCCAGTGGTGGAGGCGGCTGGAGCGGAGGTGGCCGGAGTTGAGCACGGCGTCGACCTCGGCGGCGGCCGGAGCCCGGGCGAGCTCGGGGTCGGGGTTAGGGAGCACGGCAGGAGGAGCTGGGGCGTGCTACGGACTCCTGAGATCGCGGTGAGCATGACAGTGGGCTCGGAAACGAGCTGCGGTGGCTGTGGCCACGGCCACGCCATGGCCGGTGGCGAGAAACTCTCGGCCGCGGTGGAGGATGAGGCTAGGGGATGAGCGCGAGCTTGAGGGAAGGGGGAAGAGGAAGAGGGGCTCACAGTGGACTGGACGGAGGGGTCGGCGAGCTCGGGGAAGCTTCTGCGACGGCGAATTTACGGCGGCGATCTCCGGGCACCGGGGATGAAGACGACGATGCTCCGGTCGACTGGGGCCTCCTCTGGTCGCGTGCGTTGGTGTGCAACTCCATGGGGTCGGGACGGAGCTCCTGAGCTCATCGGAAGGGCGAGGGGTGGCCGGTGGCTATGGATGCGACGGCGGCGCCCTCCGGTGGCTCTCGGTGGTGCTCCAAATCGAGAGAGGGAGAGAGCCAGAGCGAGCAGAGAGAGGGATAGCGGTCGGGGACGACTCCGTGGCGTCTCTAGAGGGTTCGGGGAGGAAGCAGGAGGTGGCCAGGGGAAGCAGGAGGTGGCGCGCACGGCGGCGTCGCGGTGTCTGTCCTCCTGGCAGGGAGGAAGACGACAGGGGGGGTGGAGATGGGCTGGGCCGTGCTGCTGGGCCAGGTGGGCTACCAGGTGAGCGCCAGGTAGTCCTTCTCTCTCTTTCTATTTCTCTTTTTATTTATCTATTTTGTTCTGTGTTGTTTTAGTTTAGTAAAATACTAAACTATTTTATAAAATCCTGAAAATAGTTATGTGGCTAGAGTTAAAATATACCAAACCACATAAAATGTTCCAGTAATTATTGGACATATATTATTTATATATCAAATATATATCCAATGCAAATAGCTATTTATTTAATTCAAAGGCCCAAAATAATTAACTCTGAGATACCAAAAATATTGTTTTGAGTTTTACCTCTTTGCAATATTTTTAGAGACTAAGAGGAACATTTTCTTGGACTTCTTTGAGGAGGTTTTAATGTTGATCATTTTTAGGAGGTTTCTGAGGCTTTGAAAATTCCTCAATTCAAATTTCATTTGAATTAAAACATGATGCTCACATGAGGTCTAGCCTAGTGCATAACAGGACCAGGGATGTGACAACTCACCCCCACTAAACAAAAATCTCGTCCCGAGATTCAAGCGTAGGGTAAGGTGAAGGGGGAACGCAACTAGTATAATCTTCACGATCCAGGTTGCACTTCATAGGAACGTTGATTCGATCACCATCATTGTCTTGAAGTCTTGCTCTGAGAAATCCTGTCAACATGACATGGAGGGAAGAAGGAGACTCTAGAAGGGTCGATCTTCTCGAAGATCGAACAACTCACGGAATGAGACATAGGACCATCTCTCGGGTTGAGACACGAGATACACATCAAGAGGGGTGGAAAGAAACGGATGACGAAGGTTCACTAGGTAGACAACAATTTCACGCTTAAGAAGGTGGTAATCGATTGTCAACGTAGCGAGGAGTTGAGTTGCCATGAAACCACAACGAGGCACCTTAGGGAAGGTGACTCATAGAAATATCCCCTTAAGTGGCAAAAAGAATTACCTTTGATTCAGAGATCATTGAGACTCTTTAAACCAGCCTAAGGCAATTCTCGAGCAATCGTTTGGAGGGGTTCGGTGGAATGGTATACTCGGACTTGGCCGATGTGGATTACCTTGTTGAAGACAACGTAATGGATGAATTTGCTTATCACAGGAAATGGAAGAGACCCATGGTAGAATGGCACATTGGTGGTGCAAGCTGGGAACAAAATGCAAATACTGGGAATGATTCTGGTAACTGGGGAAGAACCCAACAATAGAGAGTGAATCCACTGTTTGAGAAGTTATAGCATAACCGAGGAAGTTGGGAGCAAACCTAGTTAGTGCCGATGGTAACACCTAACGCTTGTGCGGGCTCTCAAGAACTTGAGCATTTCCATAACCATCAAGGTTTTACCAATATCCGTGTCAAGGATTCTGGCAACACAACTTACTACCATGATGAATACCGGTGGAAGATGCCGATGCAAAGGAAGATAACACCTTCTTAGATTTCACCCTTGGCGGGGCCAAGGAAATAAAATCTGGATGATCGACCGAGAGACATTTAGCACTCCGCTTATAATGTTCTCCATGATGTGATAGCATAATCCATTCATAGATATGGTTTGACATCTAGGACATCAAGTAAAGGTCGGACTTCGGGATCTCAAAAATCCATAAGGAACAACTACTAGAATAAGTCCTACGAGATCCTTATGGGGAGGTGGCCAACTTCCTCAATCAAGATATTATAATAACAGGTCTTCCGGCTGGGTGTGTTGGCCACGACATCCACTTTACCGGTTTCCGAGGGACCGATATTATAGTTCTTGGAAAATGTTCCAAACCATCATATCTGCCTGAGATTCAGATCTGGTTGGTGTCAGGATATTCCAGACTCATCGAGTCTAGGAAGAAAAACGAAAGTTTGCAACACAAATCGACGAGATGACGTTGCGAGATTCTCGGGGAATGAACTACGATAGTAAGCTCCAAAACATGAGCTGGTTCTGCTACACACATGTGAACATGTTGTTCCAGACAAGCATGACCACAAAGTAGTCTTATAATAAAACACTACCGAGTTCAGGAGGGGGAACCATCAACGAGGGTATCGAAGTCCTTATATAAGTCCGGATTAGCTCTTATGAAGAAACTCCTTCTCCTTGAACAAATCAATCAGTGGCTTGGTGTGCTAGGGATACATATAGATTGAAGGTTGCAAGTCTTCAAGCCACAGAATTCTTCGCACGTGTGCATGACTGACTTGCGATGATTCCAGAGGAAGTAACATTGACTTTCTCGAATCCACGGCGGCAACTTGCATCAGATGCACATGAATTAAAGGAAGTCACTACCTTTATCCAAACATATGCTTCATGAGCTAGCATGAACAAATGCTTTCAAAAGTTTCCAACACTAGCTTAATGTTCAACAAAATCATGGAGGAGATAAGGATGTTGTCAATGGGCTCAACAACAATTCATCTAGGTTTCCTTTTTAAAAGGAATTCCATAGTTAAGTGAACACGGTGATAGCATTGGTCAGACCAAAGATGTAATGGTGTATGCTCGAGGGATCAACCACGAATAAGACAACATTATGAGCATCGTTGGTACTGATTTGATTTGACGATAGCCCACACTCAAATCAAAGGATTGATAAGACAATAGGTCCAGCAACTGATCACAGGGACCAATCGATGAAGATATCATCTTTCTTCAACACACACTACACAAGAATATCCCTTTGGAACGAGTTAAGTCAGGCAAGCTTTTATCTCCCAACTCTCCAAGTTGTTGTCTAGCTTAACCAACTAGCTCAGGGATATCTAACACCGATTCTTGGAGAGAAGGTGGTTCACAAGAAACCAACTTGATCACGAGCTCAACAAAACAGTCAGGTGACAACCCGGTAACACTTCCAAGAAGATATTTGGAAAGTCACGAACCACCGGTATGTTACTAAGCTCGAGAACAATCTTGCTTTTCAGGGCAAGACAATATGATCAAAGAGCGAGGGATTTGGAATAATCCTAACTCATCGATCAAGGAGTGCACCAGGAGAATGGACTAGGTAGCACGATCAATCTTAGAATGATGATTCAATAACCAACACACTAAGAATGAAATTATTGTCCTTTAACTACCCAGCAACGAGGTTGCTAGGCGTATTGATTTCACACATCACAATTCATTTGTCGGTATTCCGGTTGCATCAACACGAAGACCGAGGAATGACTAATGATGGTGAGAAGTATCACTACGTCAAAATTCATGAGAGTTGGTGCAGTTCTCATGACAATTCTGACATAAAGGGGGTAATACTCCAAGGTAGAACAGAACCAAAAGCTGGATTGGCATTTGATCTGCGGAATACAACTACTTTGACCCAATCCTAGATATGGATGAGGTACTGGAGTTTGTTTCTCCAAGTCATTCAGGACAGAATGGCTTGACGGACCACAAGGGTAATAGGCATCGATAAACGAATGCATGCATACCCTTGACTATCAATTGATAGACGAAGGTCAGTAGACAACTAAAGAGGGACAACTCAAAGGAACATATAATTTTCTGAGTTGTGGATGCATAGATTAGTATGTCGAGCGAGATCAACATTTCTTCCAGATAACCCATGCAGAGAGGTAAGACTGGCAGAGTCACGATTTATGAATGGAGATCTCCTCAAGAGTACTCTAATTGTGATCTTTGATCCAATAAACATCTGCCATAAGCGGTCCATAGTATTTGGAAGAAGGAAATACCACGGACCTCGAGAACTATCGCAAAGTTACTAATATCCTGAAGGAACTAGCAAACACTATCAACATGAAGTAAGTAGAGTGAATCTCGGGTTCAAAACCCAGAAATAGAATACCTACTACTAAGTAGCATCACGGGATGCTTCCGAGAATAAAGGCCAGAATCATCACACTGGGACACAAAACATGGCTAGACTACTATATGATCCCCTGAGACACCTAGGGTCATAATAATAACTCCAACATAAAGGTCAAGGCAGTAGAGTACCTCAACTTAACAATTAGTGTGATTGAGCTGGCCTAAAAGACATTGAAACCAGAGGAAAAGGATTTTGCAAATGCATCAGACTCTTTGGAAACCTGGGATGACTCGGACATCATAACGGCTGTAAATGCTCAGAAAAGATTTGAGACATTCACAAAAATGGTGGCATAACCACTCAGAAGCACAATATCAAGGTTTCGAGATCAACAATTAACATATAGAAGTAGTAGGAACTGAACTGAGACTTAAATCCAACAATCTTATAAGTCTACTGATTAGTAACACGTGATCCTGATAGGAAGAAGAGATAGCCTAGTTCTTAATCCCCGTAGAAGAGAAGATGATGACTCAGATCAGAAGGCCATAAGGTATAAGGAGTAAAAAGAGCCTTACGTTCCATCCCACAATCAATTCCCTTATATAACTAAAGAATTTCTAGACTCAACTTCGACCAGTTTGGCTTGGTAACCTACAGGCAGTCAAGCTCTGATACCAACGCTGTCAGGACCCCGACTCAATGCCATATCGATCTAGCATGTAACACCTCATATCACTTTGCGGCCTCACGCACGGTATTCCCACGGGTGTCGCCTTACCTTAGCCCGGGACCGTTTGCGCCTTTTGGCACACGTATATGACAGTGTCGCTAGCATCCATATGATAAGGAGCCCGGGCTGACATGGCTAGTCGTAAACCCAAAGTGGCACAGACTTACAGGGACAGGCATCCATGACCCAGCATCGAACGTGTCGGTCATCAGCGAGTGAATCCAGGTTGTAGCACTGGGCTAGCAGGACTCCGGTGAACCGGGCTGTAGCAGGCTAACAGGACTCCGGTATTCATCGCGTGACATTTTCCCGAAGGGACAGACACAGGAACGAAGAAGGACACATGCCGGCCAGCCTAAGTGTTCCGGAGCGGTAGCGAGCTACCATGGCTCGGTGGAAACACTAGGAGACATTTCCCGGTAAGAGAGGCTACTAAAGATAAACAACTAGATGGTCAGATCCCACACATACCAAGCATTTCAATAGCATACACACAATATGCTCGATATGTGCAAATACAACATGGCATCACAACATGACTCTACGACTCAAGTAATTTATTCAATAGGCTCCGAGGAGCGAGATATTACAAACATGGGTCTCATGACCCAAAAATCAGAGCATACAAGTCAAAGCACAAGCGGAAGCTATCATGTCTGGGTACAGACATCTATAACTGAAAAAGGCTGAGAAGCCTGACTATCTACCAGATCCTGCCGGGGCACAAGATCGTAGCTGAGGTAACAAGCTAAACATCGAAGTCCACGCGGTACTACTAGCGAGACCGAAATCTCTCTGTAAAAATATAAAATGAGCAAACGTGAGTACAAATGTACCCAGCAAGACTTACATCAGAACTAACTACATATGCATCATTATCAACAAAGGGGATGGTGGGGTTTAACTGCAGCAAGCCAGCTTTGACTCGGTGGCTATCCTGAACTACGACTGCAATGTAACTCTTTTGAGGTGGCGCACACGAGTCCACATATTCACCATATCAATACACCACTATGGATCCGCTCTCGGGTCCCTACGAGAACGCCATCCATAGCACTCACGCTTATCTTGCGTATCTTAGAGTATCCACTTTCACTTGTCTATGAACTGATATAAGCAACCCAGAAGTCATTTTCCGCGGACACGGCTATTCGAATAGATCATGTTAACCCTGCAGGGGTGTACTTCTTCATACATGTTTCCACCACTTAGCGTCTGCACACGACATGTGCTCGGCAGACTTCAAGCGAAAGCCGACGTGGGTGTAGACAAGGACCTACCTAAACACTCAAGTCTCTAGTCCAGGTTTATCGCCTATTCGGGTTCCATCCATGAGGAGATCCGGCCGGAGTTTCGCTCACAGCCCCAAACGATGTGAACAGGGTTCCCGAGATACCAAACGGGCATCCGGTACACCGTGCCACGTACCTACCGCATCACAGCCCACCCCTACGGTCAGCGCTGTCCACGGCCTCCAGTAAGCTACAAACACCAGAAACTACTTGCAACTCCTGGACAAAGGACTAGGGTGAATAAGAAGTCGAGCGGGGTCATATTTCAGGGCCCAATGTATGGTAGTAGCTGAATCATGGATCACAAACACAGAACTCAGTTCCTGAGGACGGCTGCAATGAGACAACCCACCATGTACTCCTACATGGCCTCTCACCGCTACCTTTACCAAATCGTGTTCACACACTTAGCTCACACACGGTAGGACATGTTCACACGCCTCTGATTCATCCCCGATGAATCAGACCTGACTCAAATCTAAGCAGTAGCAGGCATGACAAACAAATATGAATGAGTAGGCACAACAGGGCTCAAACAACTCCTACTCATACTAGTGGGTTTCATCTATTTACTGTGGCAATGACAGGTCATGCAAAGGATAAAGGGGTTCAGCTACCGCAGCAAGTAACAGTTGAATCGTTGTTGTCCTAATGCATTAAAAGAGAGCAGGAGCGAGAGAGTAGGATTGTATCGGAGTGAACAAAGGGGTTTTGCTTGCCTGGCACTTCTGAAGATAACATTGAGTCTTCATCAGTGTCAACGATCACAACGTCGGAACATCGTCTACCGGGAGGGAACAGATACCGGCAACAAAGAAGAAATACAATCAATGCAATGCACAATAGGATGCATGCTCATGACATGGCAATATGAATGTGTTTTGAGCTAATGCAACTAGCAACAGATTAAATGAAGTTGGTTTGAATACAAGATTAATTTCAAACTCCATATGTGATTATTCAAATGCCATTAAATTGATTTGTGCTAAACAGCAGCTATAAGTTGTTCTAACATGCACGAAAATGGTACAGATGGATTCCTTGAATTTTTCTGATAATTTTTAATATATAATTTATTTAATTTGGAGTTACGGTTGAATTTCTATGATTTTTAGAAGTTTTTTACAATTTTCTGGAATTTCCTGAATATTATAAAATAAACTAAATTCCAGAAAAGGAATATTGCGTCAGCATGACGTCATGCTGACCTCAGCAGAGTCAACAGGGGCTGATCCGGGTCAAACTGACCAGTGGGGTCCACTGGTCAGTGACACAGTGCTGACTAGTGTCGTTGACAGGTGGGGCCAGGTCAACGGCCACGTCAGCAGAGTCAATGCTGACGGGTGGGTCCCACTGCTTATGAACTAATCTAAACAGAAAATAAAATTAACCTAAACAGGTCCAAGGGCCCACATGGCAGTGGCTTTAGGGGGGGTTAGTTAGTGCGTCATTAGCGCTTAATGACATCGCCACGTCAGCTGCCGGCGTTTAACCGCCGGCGACCTAAGATCGCGGCGGCGTCCACATCGGGATTGCGCTACAGGCCAGGGTTTGGGGCGCGGGGAGCATCTACGGGGAGCTGGCGGAGTGGCGCTTCCAGTGGTGGAGGCGGCTGGAGCGGAGGTGGCCGGAGTTGAGCACGGCGTCGACCTCGGCGGCGGCCGGAGCTCGGGCGAGCTCGGGGTCGGGGTTAGGGAGCACGGCAGGAGGAGCTGGGGCGTGCTACGGACTCCTGAGATCGCGGTGAGCACGACAGTGGGCTCGGAAACGAGCTGCGGTGGCTGTGGCCACGGCCACGCCATGGCCGGCGGCGAGAAACTCTCGGCCGCGGTGGAGGATGAGGCTAGGGGATGAGCGCGAGCTTGAGGGAAGGGGGAAGAGGAAGAGGGGCTCACAGTGGACTGGACGGAGGGGTCGGCGAGCTCGGGGAAGCTTCTGCGACGGCGAATTTACGGCGGCGATCTCCGGGCACCGGGGATGAAGACGACGATGCTCCGGTCGACTAGGGCCTCCTCTGGTCGCGTGCGTCGGTGTGCAGCTCCATGGGGTCGGGACGGAGCTCCTGAGCTCATCGGAAGGGCGAGGGGTGGCCGGTGGCTATGGATGCGACGGCGGCGCCCTCCGGTGGCTCTCGGTGGTGCTCCAAATCGAGAGAGGGAGAGAGCCAGAGCGAGCAGAGAGAGGGATAGCGGTCGGGGACGACTCCGTGGCGTCTCTAGAGGGTTCGGGGAGGAAGCAGGAGGTGGCCAGGGGAAGCAGGACGTGGCGCGCGCGGCGGCGTCGCGGTGTCTGTCCTCCTGGCAGGGAGGAAGACGACAGGGGGGGTGGAGATGGGCTGGGCCGTGCTGCTGGGCCAGGTGGGCTACCAGGTGAGCGCCAGGTAGTCCTTCTCTCTCTTTCTATTTCTCTTTTTATTTATCTATTTTGTTCTGTGTTGTTTTAGTTTAGTAAAATGCTAAACTATTTTATAAAATCCTGAAAATAGTTATGTGGCTAGAGTTAAAATATACCAAACCACATAAAATGTTCCAGTAATTATTGGACATATATTATTTATATATCAAATATATATCCAATGCAAATAGCTATTTATTTAATTCAAAGGCCCAAAATAATTAACTCTGAGATACCAAAAATATTGTTTTGAGTTTTACCTCTTTGCAATATTTTCAGAGACTAAGAGGAACATTTTCTTGGACTTCTTTGAGGAGGTTTTAATGTTGATCATTTTTAGAAGGTTTCTGAGGCTTTGAAAATTCCTCAATTCAAATTTCATTTGAATTAAAACATGATGCTCACATGAGGTCTAGCCTAGTGCATAACAGGACCAGGGATGTGACACACGATGCCCGCCTTCAACGCCCACGTCCTAGATCCAACCTGGGTCAAGCCAAAGGAGGAGTTGGTGCAGTAGTTCTTCGACAACTTGTCGGAGGGCACCGTCCGTGACGAGCCATAGCTCATCCGCCCCACCACTGACAAAGAGGTGGCATACATTGCCGCCAGTGCAAAGGAGGCTGGCACCATGGAGGACGATGTCGAAGTGACTGAAGAGGAGCAAAGGTTCTCAAGTGGTGGGGCCCGCCAGGGAGACCAGTGGTGCTGGTGCCAGGGCTCCCCCTGTCGCGGAGGCGGCCGAAGAGCCGGCCGGGGAGGCATCCGGGGCGGACGAGCCCTCGGCCTTAAAGAAGAGGTGCGTCTTGCGACGGGCCGGCTCCAACGAGCCAGTTCGCCCTGGCAAGGCCACGCAGCGGCAAGGGGCTCAGGCGGAGACCATGCGCCAGACAAGGCACACAGCGGCGGAGGTGCTGGAGGCGGACATAGTGGCAAAGAGGGCCGCAGCTGCTGCCTCCTTCTCGACCAGACGTGGCGCCGCTTCTTCCTCCTTGAGCAGACACGCCGTTGCTTCTCCTACGGCCGAGCACGTAAGGACTCTGTCTCCTTCCCCGGCGGGCTCCGTCCCAGCGGCCAAATATGACCTTGGGTCATTCAGCCTGAGGAAGAAGAGGAGGGCATAAGAAGAGGAGGATGACTATGCACTCTGTTTCCCCACCAAGGTGGCGCACTGGAACCCCAACGTCAACTTTGCTCAGGTGCTAGACAGTTTGCTGGAGGACGTCGACCGTCAGGCGCTCGAGGAGCGCATCGAGCCCATCATCAGTTGTGTCAACGGAGTCGCGAGGCTAGAGGGCCAGTGTCGGGATTAACAGTTGCATTCCTTGTAGTTGCTGTGAGTATGTACCCAAGACAGATTATCTTAAGTTAGAATCGCAGCAACTTTTGATGCAATATAACTTTTGCTGTACTTTGAACTGGGTGCATGTTATCTTCCCATTCTAGTTCATCCTTGTATTTTCGGCACCCTATGCTTAGTTGGATAGGCCTACCAGCACGTGCACCCCTTGCCGCAGGCGCTAGCAGGACGGATCCTTAGCAGCCCACGGAGGGCATCGACGCCAGCAGGCTACCCTAGCACACTTGGCGCAGTCACCTGGACTGTCGAGCGGACTCGAGGCAGAAAAGGGGCGCTGTTGATTATGGCAAGTGTCGGTGTCAAAACCGGCGGATCTCGGGTAGGGGGTCCCGAACTGTGCGTCTAGGCGGATGGTAACAGGAGACAAGGGACACGATGTTTTCACCCAGGTTCGGGCCCTCTCGGTGGAGGTAAAACCTTACTCCTACTTGATTAATATTGATGATATGGGTAGTACAAGAGTAGATCTACCACGAGATCAGAGAGGCTAAACCCTAGAAGCTAGCCTATGGTATGATTGTTGTTCGTCCTACGGACTAAAACCCTCCGGTTTATATAGACACCGGAGAGGGCTAGGGTTACACAGAGTCGGTTACAATGGTAGGAGATCTACATATCCGTGTCGCCAAGCTTGCCTTCCACGCCAAGGAAAGTCCCATCCGAACACGGGCGAAGTCTTCAATCTCGTATCTTCATAGTCTAGGAGTCCGGCAACGGTGATAGTTCGGCTATCCAGACACCCCCTAGTCTAGGACTCCCTCAGTAGCCCCTGAACCAGGCTTCAATGACGACGAGTCCGGCGCGCATATTGTCTTCGGCATTGCAAGGCGGGTTCCTCCTCCGAATACTTCATAGAAGATTTTGAACACAACGATAGTGTCCGGCTCTGCAAAATAAGTTCCACGTACCACCGTAGAGAGAATAATATTTACACAAGTTCAATCTGCTGACGTATTCCGTGGCGTGACATCACACCACGGCCAGGCCTTTATTCGAATCATTTTTACTGTTCCACCTCAGCGCTTTTAGCGAAGCAGTTTCCTTGGCACGTCTTGTCAAAGCAGAGATCGTGTCCCCTTATTCCGGGATTCTCATCAATACGGGCGTGGGTAACCCAATCGCGCCATTGATTATGGCGCTTGGGAGATAAGCGAGTTTTACCAGGCTGGTGGGGACGCATAGTTTCGTCCGTCCATATAAGGGGATAAGGATCCACCTTTTTACCTATGCCGTCTTCCTCCTTTGCTTATCGATTTCCACGCACTCGAGCTCCAGCGCCCAAGTCCGCACATCTCGCCTCAACCTTCCCCAGCCATGTCCGGAGCGGGAGGCAACTGGATGGCCTCCTCCGTCACAGAGGGGCACATCAAAAGGCCGGATACTTGTCCAGCGATATCACGCATCGGCTCCCCGACAAGGGGCAGCTCATCCTCACCCCCGGGCCCCATGAGAGGGTGGTGTTCCTCACCGACTTCCTCCGCGGACTAGGTTTTCCACTTCACCCATTTGTCCGGGGGCTCATGTTCTACTATGGCGTGGGTTTCCACGATCTGGCCCCGAATTTTATCCTCAACATCTCGGCGTTCATCGTCGTGTGCGAGGCCTTCCTCTGCATCCAGCCCCAATTCGGCTTATGGCTGAAGACCTTTGTCGGTGTCAAAACCGGCGGATCTCGGGTAGGGGGTCCCGAACTGTGCGTCTAGGCGGATGGTAACAGGAGACAAGGATCACGATGTTTTTACCCAGGTTCGGGCCCTCTTGATGGAGGTAAAACCCTACTCCTGCTTGATTGATATTGATGATATGGGTAGTACAAGAGTGGATCTACCACGAGATCAAGGAGGCTAAACCCTAGAAGCTAGCCTATGGTATGATTGTTGTAATGGTTGTTCGTCCTACGGACTAAAACCCTCCGGTTTATATAGACACCGGAGAGGGCTAGGGTTACACAGAGTCGGTTACAATGGTAGGAGATCTACATATTCGTATCGCCAAGCTTGCCTTCCACGCCAAGGAAAGTCCCATCCGGACACGGGACGAAGTCTTCAATCTTGTATCTTCATAGTCTTGGAGTCCGGCCGATGATGATAGTCCGGCTATCCGGACACTCCCTAGTCCAGGACTCCCTCAATAGCCCCCGAACCAAGCTTCAACAACAACGAGTCCAGCGCATATATAGTCTTTGGCGTTGCAAGGCGGGTTCTCCTCCAAATTCCATGTGCTTGCCGAATAGTGTCCGGCTCCCTTACAAATGTTGCGCTCCTTGGCTTCCACGCCCAATAATGGCCCTCTTGCACGCGTCGCATGAATGCGAAAAGCCAGGGTATCTTTTATGTTTTACCCCCTAGCTGCGCAAATAATATGCCTATAAGAGAGACAAGAATCCATCCAAATCACACCATCCTCCTTCCGCGAGTACTCATCGGAGCGCTTCTGACCTAAAACCCATTCCATCATGGACCGTCGACGCGGCTCCTCATCTCGCGCTCCCAGCCCTCTGCCAGGAGATTGGAGGAGATGTTCAGTTCCGCACAACGAGCTGGTGAAGCTTCAAGTGGAGGGATATCTTCCTCCGGCCTTTATGGTCCCGGTTCGAGCTGGGCTGGCCACCTACAAAGGTGGGAAGCAAGCGGAGGCCACCCCTAGCCCCTCTAAAGGAGAGCGGGTGTGTTTCGTCCCCTATCTAATAAGGGGGCTTGGATTTCCCATACATCCGTTCCTCCGCGGGCTTCTGGAGTTCTATGGACTCCAGCTCCATCACCTCACGCCCGCCTCTATTCTGCACATCGCGGGTTTCGTAGCTCTTCGCGAGCTATTCCTGGGCATCGAGCCCCATTTTGCGCTGTGGAAGGGGCTATTCTGCCTCGTACCCCGTTCTTATGAGGGGTCAATATATCAAGTGGGCGGCGCTGAAATATGGCGCATCGCCGGGACCAGATGTCCATCCGGAACCCCAAAGAAGGCGTCCGAAGACTGGCCTTCGGAATGGTTTTATGTAGAAGATGCTCCACTGCCGGACCCAGTTCGGATCGGCCTCCCAGAGTTCAGTAGGGCTCCTCTGAAGAAACGCCTAAGTTGGCACCCGCGGAGCCCTCAACTGGAGGAAGACAAGGGCGTCCATTATTTGATGGGCCGGATAAGGTTGCTGGCCCATTCCGCATTGACCATGATTGGAGTCATGGCTACGTGCATAATGCGGGGGGTGCAGCCGCAGCAATACAGGGGCCACCCCATGTGTGATTTCAATGGGGAAAATGATGCCACCCGTCATGGCCGCAAAGGGCCGGAATCGACCGAAGATCTGGTGAAGATTCCGTCTGGCCTGTACAAGGGGGAGAAGGAGGACTTCCTCCAGACGAGCCCATTGAATGGGTTCTCCATGAATAACCCTCGGCGCTGGGTAAGCGGACATTTTATTTATCCGACCCATGCCTTCAAAGTTTAAGTACCTTACTTTACGATTTTGACGCAGGAGCTGCGTCGGGATGTGGAGGGCATACATAGTCCGGCTCCACAACCCGAGGATCCAGGAAGATCCCTTGATCCGGCCTCCGAAGAGGATCCAGACATAAAGGTGGAGCTAATCGACGGGGTGTTCCACCAACTCAGCATGGACAACGCTCTAGTCGCCATTACGGCTAACTACCCCGGCTTGCTACCGGCTTCCCAGGTACTTATGACCGAGGTCCTGACACCATTATTTCATCCTTGCGCATTCCTGACCACTGTATACAATGGCGTCTTGCAGGAGGTGCCTTCAAGGCGGGAAGCCGAACCCGCGGCGGCTGACCCACAAGGGTCAGTCCGACCCCGCAGGCGGAAGAGGGGTGCGGTGCGAATCGAAACGTCACTGCAACGGTATGGCTCGCGTCCGTTATTTAGGAAAAGATTCCTAGGGGGTGTATTAATGCTCATGACTTTTTCAGGAGAAAGAGCACTCGCCGGACTGTGCCCGGCGAGGTTGCCACCCAAGCCTCCGCCAGCCAGGCTCCACCACTTGGTCCGGAGGGGGAGGCGAGCGCAAGGCGCGAGCCGGATACTCCTCCAATGGAGGATGCCGACAGGCTGTCCGCCACCAGGTCTGAGGTGGAGAGCGCCATGAACCATAGGCGCCGCCGGACAGTTTTTCGTGACGCGTGTCTCTCCCCTGAGGCGTTGAATGCCTTTAACACGGGAGACGCGCACCTCCGTCCTGCTCAAGATGGTTTGACCAGAGCCACGGAGCAGTATTGAAAAGACATACGGGTAAAGGATTATAATAGAGGTATATGCCAGTAGCCCTCGAGACTTAAAGTAGTTAAAATAACGGATTTAAGGATCTTTTAGTGTGCAGGATCTTACAAAGAAGAATACCCAATTGTCCCAGGAGCTACAAGAGTGCAAGGCCCAACTTGAGGCTGCACTCGCTGCCGCAGGAGGAGACATAGAGACCCCTCCTGGTAACACATTATTTCAAAAAGATAAGCGGTGTGCGGCTTGCGTGTAAGTCTGACAATGATATTGCAGATGTTGCCGGACTGGATCCGAACAAGCAACACCTACTGCGCCAGCTAAAGGCCGGCGAGAGGGTGCTTATGAAGGTGCAGCAGGAGAGGAACAAACTCCAGGATGCCCACACCCAGCTTGGGGAAGAGCTGAAAGGTGTTCGGGCCGAGATGTCTGGCTCCGTGAAGGAGAATTAGCGGCTTCGTCGCGGCATCTATGGTAAGTGCTTGAGAGAATTCTGTTGAAGAGAAGAGTTCGGCGAGGAAGCCTATTGACAGAAATATGTCTGTAGGTGCACTCACAGGTCGCCCTGCGGAGGAAATGCCCGGTTCGACGGGTGACCAACTTCCCGAGCTGGTGCAACTGCTCGAACGTGTTCGGCAGGCGATGAGTGGCGTCGTCCAGGCCCTATGGCCATCCGTCTCCCTACCCGAGGGCCTTGGAGAGCTTGCGGAGAAGCTTCAGGGAGCGCGGCAGCGCTTCCGTTTATGGAAGATATCGGCCTGCCGTCCAGGTGCCAGGGAGGCCTAGGCCATGGTGAAGACACGGTACAAGAAGGCGGATCCAAACCACATGGCCACGGTCAGACCTGTGGGGCCCGATGGGAAGGAGATCCCTGTGAGCTTAGTATAGGGCCAAGTAGAGTTGGCCGCTAAGTATTCCCAACGGGACTGTAAATTAGACAGCCTATTAGACGGGATTGAGGAGGAGTACAGTCAGTCAATTTGACGATGTATTTAAAATGACATGTAAAGTGCCTTCTAGCCGGATTGTAGATCGTTTGTCTTTGCCGACCTTTTGGCTTCGACCTCGGGACCCTAGAGTCCGGAGTGTGTCCGAATACCTTCTCGGTTATGACAAAACTGGGGCATGCATGGAGACCAGGCGTAGGGGTCATTAGTGCTTTATCAGACAAGTGCCCAACTAGTTATGTTATATTACATGGTTAGTAAGAAACATCTTCTAGGGAGAATAGTTCCGTTAAGGGTTCCTTTCCTTGAGAGGCATGCCCTAAAGTGCATGTCCGGACTGCGAAAAAAGCAGGAAAACATCTGGGGGCACATAAATAAATGTGTAAAAAATTGTCTTTCAAGTCACCGACCGAATATTCTCTTAAGAACGCTAGCTTTCGTCTTAACCCAGTCTGAGGTACACATCCGGCTGACCCGGCAGTAACAATCGCAGAGGTGCTCCCTTTACCTCCTAGCCGAACAATCGGGAATGTAGGGTAAGCACAGGAGCCAGGCAACCCAGCTTGGCCAAAACTTAAGTCATATCGATGCATATAATGGTGAATAAAAGGTACATGTGGAAGTTTGACACATGTGCTGGGCATAAAGCCCTTATAAGTAAGCTTCTGTTAGAGAAGCCCCAGGTATAATGAGTGTGGGTAGCACATCAAGTGTGTGCGAACAATGCGCAAATAGGCCCCCAAGGGCTTTCAAGAAAAAGGTAGGAGAAGAGAGAGAAACAAAAGATAGCTGAATTGTGAAAATGTGGAGGAAGGAGACGAACTCTTAGTCCGGTGCTAGGCGTAGAATCTTCGGAGGCGGGCTGCATTCCATGGGTTCGGCTCGAGTCGGTTGTCCGATGCATTCCGCAGACGGTATGCTCCGCCGGTCAGGACTTGGTCGATGATGAAGGGACCTTCCCATTTGGGCTTGAGTTTGTCCTTTTTCTTGTCCGGCAGGCGTAGAACAAGTTCGCCAACATTGTAAGTTTTAGCCCATACTTCTCTGCTTTGATATCTTCGAGCCTGCTGCTGATAGAATGCAGAACAGGCCTTTGCCACATCGCGTTCCTCCTCCAATGCATCCAAGCTGTCCTGCCGATCCAGCTCGGCTTCTCTTTCTTTGTACATGCGCACTCGAGGTGAGTCATGAATTATGTCGCAGGGCAAAACTGCCTCTGCACCGTATACCATAAAGAATGGTGTGAATCTGGTAGTACGGTTTGCCGTGGTCCGCAGTCCCCAGAGTACGGAGTCAAGCTCCTCTACCCAGTGCGTGTTAGATTCCGTAAGGGACCGCACTAGTCTGGGTTTGATGCCGCTCATTATTAGACCATTTGCTCGTTCCACTTGACCGTTGGTTTGAGGGTGGTAAACCGAAGCGTAGTTGAGCTTAATGCCCATGTTTTTGTACCAGAGTTTGACCTCGTCGGCCGTGAAGTTCGTGCCGTTATCGATAATGATGCTGTGGGGGACGCCGTAACGGTGTACTACCCCGGATATGAAGTCTATCACTGGTCCGGACTCTGCCGTCTTAACTGGCTTAGCCTCTATCCATTTGGTGAATTTATCCACCATGACCAGTAGGTATTTTTGGTTGTGGGTTCCCCCTTTAAGGGGTCCAACCATGTCAAGCCCCTAGACCGCGAACGGCCAAATAATGGGTATACTTTTGAGGGTGGTGGGTGCCATATGGCTCTGATTAGCAAAGAGCTGACAACTGACGCATCTTTGGACTAAGTCCTGAGCATCTGCCCGGGCCGTCGGCCAATAAAATCCTGTACGGAATGCCTTGCCTACAAGGGCCCGGGCTGCGGCGTGGTGTCCGCCTAGTCCGGCATGAATTTCAGCCAGCAGGTTTCGCCCTTCCTCTTCGGAGATACACCTTTGAAGGACTCCGGTTGTGCTTTTCTTATAAAGTTCTCCCTCGTGGACCTTGTAGGCTTTAGATCGCCGAACTATGCAGCGGGCCTCATTTTGGTCTTCGGGAAGTTCCTACCTAACTAAGTAGGCTAGGAATGGCTCTGTCCACGAGGCGATTACTGCCATTATTTCGTGGGCTGAAGGTCTTATTTCATCGGCTGAGCCGCCGATTATGTCAGATTGTTCTGTTTTGGGTGGTGCGGCTGCTTCTGGGTTGTTATTTCCGGACTCCTCTTCCCATAGTACGGATGGCTTAAAGAGCCGTTCCAGGAAGATGTTTGGAGGGACAGCATCGCGTTTCGCGCCGATGTGTGCCAATACGTCGGCTGCTTGGTTATTATCCCGGGCTACGTGGTGGAATTCGAGTCCTTCGAACCGAGCAGACATTTTTAGGACAGTGTTACGATAGGCTACCATTTTCGGATCCTTGGCATCAAAGTCTCCATTTACTTGGGATATTGCAAGGTTTGAATCCCCGCGCACCTCTAGGCGTTGAATGCCCATGGAGATTGCCATCCGAAGGCCATGTAGGAGGGCCTCGTATTCGGCTGCATTGTTGGAGTCCGTGTACATTATCTGAAGTACGTATTGGACTGTGTCCCCGGTTGGGGACGTCAATACGACGCCAGCCCCCAAGCCGGCCAACATTTTGGAGTCGTCGAAATGCATAATCCAATTGGAGTATGCGCCGTACTCTTTAGGGAGTTCGGCTTCAGTCCATTCAGTGACAAAGTCAGCCAAGACTTGCGACTTTATAGCTCGCCAAGGTTTGTAAGTTATATCAAATGGTAAGAGCTCAATGGCCCAGTTTTTGCAATCCTGCCTGTCGCGTCGCGGTTGTTTATAATGTCGTTGAGGGGCACTTCGGAGGCCACTGTTATCGAACACTCTTGAAAGTAGTGTCGGAGCTTCCGGGATGCCATGAACACCGCGTACGCTATCTTTTGATAGTGCGGGTACCAGGACTTGCAGGGAGTTAAGACAGTGGATACGTAGTACACTGGTTTTTGAAGAGGGAATTTATGCCCTTCTGTTTCTCATTCGACGACGAGCACCGCGCTTACAACTTGATGTGTTGCCGCAATATATAACAACATTGGTTCGCCCAGGTTAGGTGCAGCCAGGACCGGATTTGTTGCCAATATGGCTTTTATTTCTTCGAGTCCGGCAGTGGCAGCATCCGTCCACTCGAAGTGTTCAGTGCGCCTGAGGAGGCGATAGAGGGGCAATGCCTTTTCTCCCAAATGGGAGATGAAGCGGCTTAGAGCCGCCACGCATCCAGTCAATTTTTGTATTTGTTTGAGGTCTTTTGGAATATCCAGCTGTGAAAGAGCTCGGATCTTGGCTAGGTTTGCTTCAATTCCTCTACTGGATACAATGAAGCCCAGGAGCTTTCCGGCTCGTACGCCGAAAACGTATTTTTCCGGATTCAGCTTTATGTCATATGCTCGGAGGTTGTCGAATGTGAGCCTCAAATCGTCTACTAGAGTTTCGACGTGTTTGGTTTTGACGACTACGTCGTCTACGTATGCCTCTACTGTTTTGTCGATCTGGGTAGCCAGACATGTCTGAATCATGCGTTGATATGTTGCGTCGGCGTTTTTGAGTCCGAAGGGCATCGTGTTGAAGCAGAATGGTCCATATGGAGTAATGAATGCCGTTGCAGCTTGGTCCGCCTCTGCCATCTTGATTTGATGGTAGCCGGAGTATGCGTCAAGGAAGCACAATGAATCGTGCCCTGCAGTAGCATCGATTATTTGGTCGATGTGGGGAAGGGGGAAGGGATCCTTTGGGCAGGCCTTTTTGAGGTCTTTAAAATCGACACATAGGCGCCAGGATTTATCCTTCTTTGGTACCATTACCAGGTTTGCTAGCCAGTCTGGATGTTTGATGTCTCTGATGAATCCGGCTTCCAGTAGTTTGGCTAGCTCTTCTCCCATTGCCTGTCTTTTGGGTTCGGAAAATTGCCGAAGAGCCTATTTGACTGGCTTCAATCCTTTTAGGATGTTTAGGATGTGTTCTGCCAATCTGTGTGGGATTCCTGGCATATCTGAAGGGTGCCAGGCAAAGATGTCCCAATTTTCCCGAAGGAATTCTCGTAGTGCGGCGTCTACATCAGGGTTCAACTGTGCCCCGATGGAGGCCGTCTTTGTTGGGTTCGTTGGATGGACCTGGAATTTGACTATTTCATCAGCTGGTTTAAAGGAGGTGGACTTGGATCTCTTATCGAGTATCACATCGTCCCTATTTACCGTAGAGCGCAGCGCAGTGAGTTCCTCTGCCGTTAGGGCTTCAGATAGTGCCTCCAGGGCTAATGCGGCTGTCTTGTTTTTGGCGCGGAGTGCTATGTCCGGCTCACTAACGAGAGTGATTATTCTGCCGGGCCCGGGCATCTTAAGCTTCATGTACCCGTAATGGGGTATGGCTTGAAAAATTGTGAATGCCTCTCGTCCTAATATAGCGTGATATCCACTACTGAACGGGGCCACTTGCAACGTGACCTCTTCGGACCTGTAATTATCCGGCGAGCCGAACACCACATCAAGTGTGATTTTTCCTGTGCAGCGTGCTTCCCGGCTAGGGATTATTCCTCTAAAGGTTGTGCTGCTTCGCTCAATGCGGCTCCAGTCTATTTCCATTTTTTCAAGAGTTTCCTCGTAGATGAGGTTTAATCCGATTCCGCCATCCATGAGTACCTAGGTAAGACGAAAGCCGTCCACTATTGGACTGAGGACCAATGCGGCTGGTGCTCGGGCTGTTCGGAATTTAGGTTCGTCGCTGGCATTGAAGGTGATGGCCGTGTCGCTCCATGGATTTATTGTTGCTACTTGGTAGACTTCGGCGAGGCTGCGGATTGTTCGTTTCCGCATATTATTTGATGCGAAAGTCTCGAAGACTGTTGACACCGTACTGGTACTATTGGAGTGGTTCTCCGGGGCTAGAAGCTCTTCGCCACTTTTGGCCACCTGCCGCGGTTTCCAACATGCTCGAAGGCTATGTGTTGGAGTGGCGCCTTCTGCACTGTGAATTTTACAGGGTCCGCTGAGCCATCCCTCTAGTACGGTTCCGTGCCCTTTATTGGGTTTTTGCTTTTTGGTTTTTGTACCTGGTGCTTGAGTGTGATGCACCCTTTTGTTTCGGACTAGGGTTGTATTCGGGGCCAGATTGTCCCAAAACTTAGTTTCAGTTTTCCGGAAACTCTCCATCGCACAGTACTTTCATAGTATAGACGCCAGATCGGCGAAGCGTGTAATTTCATGGCGACTGATGGAATTCAAGATTCCCTCGTCCGTGCAATTATTGCAGAAAATTGAAATTGTGTTTTCCTCTCGGCAGTCCTTTATCCTGTCCATAACCAGGAGGAATTTGACCCAGTAATGATGTACTGTTTCAGCGGGCTCTTGCCGGATTTGAGATAGATCGCATATGTCTGGGTGGGTGGGTGGAATTGAGTCCGGAACCCTACCCATCTCGAGGCTCAAGGGTCGAAAAGTTTCCGAATTTGGAAGCTTGGATTGCTGGACGTTGTCCAACGAGTCTGGTCCGATGCTTGACTTTAGGTTCAGTGCTTGATCGAAGTCCGTCCCTCCGCGGGAATACGACATGGAGGGTTTGGGAGTCCGGAGATGACTAGTTTTCAATACAGAAGAAGAGTCGCCGCATTGTTCCTCTACCACCGCAACGTGATGGGTAACCTGCGGAGAGTTAACCTCTCTCAGATCGGTTTTAAGCCCAACCTGATTGTAGTCTGTAGCGACTCCCAGGGCGGCGATGCGATCCAAGAGCTCGTTTACGGACGAGAGTTCTATTGGATCTAGCTGCTCGGCGAATTCCGAGCTGACGTGAAGATTGCTTTTGATGACCCGAGAGGTCATCATCGAAGCGGTGGCCGAACAGGCGGTCATGAGAAAACCACCCAGCCGGATAGTTTGGCCGGTGGCCAAGGCTCCTTTGGTGAAGATACCGTCTTTAAAGACGGGAAGAGGCATCCTTCCTATCGGTGACGACACAGAGGAACTCTCAATTAAAGCACCAATGTCGGTTTCAAAACCGGCGGATCTTGGGTAGGGGGTCCCGAACTGTGCGTCTAGGCGGATGGTAACAGGAGACAAGGGACATGATGTTTTTACCCAGGTTCGGGCCCTCTTGATGGAGGTAAAACCCTACTCCTGCTTGATTGATATTGATGATATGGGTAGTACAAGAGTGGATCTACCACGAGATCAAGGAGGCTAAACCCTAGAAGCTAGCCTATGGTATGATTGTTGTAATGGTTGTTCATCCTACGGACTAAAACCCTCTGGTTTATATAGAAACCGGAGAGGGCTAGGGTTACACAGAGTCGGTTAGAATGGTAGGAGATCTACATATCCGTATCGCCAAGCTTGCCTTCCACGCCAAGGAAAGTCCCATCCGGACACGGGACGCAGTCTTCAATCTTGTATCTTCATAGTCTTGGAGTCCGGCCGATGATGATAGTCCGGCTATCCGGACACCCCCTAGTCCAGGACTCCCTCAACCTTCAATGTTAAGCCGAAGGTAGTGGGCGGCCGCCAAGCGGAGTGCGGAGGTGCCATGGTGGGCAAGATGCCCAACATCCTATGGCTCGAGGGCTCCTTTGTGGAGACCATAAAGGGGTGGCAATCGGGGTGGTTCTACATCACCGAGCCGCATGACCCTGAATGGGCAGCGGCCCCCGAATTCAGATCAGGCATCCCCACACGGCTCACCTCCTGGAAAGAGAAGGGCCTATCATGGGGTTATTCGGAGGAGCTGACCGGACTCCAATCCTGCGTCCAAACCTTGGTGAACAAGAAGCTCAAGCTTGTCAACGTAGTCTAGGTCATGCTCATCCGCCGGATCCTCCCATGCCAGAAACGGGCCTTTAATTTGTGGGAGTTTGATCCGGCACAGCACCAAACCTTGAGCAGGCTCTTCGACACTACGTATGAAGATGCCTGGAAGGTGTTGTTCAAGGGCGCTGAGGTTCCCGCATCCGCTACCGAAGATCGCGGATTCATCTCGCAGCGTCAAGCCGGCGAGGTAAGATATTTTACCCTTTACAGGACACTTATTTTCCATACTCTATGCGGGATCTAAACTCCCTTTACCTTTGATAGGCCTGGCGAAAGACGTCCGCGTAGGTTAACTGTCCGGCTCCCTTGGCAGAAGACCCAGCGGACGCCCAATTATCGGGGCTGTTGGCTCCGGCGCCTTACATGGTGCCGGAGAAGAAGGCCAAGAAGAAGGCCACGGGAACTCGGAGGAGTTCCCTGCGCTAGGTGTTATCGGACTCATCGTCCGATGACTTCGAGGCAAACTCCTCCCGCGAAGACGAGGAGGAGAAAAAAGAGGCCTCTCCCCCAGCGGGGGAGAGGAGAAAAGGAAGGCTTCCCCAACGGGGGAGGCCGAAGGGTCCAAGAAGGGAAGGACCCTCCCCCTGGACTACTCCACCAACGCCGACGACGTTGAAGAGGAGTGGCCACCAAGGACTAAGCCCCTGGCAACTTCGTAAGTGTCCGGATACCAGAATAACTCATGGTGTTTCATTTGTTGCACAGAATCTCTTAATGCCGAATATAACCCTGCAGCCCGCCCAAGGACGGGCTCGACACTTCAACGAGCGGCTCCCTGGCACCATCGGACCTGGATAGCACTTCACGTCCGGCTGTCTCCTCTCCTTGCGCTGCAGATGACGCTGAGGTGGGGTCCCAAAAGGGGGCCCATCCAGGAGGAGGAGGTTCTGGAGGTGCCGCAGGTCAACCTCCCAGACTTTGGGCACGAGGGGGATCAACCCCTAAAGGGTTCTGAGTTCGGCCCTGGGCCGGACTCCACACCGGAACCTTTATTGGTTCCGGAGTCCGGCGGGCGGCCCCTTCGTAAGAAGGGCGAGACTGCGACACCGGTGACCTCCGTCCAACCGGAGGCGCCGGATAATTTGCTGGAGGTGCTTAACGGCGCCTCCATCGACGAGGAGCACCGCACTGTTATGAGTGCGGTGATCCAGAAAGTTCAATCCGCCAAGAGCGGGCTGACTGAAGCCTGTACCCGCCTTCTAATAGGCTTTGAGGTAAGTTTTTTTAGATATGTAAGAATATTACCGCATAGACAGTAGCCCCTGATGCTCAGTTTGGTGTTCGGAAAGAAAAGCCAAACTGAGGATCTAAAAAGATATACGCATGAGTCTAATATAAGCATGTCAATATGGGAATGCAGGCGGCGCTGCTGACCTCTGCCGCACTGACTACGGAGGTCAATGCATTGAAGCAGAGCCTCGAGCGGTCCGAGAACGAGCTCGTCTGTGCTAAGAAGCAGCTCGAGGACAAGGAAGGTAAGTAATACCTTATTAAAGTAATACCTTATAGAAATGATTTGGTTGCAAGAAATGACAGGAATAACGTGAGTATTGCAGGGGCCACGGACGAGGTGGCGACCCTGAAGGAGGCGGTGTCCAAGGCCGAAAGCAATGCGGCCGCGGAACGCACCAAGCGAGAGAAGCAAGAGGCGCGGGTGGCGGAGGTGCAGCAAGAGCTCCAGGCTCTCGTGGAAAAACACGAGAGTTTGGCGCGTGACTCGAAGACTCAAGAGTCCGAGCTTGCCTCGCCTCTTGAGAGTGCCAAAGCCGCTAAGGCCGAAGCCCAAAAAGCCCTCCAGGAAATCGAGGCAATAAAGAAGATAGCGGCGGGTAAGGCATTCTTCATGCAAAGCAAGCATGTGAAAGTGAATTACTTGTTACTTACCCGAATCCAGAGCTCTCCAGGAGCATTCGCAGATCTGCCCCGCAGTGTGTTCGATGCTGCCACGTTCTACCGAGCCGAGGAGGGGAGCTCGACGGAGAAGGTGTTCTGGTCTCAATATGCTGAGGCCGGACATCCGGTACCCTTGAGCGACCAGTTGAAGCAGCTGGTCGAGCTCCACAAGTTGGCCGAACAGGCCATGAAGGGCCTCATAGTTCGGCTGTGGCCTAAAGAAGCCATGCCTGGGAGCTACTTCGGTCTGGTGCGGCGGCTGGTGGACGCCTGTCCATGGATTGAAGTCATCAAGCATTCTGTCTGCATTGAAGGTGCCCGTCGGGCCCTTGCCCGTGCTAAAGTGCACTGGGGCAAGATGGACGCCGAGAAACATGTGACGGACGCGCCACCGCCGGGCAAGGAGTATCGCACGCCCGAGATGTACTATAAGGGTGTCCTGAAGGGTGCCCGCCTTATAGCGGGTGAGTGCTCCAAAGATGTAATTTTTTAGTAGACTCGCATTTGTTATCCTGTGCACTGAAAACTTTGTTCATATGCGCTAAGAAACGCTTGTTAATTTAAAATATTACCTTCTGTGCGGCCGTTTATCAAATTTCAGAGATGGCAAGTCATTGGCTTCAGCCCCCATGCCACGAGTGCTGGGGTGTTCGGGATAAACTTGAGCGCTCTTGTTCCCATTTTTGGGTCCTTCGAGGGAGGCGCTCAACACAACGAACGAGGCAACCGGACTTATAATGCTTGAACACTCCCACTTAGCCATAGAATTCTATAATTTTAAATTTCGGCGAAGCCCCTAGTGTTCGGAAGACCGAATTCGGGGCGCTATCCACGCCTGGGCCGGACAAAGCCGGCTCCTGGCTCTAAGCGGCATAAGTCTTTAGGGAATCGAAAAAACCTCTCGAACAGCGACCGACTCTCGCCCTATCATGATGGTCAGTTTTAGCTTGCTCCACTGAGGTGCTCAACCCAGATCAACCGGGGCACAATCGCAGTGGTTCTCCCAGCGCTACCTTAGCCGATATAACGGAACGTAAGGTACCAAAACATGGGAGCCGGGCAAACCCAACTATTGACCCAAGACATGATTCGGAGCCGATGCATATAATGCTATAAGTTCGGGGTGCCGCACTTACGAAAGTGTTCGGACTTATCACACCATATTTTGGGGAACTTAAGCCCCTGGTGTATTTGGCCGTACCAAAGCGTACGGGTGCAGCATGTCATAAGTGAACATGTATAGATAGAAAAAGGAATGCAATAATAGGCAAAAAGCGATGCATTGTTTATTCAAAAAATACTGCAATGAAAGCAGAACGATACAAATAGTGCGATAAGCAGGGGATGGGACTATTTAACATGTCCCCCTCCAGGGGTAGGCTGCGGGATGGTATGTAAAACAGGTATACTGCTCGTAATAGAGACCACCTGGACACTCGACGTAGCTTTTCTGCTTCCCTGGCTGTTGCATCGTGAGTTCGGCAAGTCTACTGCCGGACAGGGCTTCTGGAAAACGGAGTCCTGAGAATAAGAAAAGAAAGAAAGAAAAAAAAGAATGACACAATTGGCAGCCCCTGGTGCGGTTGAGCTGCTCTCCGGGCATGCCGTGGTCGTGCCCCTACCCCTATGCCCATGGTATCTCCACAGCGTAGTTATGTACGTGTAGTACTGGTCTTGCGATTTCGCGAGGGCTGGGGTTGGGGCTGCATTGCTACGCATGCTCGGAACGTGCCAGGTGGTCTTGTTATAGGTTACTCCGGGCACGCTTGACGGTGTCCGACCACTTAACAGCCAGACTCGAGAATTGCCTTAAGAGGCTGCTTTGCACTTCCGCCGCGAGAGCCGCTGTATGCTCCTCCGTTCGGAGAGCGTGTTCGGTGTTTCCTTGACCGTAATGCCTCCTCGAGGGCCTGGCATCTTGAGCTTGAGGTATGTGTAGTGCGTCACCGCATTGAACTTTGTGAATGCGGTTCGTCCGAGCAGTGCATGATAGCCGTTGCGGAACGGGACTATGTCGAAGATTAATTCCTCGCTTCAGAAGTTATCCGGGGATCCCAAGACCACTTCAAGTGTAACTGAGCCTGTACAGTTGGCCTCTACACCTGGTATGACACCTTTGAAGGTCGTCTTTGTGGGTTTAATCCTTGAGGGGTCTATGCCCATCTTGCGCACTGTATCCTGATAAAGCAGTTCCAGGCTGCTGCCGGCGTCCATCAGGACTCTAGTGAGGTGAAATCCGTTGATGATTGGGTCTAGAACCAATGCGGCGAATCCGCCATGGCGGATGCTAGCGGGGTCGTCCCTTCGATCAAAAGTGATCGGGCAGGAGGACCACGGATTGAACTTTGGGGCGACTGGCTCCATCGCATATACGTCCCTGAGTGCACGCTTCCGCTCCCTTTTGGTTAGGTGGGTTGCGTATATCATGTTCACCGTCCACACTTGTGGGGGGAAACCCTTCTGTCCTCTATTGTTCGGCGGCCGGGTCTCCTCCTCGTCATCGCTATGCAGCCCCTTGTCATTGTTTTGACAGTTAACTTGCCTGCCTGCTTGAACACCCAACAATCCCTGTTGGTGTGATTGGCTGGCTTTTCGGGGGTGCCGTGTATCTGGCACGAGCGATCGAGTATTCGGTCCAAATTGGACGGGCCCGGAGTATTTCTTTTGAATGGCTTTTTCCACTGACAGGGTTTAGAGCCTCTGAATCCGGCATTGACTGTCGTATCCTCAGTATTGTCGCCATTAATGCGGCGCTTTTGCTTGTTGCGGCGCGACCTGCTGTTGGTGTCCTTGGTATCCGAATTACCAGAGCTCTTGGTCATGTTGTTACTACGAGCAAGCCAGCTATCCTCTCCCGCGCAGAAGTGGGTCATGAGTGTTGTGAGGGCTGCCATGGATTTTGGCTTTTCCTATCCTAGGTGTCGGGCAAGCCACTCGTCGCGGATGTTGTGTTTGAAGGCTGCAAGGGCCTCTGCATCCGGACAGTCGATGATTTGATTTTTCTTGGTTAGGAACCGTGTCCAGAATTGTCTGGCCGATTCTTCTGGCTGCTGAATTATGTGGCTTAGGTCATCGGCGTCTGGTGGTCGCACATAAGTGCCCTGGAAGTTTTCGAGGAATGCTGCTTCCAGGTCTTCCCAACAACTGATTGACTCTGCTGGCAAGCTGTTAAGCCAATGCCGCGCTGGTCTTTTAAGCTTGAGTGGGAGGTATTTGATGGCGTGTAGATCATCACCGCGGGCCATGTGGATGTGAAGGAGATAGTCCTCGATCCAAACCGCAGGATCTGTTGTGCCCTCGTATGATTCAATGTTTACGGGTTTGAAACCCTCGGGGATTCGATGTCCATTACTTCGTCTGTGAAGCATAGTGGGTGTGCGGCGCCTCTGTATTGGGCTATATCACGACGCAGCTCAAATGAGCTTTGTCTGCTGTGTTCGGCCCGGCCAGAGTTGCTGTATCCGGCGTGACGGTTATCATCATGTATCGTGGGGCGCCCACGCGATCCGTTGATCGATCTTGTTTGCCTTGCCTTGTCCTCGAGTATATCCTGTAGGTCTGGCGCATTTTCCCTTGCGATGGTATTTTTTGAGCGGCGCCAGGGTGCGGCTTGAGTGTAGGGCCGAGAGGCCTCTCTGTCGCGGCCACGAGGTGGCCGGTCAGCCGTATTATGCGCTGGTGATGTAGGTTTAGGTGCTTCCTCCTCTAATCGGGGTAGCAGCCTGCGTTTTGGGTAGCTCTTGGAAGGGCGTTCGAGTTCATACTCTTCGGCCGCAAGGACTTCAGTCCATCTGTCGGCTAGCAAGTCTTGGTCAGCTCTAAGCTGTTCCTGCTTTTTCTTGAGGCTGCTTGCCATGGCCATAAGCCTGCGTTTGAAACGCTCTTGTTCGACGGGATCCTCAGGCACGCCAAATTCATCGTCGTCGAGACTTGCTTCGTCTTCGGAGGAAGGCATATAATTATCGTCCTCTACCTCTCTGTCTGCCGCTCTCTCATGAGGGCTGGCTTCTCCATCCTCCTGCAGTGAATCCAGTTGAAGGGGGTTGTCTTCGGCACTTTCTCGGGTGTTATTGTCTCCGGTGCCGGAATCTCGGTTTTTGCTGTGGCGGGATTTAGAGCGCGCCGCTGACGCCGGCGCTTAGGCTGTTTCTTGGAGGAGTCATCCTCCGTTGTTCCATCGCCATTCCCATCCTTTGGGATGTCCACCATGTATATGTCGTATGACGAGGTGGCCTTCTAGTGCCCTGTACGCGCTGGTTCTTGGTCGTCTCCTGCATCGTCGTCCATACCGTCGATGTCTTCGGAGTCGAAGTCCAGCATGTTGGTTAAGTCATCGACAGTGGCTACGAAGTGGGTGGTAGGTGGGTTTTGAATTTCTTCGTCGTCTGCATCCCAACCGTCCTGACCATAGTCCGGCCAAGGCTCTCCTGATATAGATAGAGACTTTAGTGAATTCAGGATGTCGCCAAAGGGCGAGTGCTGAAAGATGTCCGCAGCGGTGAACTCCATGATCGGTGCCCAATCGGATTTGATTGGCAGGGGCACGGAAGGTTCGGAGTCCGGAGAGGAGTCCGGCACCTTGGAGTCACGAGCTTCACAAAGGACAGGGTTGGTATTCGGCTCTATCGTCGTAGAGGTAGCAGCCCCCAAGGCGGTGTCCAGCCACCCGTCCTCGATCGGTTGCAGTCGGCTCCGAGCTAAGGGTCGGAGCGGACACTTGTGCGGCCTCCAGGGCACTGTCCGGCAGCAGAGCTAGATCATGCCCATCATGACAGTGCGGCGCGCTTGGCTGTGGCTCGAACCAGTCGAAGATCAAGTCTCCGCGGACGTCAGCCGTATAATTCAAGCTTCCAAATCTGACCTGATGGCCAGGGGCATAGCTTTCAATCTGCTCTAGATGGCCAAGTGAATCGGCCCGCAGTGCAAAGCCGCCAAATACGAAGATCTGTCCGGGGAGAAAAGTCTCACCCTGGACCGCGTCGTTGTTGATGATCGAAGGAGCCATCGGGCCTAAAGGTGACGACACAGAGGAACTCTCAATGAAAGCACCAATGTCGGTGTCAAAACCGGCGGATCTCGGGTAGGGGGTCCCGAACTGTGCATCTAGGCGGATGGTAACAGGAGACAAGGGACACGATGTTTTTACCCAGGTTCGGGCCCTCTCGGTGGAGGTAAAACCCTACTCCTGCTTGATTAATATTGATGATATGGGTAGTACAAGAGTAGATCTACCACGAGATCAGAGAGGCTAAACCCTAGAAGCTAGCCTATGGTATGATTGTTGTTCGTCCTACGGACTAAAACCCTCCGGTTTATATAGACACCGGAGAGGGCTAGGGTTACACAGAGTCGGTTACAATGGTAGGAGATCTACATATCCGTATCACCAAGCTTGCCTTCCACGCCAAGGAAAGTCCCATCCGGACACGGGACGAAGTCTTCAATCTTGTATCTTCATATTCTAGGAGTCCGACAACGGTGATAGTTCGGCTATCCAGACACCCCCTAGTCCAGGACTCCCTCAGCAAGGTACCCCACCGTTCTTAGCAAAGAGCAGCACCCGAACTATTGAGCGGACTCGAAATAGAACAGGGGCATTGCCAATTGCGGCAGGGTTCCTTTCGCATGCAGGTTCTCCATACAAGGACCGGAACCATCAAGGGGGATAACCTCATAGAAAAGGAAGAATTACTCAAAGTTGATATTACTTAGCTTTTTCTTGCTATGCAAATCGTCGTTGTGGCCGTAGACGCCGCCGCCCGCCTGGACCTTTGCACTAGGATGGCGCGGACGGCCTCGATCGGGCTTGCCGTTGTGGTCGTCTTCTTCTTCGGAGCCATGGCGACAAAGGAATTATTGTACTAACTACAGAACAGATTCTCACAACTAACTCCCCTTACCTGGCATGCCAAAGATGTCGGGGAAACTGATCTCCTATGGGGTCACAAGGATCCCTTCTATGTTCAGAGGGGGGTTAGTTGCACGAAGGGCAGGTCGAGCCATTAGCACACAAAGGATTTTTATCCAGGTTCAGGCCGCGAAGATGCGTAATACCCTAGTCCTGCTTTATCTAGTTATATGTGTGTTCTTGATCTTTTGAACTAGCTACGGTGTGTGCTTTGTTCAAAAGTCCAAATCCTCTCTTTGTGCGCCTCGGGCCTTCTTGTATACACAAAGGGGTTGCCACATCGGCACACAGGAGGTGGAAAGCTATAGCGGTACAAGCTTATCGCTCGATCAACGTAGGACAAGCGCATTTAATGCGTTGCCTACATGTCCTCTCGCTTTATTGGGGACAGCCACAGAGGACATCTCATCCTTTGTCGCTCCTCCTCGCCTCGCCACACATCCGGGCCGACGAGGCATGCTGCACCACGCTGGCCAACCAGCTGCTGTGTTGGCGAAATGGTAGGCATCCACGAAGATATGCATGTGTCCACATAGGCGCCTGCTTAGCTGGTGTGCCTATCGTCATACTACATTGATGGTTAAGTGCCGAAACCTTGTCGGGCGTGGGTCTGGCCATGGCCAAGCGTTGCCGGGGGCCTTGGAATCATCCCCGGCAAGGGTCTTGCCGGGGGTCTTCGCCTTCTGATCCCACGTGGATTCATGGGTTGCCAATCTTCCTGAGGGGCTGCATGCTACCAGACATATGCTCTCCAAATCTTGGTCTTAATGTTGTCAATGGTGTTAGAGCTCTCAACCCCGGTGGTGGCCCTGCTGGTCTCTTTGCAAGTTGTCTCGGCAAGGAGCTTGCCGGGGGCTTCGCAGGTCGCCTCGGCAAGGCTTGTTACCGGGCGTGGCCCTGCTCGCCTCCTGCAGTCTGTTACCTTGAGCGTCTGCTCTGATATTCTTTGCTCCCGTCTTGCCTTCTGCCGTCCTCCTCTGCTTTGACAAGCCCTGTTGTAGGCATGCTTGCGACTGTCCGTGCACAAGTAAGGGGTAAAGAAGTACCCACACTTTTGTACACCGACATACGTGTTCATTGTCATAGAGCCGACATGATATTTGTGGCTTAGTCACCGTTCATCATTTTTATACATGTTATGCTAGATCATTGCACATCCTGGTACACTACCAGAGGCATTCATATAGAGTCATATTGTTCTAGTTATCAAGTTGCAAGTAAATAAAAGTGTGATCATGATCATTATTAGAGCATTGACCTAGTGAGGAAAGGATGATGGAGATTATGATTTCCCCACAAGTCAGAATGAGACTCCGGACGGAAAAAAGAGGCCAAAGAGCCCACCAACATTTTTAGAGAAATGGAGAGAAGGGTCAATGTTACTATCCTTTTCCAAACTTGTGCTTCAGAGTATCACCATGTTCTTCATATAGATAGTCTCCTGTGTTGTCACTTCATATACCTAGTAGGAATTTTTTATTATAGAACTTGGCTTGTATATTCTGATGATGGGCTTCCTCAAATGCCCGAGGTCTTCAGGAGCAAGCAAGTTGGATGCACATCCAATTTGTTTGTGTTGATTTTTCATACACTTATAGCTCTTAGTGCATCTGTTGCATGGAAATCCCTACTCCTCGCATTGACACCGATTGATGAGCACCTCCATAGCTTGTTGATTAGCCGCGTTGATGTGAGACTTTCTTCCTTTTTTGACTTCCCTTATTAATCTCTATGACCGCATTATATTCCACCTATAGTGCTATATCCATGACTCACGCTCATGTATTACGTGGGGTTGAAAATGTTGAAGCGCGTTAGAAGTACAACCCAATTTCCTGGTTTGACACCGGGGTGCTCATGATTTATATTTATGCGGTGTAGGTGGAGTCATGCCATGATAATATGGTAAAATGAGTGGAACATTCTTTAAGGATTGTATACTTTGAAAAAGTAATGATTATGTTTCTTATATTCATGGATATTATTATGTTGGTATTGTTACTTCATTGTTTCTCAATGATTATACCATAAAGTGATTACATGATACACATGTTAGGTAGCATTTCACATCAAAAAATCTGTTTTTATCATTTACCTACTCGAGGCCGAGCAAGAATTAATCTTGGGTATGTTGATACGTCTCCAACGTATCTATAATTTTTGATTGTTTCATGCTATAATATTATCAATCTTGGATGCTTTATATGCTATTTTATATCATTTTTGGGGACTAACCTGCCCAGTGCCCAGTGCCAGTTACTATTTTCTGCCTGTTTTTGGCTTTTCAGAAAATCAATAACAAATGAAGTCCAAACATGATGAAACTTTGTGGTGATTTTTTTCTGGACCAGAAGGGACACTAGAAGGTTGGGGAGGCACTACTAGGAAAAGGCATGCTAGTGGCGCACCGAATTTGCCTTCTAATGGCGCACTACTGGTGCGCCACTGGCATCACGCCATTAGAATTAAATTCTAATGGCGCACCACGTAGTGCGCCATTAGTATATGCCACAGTGCGCCACTATTATCTGCTATACTTATAGCGCAGCACATGGTAGTGCGCCATTAGTAACAACTTTTTTAATTCTTTTCTTCTTAATCTCAGGTCACTATTTCACATATGAGATATTCAACACATATATATATACAACAAGCATCCATATAGCAATCATATCCAACACACAAGTTTCATCATATATACATACATAGCCAACACATAGTTCCGTCGTTACAAAAGTTTCACATTGTTCATCCAACACCGTTATCCATCAATTCACAAAAGTTTCACATTGATACAAAATAAAAACACAAATGGAAAAGAAGCACTCCATCCACGCAAGCTTCCGTCAATTAAATCAAATCTGCAAAATGATAAACAAGAAGTTAGAAGAAGAAAAAGAAGAAGACTAGAAGAATACTAGAAGAGGAAGAACACTAGAAGAAGAATAAGAAGAGTTTTGGAAAAGAAGAAGAATAAGAAGAAGACTATAAGCTTATTATGTAAACTTGATCATTTTGTGCTAACATAAGTTATTTTGGAGCTAACCTATAGGAAACTAAGCATATAAGGTCTAAGTTAGTATATTAGAGCCAACTTAGGTAAAATGAACCTAACCTATGTCATTTTGGAAAAGAAGAAGAATAAGAAAAAGACTATAAGCTTATTATGTAAACTTGATCATTTTGTGCTAACATAAGTTATTTTGGAGCTAACCTATAGGAAACTAAGCATATAAGCTCTAAGTTAGTATATTAGAGCCAACTTAGGTAAAATGAAGCTAACCTATAGGAAACTAAGCATATTAGAGATAACATAGGTAACTAAGTATATATATATATATCATTTTGGATAGCTAACCTATAGGAGATCTGACATACCTGACAAAGTAGGAAGTTCTTCTCCTTCTTCTCCTTCATCTCCCTGATGCGCCTAGAGCGGCGAGGCGGTGGAGGCAGTGGAGGTAGTGGGATGTAGTCTTCTACCACAATTGGCGTGGTCATGTCGCCCAGCTGTGGGATCGCTGGCGCCACCACTGGTGCGTGGTCATTGTCAGGCACCACCACCATCGCGAGGCCACCTTCAGGCACGACCATCGCTAGGTCATCCTCAGCCACCTCCATCTCTTTCCCATGGTCAGCCACCACCATCTCTTGCCCTTGGTCAGCCACCACCGGCGCTAGGTCATCCTCAGCCTGATGCCCATCGTCATCATGCAGCTCCTCATCCTCACTCTGCTCCTCTTCTCCCGCACTCCAGTCCGGATCATCCTTCTTGTTGTCTATGCTGGTGCCAGAATCGCTGCTGCTTTCGCTACAGCCAGAATCGCTGCTGCTTTCGCTACAGCCATAGTCGCTGCTGCTTTGGCTGTAGCCAGTGTCGCTGCTGCTGCTCCTGTCTGTCCAAAATGCAACAATGACTGTTAACAATCGATGTGAGACAAAGCCAAATGTAGAGGAATAAGAAGAGGCAGAACGTACATACCGGCATCATCATCGGCAGCGTAGCGCATGCGACACATAGTCTTGTTGTACACCTTCACGATGAGCATGTTGGCGTCGTCGTCGTACCTGAAGACAAGGAAGTACCCCAGCTGCAGGTCGTAGGCATGGTAGAACTTCTCCCACCCACGAGACAAGTACATGTGGCCCTTCTTGATCGCCAACTGCACATCCCACTGCCTGCGAAACCCGCTGCCGGCCTGTCGCAACTTCACATTATTTGGCGGATCTTCACCCATCAGCATGTTCATAAAACTGTCAGGCAGCCTCTGCAGTTTGGGAAAATGAGTGATGTAGCAAACAACAGATATCATAATGAGATGGGTGAAGGGGAGATCTCTCGTTTTATATACCAGCGTCATGGATGATACTGAAGCCTCAAGTATGATAGTGAAGAACTCGGAAGCATCCAACTCGTACTGCGGTGTCGCAGATCGGCGGTGGCTGCTTCCCGCCATCTCTGATAAGCAGCAGAAGAGACCAATTAGTACCCATGCATGATAACAGGCATTAGTCGCAAGTACCCCATATGTCCTATTTTTAGCAAAGTCATGCTAAAATTCACGGAAAATTTCAGCATGACCTTTGCTGAAAATAGGACATATGGAGTGCCCGAATTTGCCGGAACGGAAGTTAATCGACATTCCGGCAAACTCAAGGGCCTCTCGGGGTACCTGCAAATTCATCACGACACAATGGTCGGAGACAAAACCCAACAAACTAGCAAGTCTTTCTCAATGTGATCACAAGTAATTCAGAGGCATCACAATAAAGCAACACCCTGCACTAGCCTAAAAACAAGTGAAGTTTCACCCATATAAGAACAACTTTATAAAATCAAAGAAGTTGCTAAATTTTTTGTATCCTTCATACACACTGGAGTACAATGCTTTATAATGTTCCATCCTCATTACAGAAATCCAAGACCATGTGTTCCATCATCATCATCATTACAGAAATCCAAGAAACATCATGCTTTTTAACAGTTTTCAGTTTGGACAGAATACTGAAAACTACAGTTTGGACAGAATTCCTAACACTTTGGTCTTCTAGTTACAAAACAAAACTGACATAATTCTAGATGCCATAACTGAATTTTTTGACAGTAGCTCAAGTTTTTGACAGTATCTCCTAACAGTAGCTCCTAACTGAATTTTCTGCTTAAAGGGAAGGCTGACTTAAGTGGCAAGATGATACAATTTGCGTAACATAACAATATATGCATCTTAATATAACACCATCTCCTAACAGAAATAGTATCACAGGTTTCCATCTTAATACCACAAAGAATTACATAAAAAAATCCAGGATCATTTTTTCTAGAGAAAAGCATCATTATAAGGGGCCTGGCCTTCAAACTAACCAATTTCCGAGGCCTGGCCTTCTTCATAGGAGAATCTGAATTAGTTCAAATTCAAAATTTATCACTTTGCAGATAATAAATCAAATCCACAGTACAATCTAAAATAACAAGAAACAGAACTCAGTTGTTCCAATCTATATGCCACTGGATGAAGGTCAACATCTATGAATTAACTCAATCCCTGAAGCAACTAGTTGGAACTTGCAAGCGCATGTACTCTACTACTACCTAGCAACAGGGCAGTCCTATAGTTCTTGTTGTTTGCCGCAAGATGAAACTTATTAAGTATTCTGCCTAGACATCATTAATGGAACAACCGAACTGAATCTTCAATCACATCCATTGCACCTTCCCTGGAGAACAATGCCCTCATCTATTTTACCATCTCAGAAAGTTCACGGTCTATTTTCCTATCCCAGGCTGAGCAACTAACACAACCTTCTCATGTTCACCGCTAGAAAGTAGAAACATCCCATCTCTAATGAAAAGATAGCACAGTTTCAAAAAGAAAACAAACAAAAGTAGCAGGAACTCTGATTCTCCTATATAGTTACAAAAAATGCAGTACAAAAATGCAGTGCAATTTGAATCGTGAACCCTAACTTTTGGAGCATGTGCTTTCTGTCTTGAAATTCCTTTTGGAGCATCGGTTGGAAGGAATGGGGAATGGTGGAGAGAGGGAGGAAGGAGGAAGGAGGAGAGGTACCTGGTCGCCGGAGGGGTCGGAGTCAGGGTCGGCGAAGGGGTCGGGGTCGG
>NC_041389.1:194871480-194906259 GCF_002162155.2 Triticum dicoccoides | reverse complement strand
AAGGAGAGCAGGGGCCGATGGCGGAGGATGGTAGGGGATGGCCGGGTGGGCACGTCGGGGCCGCGCTCGCCGTCTGCTGCAGGGGACGGAGGAGGCACTCACTCGTCGGAGGGAGGAGGAGAGGAGAGGAGCGGGCGGCGCGCGCTCGGCCGATCCCGTTCGGGGGGCGCGGGGGCGGCGGGGGTGGACTCCTGCGGGGGTCGGGGTGGCGGCGTCGGGGCAGCGCAAGACCACAGCAGCGGCGGCGGCACCGACGTCGTGCAGGCGCGACGGACGGAGGGGGCGGAGCAAGGGAGCGGCGGCGTACGGTTGGGTCGAGTGGATCTGGCGAGGGAGGGAGGGAGGCAACAGTGAGAGGGGAACTGGTGAACTGGGGAGAGGGATCTAATGGCCCACGCAACCCTAGTGCGCTATAAGTACAACCACTCTAATGGCGCACCCCGCCACGGTGCGCCATTAGAATTTATCAAAATAGAAATAGTTTTTTAAAAAATATCATCAAATTTGTTATTTGAAAATATTTATGAAACAAAATTTACAGTAATGGCGCACTGCCTGCTTGGTGCGCCATTAGTAGTTATAGATAGTAATGGCGCATGATGGACCAGATGCGCCATTAGTATGTATGGGAAAATGGAAAAAAAATAATTCATACTAGTGGCGCACCCTGTTTACGGTGCGCCATTAGTGTATTCCACACTAATGGCGTATCACAAGCAGGTGCGCCATTAGTATATAGTAGTGGCGCACTGCTTCCACGGTGCGCCATTAGAATCAATCCTATCTATAGCCCTTTTCCTAGTAGTGAGGAGGCCAGAAGAGCTACGAGAGAGCCACAAGCTCATAGGGTACACCACCTGTGCTCGTGGGCCCCAGGCAATTCCGTTTGATCTAATTCCACCTAAATCCACAAATATTCCTGAACCAACAGAGAGCCACCAAAAACACTTTTTTCGCGGCCGCAAGCTTCTGTTCTTCTGTGATCCCATCTGGCGGCCTTTTTCAATACTCTGCCGAAGGGGGAATCGGTCACGGAGAGCTTCTACATCATCATTGTTGCCTTCTAATGATGCTTGAGTAGTTCACCACATACCTACGGGTCCATAGCTAGTAGCTAGATATCTTCTTCTCTCTCTTTGATCTTCAATACAATGTTCTCCTTGATCTTCTTGGAGTTCTATCTGATGTAATCTTCTTTTGCAGTGTGTTTGTTGCGACTTGATGAATAGTGGGTTTATGATCAGATTATTCATTGAAAGTAATTGAGTCTTTTCTGAACTTTATTATACATGATTGTTATAGCTTTGTATTTCTCTTCGATCTATCCATTTGGTTTGGCCAACTAGATAGATTTATCTTCAGTGGGAGAGGAGCTTTGTAATGGGTTCGATCTTGCGGTGTCCTCACCCAATGAAAGAAAGGGTAGCAAGGCATGTATAGTGTATTTTTGCCATTAAGGGTAAAACGACGGGGTTTATTCATGTTGATTGGGTTTACTTTGTCTGCATCATGTCATCTTTCTTAAAGCATTACTCTATTTGTCATGAACTTAATACCATAGATGCATGCTAGATAGCGGTCTATTGGTGGAGTAATAGTAGTAGATGTAGGCAGGGGTCAGTCTACTTGTCACGGACGTGATGCCTACTGATACGTCTCCAACGTATCTATAATTTTTTATTGTTCCATGCTGTTATATTATCATTCTTGGATGTTTTACAATCATTTTATAGTCATTTTATATCATTTTTTGGTACTAACCTATTGACATAGTGTCCAGTGCCAGTTGTTGTTTTCTGCATGTTTTTTACATCACAGGAAATCAATACCAAACGGAGTCCAAATGCAGTGAAACTTTTTGAGGATTTTTTTGGGCCAGAAGACATCCAGTGGGTCAGGAAAGCATTTGAGGGGAGCTCCCAGGGGAGCACAACCCACCAGGGCGTGCCCCAGTGGGTTGTGCCCTCCTCGTTGGCCTCCCGCTCCGCCTCTTTGCTCTATAAATACCACAATATTCCAAAAACCGTAGAGGAGTCGACGAAAATCAATTCCAGCCACCGCAGAGTCTAGAAACACCAGATCCAATCTAGACACCATCACGAAGGGGTGCATCATGTCCATTGGTGCCTCTCCGATGATGCGTGAGTAGTTCTTTGTACACCTACGGGTCCGTAGTTAGTATCTAGATGGATTCCTTTCTCTCTCTTTATTATCAATACAGTGGTCTCTTGGAGATCCATAAGATGTAAGTCTTGTTGCGGTGTGTTTGTTGGGATCCGATGAACTTTGAGGATCATATCTATGTTTTTATCCATGAAAGTCATTTGAGTCTTCTTGATCTCTTATATGTGTGATTGATTATAGCCTCATATTTCTTCTCCGATATTTGGGGTTTATGTGCCCAACTTGATCTATTTATCTTGCAATGGGAAGAGGTGCTTTGTGATGGGTTCGATCTTACGGTGCTTGATCCCAATGACAGAAAGGGAAATGAGATGTATGTATCATTGCTATTAAGGATAACTAGATGGGGTCCATTTCTACATAAATATATCTTGTCTACATCATGCCATCGTTCTTATTGCATTACTCCATTTCTCCATGAACATAATACACTAGATGCATGCTGGATAGCGGTCGATGTGTGGAGTAATAGTAGTAGATGCAGGCAGGGGTCGGTCTACTAATCTTGGACTTGATGCCTATATAATGATCATTGCATGGATATCGTCATGATTATTTGAAGTTCTATTAATTACCCAACAGTAATTGTTTTCCCACCGTTTGCTATTTTCCTCGAGGGAAGCCACTAGTGAAACCTACAGCCCCTAGGTATCTTTTCATCATATTTGCCATTGCGATCTATTTTCCTTTGCATGCACTTTCAGATCTATTAACCCAAAAATACAAAAAATACCTTGCTGCAATTTATTTGTTTTGCGATCTATTTATACTATCTACCACTTTTATCTCACGTTATTTGCCTATCTTGAGGCGCCGTACCCGAAAGGGATTGACAACCCCTTTAACACGTCGGGTTGCGAGTATTTGTTATTTGTGTGCAGATGTTGTTTATGTGGTGTGAGGAGGTTCTCCTACTTGTTCGATAACATTGGTCTCATCACTGAGGGAAATACCTACCGTCGCTATACTGCATCATCCCTTCCTCTTTGGGGAAATACCGATGTAGTTCTAGCAGACATCAAAAGGAATTTCTGGCGTTGTTGCTAGGGAGGATCTTCAACATCAACCAGGTTCCTAATAAAAAATCTCATCTCCTCACAATTTACATTTTTTGTCCATTTGCCTCTCATTTTCCTCTCCCCCACTTCACAAAAATTTGCCGTTTTTATTTGCCCTCTTTTTCGTTCGGCGTTTTCTCGTCAGATCTCTTATTTGCTTGAACTTGTCACCATGAGTGACTTTGGTATGGCAGAAACAGATGATGGCCTAACTCCTAAAATGGAGTGTACGGGTAATATGGATGCCAAAACTTATGTCTTGGGGCAGGGAAATTTTATGGGAAAAGAACATATCCAAGAATTTTTCAATTGTGTCAGAAAATTAAGCCTTGATGATATTCCTATACTTAAAAGGATTAAATCTTATGCAGAAGCTATTTCGGCACTTGTTCTTAAACTTGAAACTAAATTTATCCGCACTCATCCTACCTTGCAAAGATTGTTCTATGTGTTGCCCGTTATAAAGAATCCTAAAGCTAAAAAGTTAGCCACTCTTGTTCTGATGAATGAATTTGACTACAAAATACGGGAAGCTAGGGAAATCTTTGATTTTTATGGCATGAATCATGAAAAATCTGTGATTGATGAAATTCTTTATAATACTGATTACGCTTTGAGACATTTTCTTGGAGATAACAAAATCTTCGATGAGAATCTTAAAAAGCAAGACCCCGTTTTAGATATGATCCAACAAGTTTTTAACGATGTTAATCAACATTATTCTTGGATCGCTGCCGGAAATTAGAGGGGTTAAGACAAAAAGGAACTTGATAGTGCTAAGGTTTCCATGGATAATTTGTTTTATGTTTTATTTACAAAACCTCCCGACACAAATACCTCTAAGGAAAACAAGGATAAGAATGAAAAAACTATTGGGGAACGTAGTAATTTAAAAAAAAATCCTACGCACACGCAAGATCATGGTGATGGCATAGAAACGAGAGGGGAGAGTGTTGTCTACTTACCCTCGTAGATCGTCAAGCGGAAGCGTTATGACAACGCGGTTGATGTAGTCGTATGTCTTCATGACTCAACCAATCCAAGCACCGAACGTACGACACCTCCGTGTTCAGCACACGTCCAGCTCGATGACGTCCCCCTGGCCTCCAATCCAGCGAAGCGTCAGGGATGAGTTCCGTCAGCATGACGGCGTGGTGACGATGATGATGTTCTACCGGCGCAAGGCTTCGCCTAAACTCCGCAATGATATGACCGAGGTGGATTATGGTGGAGGGGGGCACCGCACACGGCTAAGGAACGATCCATAGATCAACTTCTATGTCTATGGGGTGCCCCCCTCCCCCGTATATAAAGGGGGAGAGCAGGAGGGGGCCGGCCAAGGGGGAGGCGCGCCCTAGGAGGGGGAAACCTACTCCAAGTAGGTTTGCCCCCTCCCTTTCCTATTAGGAGTAGGAGAGGGAAGGTAGAGAGGGAAGGGAAGAAGGAAAGGGGGGCCGGCCCCCTCCCAATTCGGATTGGGCTTGGGGGGGCCCTCCTTTGCTCCTTCTCCCTCCTTTCAACTAAGGCCCAATAAGGCCCATATACTTACCGGGGGGTTCCGGTAACCTCCCGGATCTCCGGTATAGTCAGAATCTCATCCGGAACATTTCCGGTGTCCAAATATACCCGTCCAATATATCAATCTTTATGTCTCGACCATTTCGAGACTCCTCGTCATGTCTGTGATCACATCCGGGACTCCGAACAACCTTCGGTACATCAAAACTTATAAACTCATAATAAAACTATCATCGTAACGTTAAGCGTGCGGACCCTACGGGTTCGAGAACTATGTAGACATGACCTAGAACAATTCTCGATCAATAACCAATAGTGGAACCTGGATGTTCATATTGGTTCCTACATATTCTACGAAGATCTTTATCGGTCAAACCGCATAACAACAAACGTTGTTCCCTTTGTCATCGGTATGTTACTTGCCCGAGATTCGATCATCGGTATCCAATACCTAGTTCAATCTCGTTACCGACAAGTCTCTTTACTCGTTCCGTAATACATCATTTCATAACTAACTCATTAGTTACAATGCTTGCAAGGCTTAGGTGATGAGTATTACCGAGAAGGCCCAGAGATACCTCTCCGACAATCGGAGTGACAAAACCTAATCTCGAATTATGCCAACTCAACATGTACCTTTGGAGACACCTGTAGAGTACCTTTATAATCACCCAGTTACGTTGTGAAATTTGGTAGCACACAAAGTGTTCCTCCGGTAAACGGGAGTTGCACAATCTCATAGTTGCAGGAACATGTATAAGTCATGAAGAAAGCAATAGCAACATACTAAACGATCAAGTGCTAAGCTAACGGAATGGGTCAAGTCAATCACATCATTCTCCTAATGATGTGATCCGTTAATCAAATGACAACTCATGTCTATGGCTAGGAAACTTAACCATCTTTGATTCACGAGCTAGTCAAGTAGAGGCATACTAGTGACACTATGTTTGTCTATGTATTCACACATGTATTATGTTTCCGGTTAATACAATTCTAGCATGAATAATAAACATTTATCATGAAATAAGGAAATAAATAATAACTTTATTATTGCCTCTAGGGCATATTTCCTTCAGTCTCCCACTTGCACTAGAGTAAATAATCTAGTTCACATCGCCATGTGATTTAACACCAACAATCATATCTATATATGATTAACACCCATAGTTCACATCGTCATGTGACCAACACCCAAAGGGTTTACTAGAGTCAATAATCTAGTTCACATCGCTATGTGATTAAGACCCAAAGAGTACAAAGGTATGATCATGTTTTGCTCGTGAGAGAAGTTTAGTCAACGGGTCTGTCACATACAGAGCCGTATGTATTTTGCAAATATTCTATGTGTACAATACTCTACACGGAGCTACTCTAGCTAATTGCTCCCACTTTCAATATGTATCCAGATTAAGACTTAGAGTCATCTGGATCAGTGCCAAAACTTGTATTGACGTAACCCTTTACGACGAACCTTTTGTCACCTCCATAATCGAGAAACATATCCTTATTCCACTAAGGATAATTTTGACCAATGTCCAGTGATCTACTCCTAGATCACTATTGTACTCCCTTGCCAAACCAGGGCAGAGTATACAATAGGTCTGGTTCACAGCATAGCATACTTTATAGAACCTATGACTGAGGCATAAGGAATGACTTTTCATTCTCTTTCTATTTTCTGCTATGGTCGGGTCTTGAGTCTTACTCAACTTCACACCTTGCAACACAGGCAAGAACTCCTTTGACTGTTCCATTTTGAACTACTTCAAAATCTTGTCAAGGTATGTACTCATTGAAAATCTTATCAAGCGTCTTTGATCTATCTCAATAGATCTTGATGCTCAATATGTAAGTAGCTTTACTGAGGTCTTTATTTTAAAGAACTCCTTTCAAACACTCCTTTATGCTTTGCAGAATAATTCTACATTATTTCTGATCAACAATATGTCATTCACATATACTTATCAGAAATGTTGTAGTGCTCCCACTCACTTTCTTGTAAATACAGGCTTCACCGTAAATCTGTACAAAACTATATGCTTTGATCAACTCATCAAAGCGTATATTCCAACTCCGAGATGCTTGCACCAGTCCATAGATGGATCGCTGGAGCATGCACATTTTGTTAGTACCTTTAGGATTGAAAAAAAACTTCTGGTTGCATCATATACAACTCTTCTTTGAGAAATCCATTCAGGAATGCAGTTTTTACATCCATCTGCCAAATTTCATAATCATAAAATGCGGCAATCGCTAACATGATTCGTTCAGACTTAAGCATCGCTACGGGTGAGAAAGTCTCATCGTAGTCAACCCCTTGAACTTGTCGAAAAACTTTCGCAACAAGTCGAGCTTTATAGATAGTAACACTACTATCAACGCCCGTCTTCCTCTTGAAGATCCATTTATACAATATGGCTTGCCGTCGGGCAACTCCACCAAAGTCCACACTTTGTTCTCATACATGGATCCCATCTCAGATTTCATGGCCTTAAGCCATTTTGAGGAATCTGGGCTCATCATCGCTTCCTCATAGTTCGTAGGTTCATCATGGTCTAGTAACATAACTTCCAGAACAGGATTACCGTACCACTCTGGTGCGGACCGTACTCTGGAAGACCTACGAGGTTCTGTAGTAACTTGATCTGAAGTTTCATGATCATCATCATTAGCTTCCTCACTAATTGGTGTAGAAATCACTGGAACTGATTTCAGTGATGAACAATTTTTCAATTCGGGAGAAGGTACAGTTACCTCATCAAGTTCTACTTTTCTCCCACTCACTTCTTTCGAGAGAAACTCCTTCTCTAGAAAGGATCCATTTTTAGCAACGAATATCTTGCCTTCGGATCTGTGTTAGAAGGTGTACCCAACAATTTCCTTTGGGTATTCTATGAAGACGCACTTCTCTGATTTGGGTTCGAGCTTATCAGGATGAAACTTTTTCACATAAGCATCACAGCCCCAAACTTTAAGAAACGACAACTTGGGTTTCTTGCTAAACCACAGTTCATAAGGCATCGTTTCAACGGATTTAGATGGTGCCCTATTTAATGTGAATAAAGCTGTCTCTAATGCATAACCCAAAAACAATAGTGGTAAATCAGTAATAGACATCATAGATCGCACTATATCCAATAAAGTGAGGGTACGATGTTTGGACACACCATAACGTTGTGGTGTTCCAGGTGGCGTGAGCTGTGAAACTATTCCACATTGTTTTAATTGAAGACCAAACTTGTAACTCAAATATTCGTCTCCGCGATCAGATCGCAGAAACTTTATTTTCTTGTTACGATGATTTTTCCACTTCACTCTGAAATTCTTTGAACCTTTCAACTATTTCAGACTTATGTTTCATCAAGTAGATATACCCATATCTGCTCAAATCATCTTGTGAAGGTCAGAAAATAATGATACTTGCCACGAGCATCAACACTCATTGGATCGCATACATCGGTATGTATTATTTACAATAATTCAGTAGCTTGTTCCATTGTTCCGGAGAACGGAGTTTTAGTCATCTTGCACAAAAGGCACGATTCACAAGCATCAAATGATTCATAACCAAGTGATTCTGAAAATCCATCTTTATGGAGTTTCTTCATGTGCTTTACACCGATATGACCAAAACGGCAGTGCCACATATAAGTTGCACTATCATTATTAACTTTGCATATTTTGGCATCAATATTATGAATATGTGCATCACTACGATCGAGAGCCAACAAACTATTTTCGTTGGATGTTTGACCATTGAAGGTTTTAAAATAGAACAACAATTATTCTCTGATTTTAAATGAATAACCGTATTGCAATAAACATGATCAAATCATATTCATGCTCAACGCAAACGCTAAATAACATTTATTTAGGTTTAACACTAATCCCAAAAGTATAGGGAGTGTGCGATGATGATCATATCAATCTTGGAACTACTTCCAACACTCATCGTCACTTCCCCTTCAACTAGTCTTTGTTTATTCTGTAACTCCTGTTTCGAGTTACTAATCTTAGCAACCGAACAAGTATCAAATACTCAGGGGCTACTATAAACACTAGTAAAGCACACATCAATAACCTATATATAAAATATACCCTTGTTCACTTTGCCATCCTTCTTATCCACCAAATATTCAGGGCATTTCCGCTTCCAGTGACCATTTCCTTTGCAGTGTAAGCACTCAGTTTCAGGCTTTGGTCCAGCTTTGGTCTTCTTCACGGGAGTGACAACTTGTTTGCCATTCTACTTTGAAGTTTCCCTTTCTTTCCCTTTGCCCTTTTCTTGAAACTAGTGGTCTTGTCAATCATCAACACTTGATGCTCTTTCTTGATATCTACCTTCATTGATTTGAACATCACGAAGAACTCGGGAATCGTTTTCGTCATCCCTTGCATACTATAGTTCATCTCGAAGTTCTAGTAACTTAGTGATGGTGACTAGAGAATTCTATCAATCACTATCTTATCTGGAAGATTAACTCCCACTTGATTCAAGCGATTGAAGTATCCAGACAATCTAAGCACATGCTCACTAGTTAAGCGATTCTCCTCCATCTTTTAGCTATAGAACTTGTTGGAGACTTCATATCTCTCAACTCGGGTATTAGCTTGAAATATTAACTTCAATTCCTGGAACATCGCATATGGTCCATGATGTTCAAAACATCTTTGAAGTCCCGATTCTAAGCCATAAAGCATGGTGCACAAAACTATCAAGTAGTCATCATATTGAGCTAGCCAAACGTTCATAACGTCTGCATCTGCTCCTGCAATAGGTCTATCACCTAGCGGTGCATTAAGGACATAATTCTTCTGTGCAGCAATGAGGATAAACCTCAGATCAGGGATCCAATCCGCATCATTGCTACTAACATCTTTCAACACAGCTTTCTCTAGGAACATATCAAAATAAACATATGAAAGCAACAACGCGAGCTATTCTCTACAACATAATTTGCAAAATACTACCAGGACTAAGTTCATGATAAATTTAAGTTCAATTAATCATATTACTAAAGAACTCCCACTTAGACAGACATCTCTCTAGTTATCTAAATGATCACGTGATCCAAATCAACTAAACCATAACCGATCATCACGTCAGATGGAGTAGTTTTCAATGGTGAACATCACTATGTTGATCATATCTACTATATGATTCACGCTCGACCTTTCGGTCTCCGTGCTCCGAGGCCATACCTGCATATGCTAGGCTCGTCAAGTTTAACCTGAGTATTCCGCGTGTGCAAAACTGGCTTGCACCCGTTGTAGATGGACGTAGAGCTTATCACACCCGATCATCACGTGGTGTCTGGGCACGACGAACTTTGGCAACGGTGCATACTCAGGGAGAACACTTCTTGATAATTAGTGAGAGATCGTCTTAAAATGCTACCGTCAATCAAAGCAAGAATAAGATGTATAATAGATAAACATCATATGCAATCAAAATATGTGACATGATATGGCCATGATCATCTTGCGCCTTTGGTCTCCATCTCCAAAGTACTGTCATGATCTCTATCGTCACCGGCATGACACCATGATATTCATCATCTTGATCTATATCAATGTGTCATCACATGGTTGTCTCACCAACTATTGCTCTTGCAACTATTGCTATCGTATAGAGATAAAGTAAAGCAATTATTTGGCACTTGCATCTTATGCAACAAAGAGACATCCATAGGGCTTCTGCCAGTTGCCGATAACTTCAACGAAACATGATCATCTCATACAACAACTTATATCTTATCAAGTCTTAACCATATCACATCACAACATGCCCTGCAAAAACAAGTTAGACGTCCTCTACTTTGTTGTTGCAAATTTTACGTGGCTGCTACGGGCTGAGCAAGAACCGTTCTTACCTATGCATCAAAACCACAACGATAGTTCATCAAGTTAGTGTTGTTTTAACCTTCGCAAGGACCGGGCGTAGCCACACTCGGTTCAACTAAAGTTGGAGATGCTGACACCCGCCAGCCACCTGTGTGCAAAGCACGTCGGTAGAACCAGTCTCGCGTAAGCGTACTTGTAATGTCGGTGCGGGCCGCTTCATCCAACAATACCGCCGAACCAAAGTATGACATGCTGGTAAGCAGTATGACTTGTATCGCCCACAACTCACTTGTGTTCTACTCGTGCATATAACATCAACGCATAAAACCTGGCTCTGATACCACTGTTGGGGAACGTAGTAGTTTAAAAAAAATTCCTACACACACGCAAGATCATGGTGATGGCACAGCAACGAGAGGGGAGAGTGTTGTCTACGTACCCTCATAGACCGTCAAGCGGAAGCGTTATGACAACGCGGTTGATGTAGTCATACTTCTTCACGACTCAACCGATCCAAGCACCGAACATACGGCACCTCCGTGTTCAGCACATGTCCAGCTCGATGACGTCCCCCCGGGCTCCAATCCAGCGAAGCGTCGGGGATGAGTTCTGTCAGCACGACGGCGTGGTGACGATGGTGATGTTCTACCGGCGCAGGGCTTCGCCTAAACTCCGCGACGATATGACCAAGGTGGATTATGGTGGAGGGGGGCACCGCACACGGCTAAGGAACGATCCGTAGATCAACTTCTGTGTCTATGGGGTGCCCCCTCCCCCGTATATAAAGGCGGAGAGGAGGAAGGGGCCGGCCAAGGGGGAGGCGCGCCCTAGGAGGGGGAAACCTACTCCAAGTAGGTTTGCCCCCTCCCTTTCCTATTAGGAGTAGGAGAGGGAAGGTAGAGAGGGGAGGGAAGAAGGAAAGGGGGGGCCGGCCCCCCTCCCAATTCGGATTGGGCTTGGGGGGGCGCACCCCCTCCTTTGCTCCTTCTCCCTCCTTTCCACTAATGCCCAATAAGGCCCATATACTTACCGGGGGGTTCCGGTAACCTCTCGGATCTCCGGTATAGTCCCAATCTCATCCGGAACCTTTCCGGTGTCCAAATATATCCGTCCAATATATCAATCTTTATGTCTCGACCATTTCGAGACTCCTCGTCATGTCCGTGATCACATCCGGGACTCCGAACAACCTTCGGTACATGAAAACTTATAAACTCATAATAAAACTGTCATCGTAACGTTAAGCGTGCGGACCCTACGGGTTCGAGAACTATGTAGACATGACCTAGAACTATTCTCGGTCAATAACCAATAGTGGAACCTAGATGTTCATATTGGTTCCTACATATTCTACGAAGATCTTTATCGGTCAAACTGCATAACAACATACGTTGTTCCCTTTGTCAGCGGTATGTTACTTGCCCGAGATTCGATCGTCGGTATCGTATACCTAGTTCAATCTCGTTACCGGCAAGTCTCTTTACTCATTCCGTAATAGATAATTTCATAACTCACTCATTAGTTACAATGCTTGCAAGGCTTAGGTGATGAGTATTACCGAGAAGGCCCAGAGATACCTCTCCGACAATTGGAGTGACAAAACCTAATCTCGAATTATGCCAACTCAACATGTACCTTTGGAGACACCTGTAGAGTACCTTTATAATCACCCAGTTATGTTGTGACGTTTGGTAGCACACAAAGTGTTCCTCCGGTAAACGGGAGTTGCACAATCTCATAGTTGCAGGAACATGTATAAGTCATGAACAAAGCAATAGCAACATACTAAACGATCAAGTGCTAAGCTAACGGAATGGGTCAAGTCAATCACATCATTCTCCTAATGATGTGATCCCGTTAATCAAATGACAACTCATGTCTATGGCTAGGAAACTTAACCATCTTTGATTCACAAGCTAGTCAAGTAGAGGCATACTAGTGACACTATGTTTGTCTATGTATTCACACATGTATTATGTTTCCGGTTAATACAATTCTAGCATGAATAATAAACATTTATCATGAAATAAGGAAATAAATAATAACTTTATTATTGCCTCTAGGGCATATTTCCTTCAAAAACTTATATCTTACGTGTAATGCCTAGCTAGGGGCGTAAAACGATAGCGCTCGTTGGGAGGCAACCCAACTAGTATATTTTTGCTTTTTGGTTTTCTTGTTATTTTAAAAAATACACAATTATACTTCTGGTTAGATGTGTTTTTGTAGTTTATATTAGTGTTTGTGCCAAGCAAGGCCTTTGGGATGATTTCGGTGAAAGATTTGATCTTGCTGAAAAACAGAAACTCATGACTCACGAAAATAATTTTCATAAATCACAGAAACGTGATTTTGAGTTGATTCTTTTTGCAGAAGATTAATATACAAATTTCTTAGGTTTTCCTAATTTCTCAATACTTTTGGATTTACATAAGTATTCAAAATATCCAGATTGCTACAGACTGTTCTGTTTTTGACAGATTCTGTTTTATTTGCGTTGTGTGCTTGTTTTGATGATTCTATGGTTTTCTTTGATGAGTTTTTGCTATAGAAAAGTTGGAATACAGTAGATATAATGCAAAAATAAAATATGAATAGGTTTTCAACAGTACTTATAGTAGTGGTTTGCTTTCTTATACTAACGGGGTTTTGTTGTGTTTTGTGTGATTGAAGTTTTCAAGTTTTGGGTGATCTTATGATGGATGAAGGAATAAGGATTAGCAAAAGGCTAAGCTTGGGGATGCCTGAGGCACACCAAGATAATATTCAAGAATTAGCAAGCAACTAAGCTTGGGGATGCCCCCGAGTGGCATCCCCGCTTTCTTCTAACAACCATTGGTATTTTACTTGAAGCTATATTTTTATTCGTCACATATTATGAGTTTTGCTTGGAGCATCTTGTATGATATGAGTCTTTTCTTGTTTTGCTTTGTGTTTTAAGTGTTGAATACTTGCTGAACACACCTTTTTGAGAGAGCCAACGATTATGCTATGCTTGCTCCTATGCTTCACTTCAATTTTTCGAGCCATGGATTTGCTCTAGTACTTCACTTATATCTTTTTGAGCAGGGTGTGCTTTGTTATTTTTGAAGAAATGCTCTCATGCTTCACTTAGATTTATTTGGGAGTTAGTAAAATTTTCAGAAATTCTCTCTTGCTTCACTTAGATTATTTTGGGAGAAAGAAATATTTTGCTCATGTTCTTCACTTAAATTTGTTTGAGCTTATCAAAAGCAACATATGAAAATAGTCCCAAAGTGATAGATATCCAAGGAGGATATAATAAAAACTTTCATTAAGATCATTGGACAAAATAAACTTGATTCTTAGTAATGGTTTTGTATGTGAGTCATGTTGATGAGTAACTGTGCTTTAGTAAGAATATTGATGTTAAGGTTTGTGATTCCCTATGCAAGCACAAAAGTCAATAGTTAGGCAATGAAATTTATATCCTACTTGTGGTGCATTATTCGGTGTTACTTATGCTTAATGCTTGGGTACAAGATTTTTCGCTTTTTGGTTGGTAGCTTCTCAATCTTTTTGCTAGCCTTCATTTTGCACTAAGTATGATCAGTACTTGTGCATCCAAAACCCTTTAAACCAATTTTGCCATATCAGTCCACTATACCTACCTATATGCGGTATTTCGGTGCCGTTCTAAGCAAATTTGCATGTGCCATCTCTAAATTTTCAAAATAAATTTCTCTTTGTGTGCTCTACCGCTCGTGAGGCAGTGAGTGGTGGCCAATATTTTCCATGCTAGATGTGTTATTCTCACAATGAGTGTTTATTCACTTGTCATTGCACGAGAGTACGGCAAAGGTATTAGGGATGCCCAGTCCCAAAATGAAAAATGAATTTACTTTATGTTATCAAATAATAAATTCCTTGGAAACCGTTGGTATGGAGGGCACCCATGGATACGGACAAGCCATGGAAAGTGAAAGTAAAGGTGGAAAAAGGAATAAACTTTATTTTCTATTTGGGAACAGCCTATGATGTATCTAGCATGGTAAGTGTTGGGAGCTCTAATTCATTTTCGTTGGTGGGAAAAGTATGCCTCTCAAAAATGTTTTTATCTCTCAATTTAAGCTTTGAGCTCTGGCACCTCTACAAATCCCTACTTCCCTCTGTGAAGGGCCTTTCTTTTACTTGTGCAATTTTTATTTTTGAATTTGAGTCCCCATCTTCTCTTATAAAGCACCAACTAAGAGGCACTATGATTGTATTTGAGCATTTGGTGTAGCTAATATTCGAGTGTGTTTCATGAATGGATCAATGACTGAGCATAATGGGCTAGGGATAACTTGCTTTAGTGTTGATATTTTGAAAGACAAGGTTGCTTGTTGGTATGCTTGAGTATTAAAGTCTTCATGTCAAAACTAGACTATTGCTTTGAACCTTATAAAAGTCCAAATGTCCATGCTACAAAGAAAAGAAAATGTGATGAACATGTTAGGCAGCATTCCACATCAAAAATTCCATTTTTATCATTCTTGGATGTTTTACAATCATTTTATAGTCATTTTATATCATTTTTTGGTACTAACCTATTGACATAGTGCCCAATGCCAACTGTTGTTTTCTGCATGTTTCTTACATCGCGGGAAATCAATACCAAATAGAGTCCAAATGCAGCAAAACTTTTTGAGTATTTTTTGGGCCAGAAGACATCTAGTGGGCCAGGAAAGCACCTAAGGGGAGCTCCGAGGGGAGCACAACCCAACAGGGCGCGCCTGGGGGCCTAGGCGTGCCCCGGTGGGTTGTGCCCTCCTTGTTGGCCCCCGGCACCGCCTCTTTGCTCTATAAATACCCCAATATTCCAGAAACCCTAGAGGAGTCGACGAAAATCAATTCCAGCCGCCACAGAGTCTAGAAACACCAGATCCAATCTAGACACCATCATGGAGGGGTGCATCATGTCCATTGGTGCCTCTCCGATGATGCGTGAGTAGTTCTTTGTAGACCTACGGGTCCGTAGTTAGTAGCTAGATGGCTTCCTCTCTCTCTCTCTCTCTCTCTCTCTCTCTGTTGATTATCAATACAATGGTCTCTTGGAGATCCATATGATGTAAGTCTTTTTGCGGTGTGTTTGTTGGGATCCGATGAACTTTGAGTTTATGATCAGATCTATGTTTTTATCCATGAAAGTTATTTGAGTCTTCTTTGATCTCTTATATGCATGATTGATCATAGCCTCGTATTTCTTCTCCGATGTTTGGGTTTTTTTGGCCAACTTGATCTATTTATCTTGCAATGGGAAGAGCTGCCTTGTGATGGATTCGATCTTACGGTGCTTGATCTCAGTGACAGAAAAGGAAATGACACGTATGTATCGTTGCTATTAAGGATAATAATATGGGGTCTATTTCTACATAAATAGATCTTGTCTACATCATGTCATCGTTCTTATTGCATTACTCCGTTTCTCCATGAACTTAATACACTATGCATGCTGGATAGCGGTTGATGTGTGGAGTAATAGTAGTAGATGCAGGCAGGAGTCGGTCTACTAATCTTGGACGTGATGCATATCTAATGATCATTGCCTGGATATCGTCATGATTATTTGAATTTCTATCAATTGCCCAACAGTAATTGTTTTCCCACCGTTTGCTATTTTTTTCGAGAGAAGCCACTAGTGAAACCTACGGGCCCCAGGTCTCTTTTCATCATATTTGCCATTGCGAATTATTTTCCTTTGCATTTATTTTCAGATCTATTAAACCAAAAATACAAAGTTACCTTACTGCAATTTATCCTATCTACCACTTTTATCTGACGTTATTTTCCTATCTTGAGGCGCCGTACCGGAAAGGGATTGACAACCCCTTTAACACGTAGGGTTGTGAGTATTTGTTATTTGTGTGTTGGTGTTGTTTACATGGTGTGAGGAGGTTCTCCTACTGGTTTGATAACCTTGGTATCATCACTGAGGGAAATACTTACCGTCGCTATACTGCATCATCCCTTCTTCTTTGGGGACATCACCTATATACATGATCATTGCCATGAATACGTCATAACTATGCACTTTTCTATCAATTGCCCAACAGTAATTTGTTTAGCCACCGTAAGCTATGTGTTCGAGAGAGAAGCCTCTAGTGAAAACCATGCCCCTGGGTCTACTTCTATCATATTGCTAGAAAACCAAAAATACCTTGCTACAATTTATTTACTTTTATTTTACTTTGCAATTTATCTATCTATCACTATCAAAATCAATCCTTGCAAGTAATGAGTTCAAGGGGATTGACAACCCTCTTGCCCGCATTGGGTGCAAATATTTACTTTTGTGTGTGTAGGTACTGAAGACGGAAATTTGCGTGGTTCTCCTATTGGTTTGATAACTTTGGTTCTCACTGAGGGAATTACTTATCTCTACTGTACTACTTCACTCCTCCTCTTCAGGGAAATCCCAACGCAGTTTACAAGTAGCAAGGATACAAATATAAAGTGGTTGGATCTGTTGGGGGAAAGTTTTTGATATATAATTGACCAAAATTCTACCTTTTAGTTTCTTGGATGGTAATAATGCTGCAAGAACTTTCCTCTATTTTTAAATTGATTTCATTCCATCTGTCAGAGGAATTGATGCCTCTTACATTCTAGTTTAGTACATTCCAGTTTCTATTTAATATGCAAAATGGGTTCTGAGATCTGTCCCATGCATGAAATAGCATGACATGAAGCCATGATACAACCACTACTAGGGAAAACCTTATACACAGAACCTTAGCAGTAGCGCTGGATAAAAAGAGGCACTATTGCTAGGTAGTCATAGCGCGTGTCAGGAGATCGCGCTACTGCTATAGGCTTACCAGTAGCGCGGCACGATAAAAGAACGTTGCTACTAAAATTGCCCCACCATTCCCGCCACGCTAGGTTTAGCAGTAGCGCGTCTCCAACAACCGCGCTACTGCTACTTTAATAGTAGTAGCGCCTTTCTTGTGCAGGCTGCTACTGCTAAGTTTGAACCTGGCCACATGGCAGGCCCCGCTTAGCAGTAGCGCTCCTCCCAGGGGTGCGCTACCGCTATCTCCTTAGCAGCAGCGTGTTTTAGGCCCAGTGCTACTGCTAAACCACAGCCACCACCTTTTCCTCCCCCCCTCCCCCATCCTCTCTTCCTTCACTTTCCCCTAGCTCCCACCTCCTCTCTCCCTCACTTTGCTTCTTCCTCACTACTTCTCCCCCCATTACTCTCCTTCTTCTACCTATCTTTCTCTCTCTTTATTGCTCCTAGCTAAGTATGCCACCTCCATTAATGCATCTCCTTTCTCTTCTTCCCTCTCCCTCCACTAGTTGAACTTATCTCTCCTTCCCAAACTAGCTAGGTAGATCTAGCATTTAGTGAAGTGACCTATGTACCTCCCTACCTAGATCTAGCCTTGTCAAGAAGTAAGCTTTGACCACTTTTGATCATTCCATAGGTGTGTGGCAATACCGATCGACATCATCATCTCAGTGTTCTTGATCTCGAGATAGGTGATTAAAAATTTCTGCTTTTGCAAGAATGGAAATATGTGTATGTGTGCGGTATGACATAATCGGGCGATATGATGGAAACTGTGTGTGGCATGAGTTGCCGCCGAATTGTGCTTGTGAGTTGCCTATGTTTTGCCGAAATGTCGATTTATTTCCGTTTCGGTGAATTTCGGGCAAACTCTATATATCCTATTTTTAGGGAAGGTCATGCAGAATTTTTGTATGACTTTGATGCATGCATGCATTTTTCTAATCAATTTGTTTATTATTACCATGCAGGCGTTCATGATGGTCAGGGGAACGATGGTGGAAAGGTGGTTGCGGTCGGCGGTGCAGGACATGAAAGAAAATAACCAGACAGAGATTTATTTCCATGTCGAAGGTGCAAGAAGGACTTTGGCTCGACCGCTATGAGGATGGTTGTGTGATGGTGCACCTGCTCATGACTGGTTTCATGGACGACTATACTCGGTGGCTTATTGAAGATGAGGATGATGAGGAGGAGGACGCTGATGGGGCAGGTAATGATGACACGAGGCAAGATGAAGAGATGACCGATAATGGTGGTGGGGACGAGGCCAGACATAGCGGCGGAAAAGAGGTCGAACATGGCGGCAGAGAAGGGGCCGCGCATGGCGGCGGAGAAAACATGGACTCCAGGCCGCAAACTTCGTGAGTACTAAGTTCAATCGTTATGGACCCTGATGTTCAAGAACTGCTTTGCAAGGAGACGAGTACTGACAGAGCTCATTCTAGAGAGGAGGCCAAGCTGCAACAACTAGTGGTAGACTCGAACACTCCATTGTATGATGGTTGCGATCCCGAGGTGACCTGCTTGAGTTTCATGCTCGAACTTTTGTAGGCAAAGGCTAAAAACAAATGGACCGACACTAGCCTCGATGAGCTTCTCATGTACCGAAAGAATGTTCTTCCCGTAGAGAATCTATGTCCTACTAGTGTGGATGAAGCCAAGAAGATCGTATGCCCTCTTAATCTGCCGATACCATGCATGCATCAACGATTGCATAATTTATTGGAAGGAGCACGCAGAAAAAACCAGTTGTCCAGTGTGCAATGCTTCTTGATACAAGAAGGCCGGGAAGAAAACTCCCCAGAAAGTTGTATTGTACTTCCGATCACTCCCCGTCTGCAATGTTAATTTGTATATCCAAAGGAAGCAAAGCTCATGCGTTGGCACGCGGAGAGGACAAATCTCGACGATGGAGTTGATCCGAAGCTGAGACACCTCGTGGATGGAAGCCAATGGAGAGCGTTCAATGGAGAATGTTGATTTTTTGCATGTGATGCAAGGAACATCGTGCTTCGTGCGTGTACCGATGGCATGAATCCATTTGGCAACCAGAACACCAACCATAGCACATGGACCGTGTTTGTATGGATGTACAACATCCCGCTGGTTGTGCATGACGTCAAAGTACATACACATGAGCATGCTAATTCAAGGGCCAAAACAACCGGGAAATAATATTAATCTGTATCTGGGGCTATTGTCGAATTCAGGGCTCCGCAGACCCTAGAAAGGTTCGAACTCTAGGGCGTGTGCGGAGAACTCAACCTCTCCAGCCAACCGACCCATCGCCCCATAGCCTGGCTCGATGAACAAGAAAGAAGATGGACACGACAGTTTACCCAGGTTCGGGTCACCTTGTGGTGTAAGACCCTACTCCTGCTTTGTGTTGGATTAGCCTCGTGGGGGGGCTGAGGGTGAACAAGTACAAGATATGTACAACCTCGCGAGGTCTGCTCTGGTGAGCCGAGAGGTTCGGGCGATCTGTATGCCGATCCCCTTCTATGGTGGTGGCTAACCTATATTTATAATGGCCTCAGTCCTTTTCCCCCAAAACGTAGGTGGGAAGGGATCCCATAGTGGCCAATTTGAAAGGGGACAAGTAGTACATCTTATCCTGACAAAAGGTGTTCTTCTCCTGCACAGCTTCTGGTCGTGACGCCGCGGTGGGCTCGGCGATGACATCCGTCCTGCCATCCTGGCGGTCTTGGTATCGTTGCACCGTAGTGGAAACCTTTGCCTGATTCCTCGGGAACCCACTCCTGCGCTTGCCTCCTTACCACCAAAGAGGAAACTATCTTCTCTGCACCCGCTGGCGCCCGCCTAGCCTTGGTTGTCATGGCTTGCGTCATCGCAAACTCATGAGGTTGGGCACTTGCATAGGAATCTCCGCTCCTTGGGAGCAGCCTAGGGAGGATGCTCTCTCAGGAGGTCTTGGCGTTGCTTCCCACGCGTGGCTTCGCCCCTCATAAGGGTCTTGTCTTGGTGATGTTGTAGATGGGTCGTTCCAGGCCGTCGATGGAGCCACTCCACGGGCCGCAGGCAGGCAAGTTTGGGTACCCTGATTCCCAAAACACCGACAGCTACTTCAAGAGAAGTTAGACACGTTATCGAAAATACCAGCCAAGACATGGGATGCCAGCAAAGGCGAGTATTTCTATATGAGAGCCGCGCGGATCACGACGGTGCACAACTATCTCGGTTATGGATATGTGTCAGGCCAGGTGTGCCATGGATATTGCGGATGCACGCGGTGCATGGATGATACGACGTCTCAGCAACTAACGTCAGTGAAAGATGGCGGGTCTGGGAAAATCATGTAGATGGGGCATCGAAGATGGCTCGAGAAGGACGACCCGTGGAGAAACCGTGGAGATCCATTCAATGGTGAGGCTGAGCATTGAGGATCTCCACGTAAGCAGAGCGGCATCAAAATTGATGAGCTGTTGAGAAACTGGGAACAGTGCCCCGCATTGGGAAAGACGATGAAAAATGCGCCGGCGCCGCTGCTGAAGGTATGGAAGACGAGGTCTGTTTTCTGGGACTTGGAGTACTGGCACAAAATTTGACACGTCTCATTGCCTTGATCAAATGCATATCTTTAAGAATGTCCTTGAGGGCTTGCTTGCGACACTGATGAAATGCCGGATAAGACCAAGGATGGGCAAAGACAATCATTGTATCTATTTTGGTTAATGTGCATGGCATGTTCTTCATATCATCAACCACATCAGTAAGATAAAACAGGAGATGACAAGGTGCAAACATGGGCTGCTTCACCACATACTGGATTATAGATCCACAAAAACAAGCATGCATATAGGGAGTATTGAGTAATGTGCATGGTATGAATAAGGATTTTGGTTTCACAAGTAAAACTTGGAACTGACGGTTGTTGTGAACATGCATTTTTATAGAAACAGCAAACTAAATAGCAGTTAATGGTATGAGCAAATTAAATAGTAGTTGATGATAATGGCTTTAGAATGCCTGACTTACATTAACAGTTAACACTGTCTTTATAATGCCCTTCTCCATGTCAAGGGAAGGATAACTCAAGAATTTCAACATGGAATCTTCTTCATAAGCATTGCCTATATTCTACATTTTGTAGAGAGTAATTATAGATATGATAATACTGGAAGGGATAGAGGATAATGAAGATAAGATGTAGATTGATGCTACATAATCAACTACCAATCCCTAGAAGTACAAGCGTTACAGGACAAAATGTACTGACAAGAGCAATGGGCTACACCTCTGCACTGGCATTGTCTGTGTATTCAATTTTTGGTAAGATTAAATATAGATCTGATATTTTTAGTAAATGGTGGGCGAGGGAGATAAGATGCAGAATGCTACACAATGAACCAATCCCTCTTCCCATAATATAAGTGTTTTGAACACTGGTGTACTATACAAAACGTTCTTATATTATGGGACGGAGGGAGTAGCTACTAATCTAAGTATAGTGATAGACGACATTCAGTCCTTACAAGAGAACTGCAAAGCTAAACCTCTTCAAAAGCATTGGGTTGATTCTAAATTTATATAAGAGCCAATATGGATCTTATAATGTCCACCAAATGGACGATAACGAGGCTAACATGTGCATTGATGCTACATAATGAACCAGCTATGAAAGTAAGTATGGTCATACAAGCAAGAGGTACTCACAAGAGCAATGCAGTGTGCAGTATAGTTGCGAGATTCTATGGTCCCTTGAGAATGGATGTTCTTTTGCAAACAGTTTTCGTACAAGTGAGATGTTAAGGCACATGCAGAAATGTAGTTCAAATTGTGATGTGTTATCATAGACAATACCTTACACTCCAGACAAGACCAATGTGTAACAAGATTATTCCAGTCACTGTCTGATAAATGTAGCACTGGAGACTTTACAGAATTTTCGTTTAGAGGCTTTCAATCGAAGTGCGCTTGCCTCAGGTAGGAATGATACTTCATCAATGAGTGCTTGAAAAGTGCAACCAATCGTTGCTCGTCTTGTCAGTCCAGTTTGGTCCTTTCCTATTTAAAAGAATGAAATATTCTGTCTTCTGTTAGCAGAAACATATGCAGGAATTACCAGGAATAACATTAGTATATTACTTACGCTTAAGTTGTGGAGGAAGATTGGAAATTGTTCTTTGTCTGTGGTATAATCTTTCCATGAAGGAAAGATGTGCACAAAGTTCCTGACAACAATATAAGCTTTGTCTTGTAAACTGGGAAGAAGTGGAACAGGAGTCCTATTTGCTGCAATTTGGGCTCGCTCTTGTTCGAAAAGGGATTTGGTAACTAGATTTGGTGTACTCTTTGATGGAATGGGGGTTTTGCATCGTAGAGGTGGTGCTATGTCAACTGGCATCATCATACTGTTCGCGGCAGTTGGGGTGTGCTGAGTTGGTGCATCAGAGATGGCCAGTGTAGTAGATCTAGAGTCTACTAGAGTTGCGGCCGTGTTTTTTGGGTCTGGTGATATTGCAACTACACCTAATGGGATATTTGATTTATCAGGTGTCACTACCTTTTCCAAATACTTTGTTCATGCTCCTCCGTTATCAGCAATCGCCCTCTTCCTTTTGAACGTCTAATACACAAGAACAACATTTGAATGGATAAATATGGTATGATGACAGATGGAATATGTACTGAAAATGGATAGGCAGGGCGTATAGCTAATGACAGTGCAACAAAGTAGAAGCAATGCAAAGTATCAGCTGCAAAGTTAGAGCAAGCACCTTGATGGGTGAATAAGATAGGGCATCTGCCTCTGACTCCTCCTCTAGGGAGCTACATTGACTTAGGTCTCCCTCTAACTCAGAATCACTATTAGGAGCATATCCTGAGCATGAATCTATAGGTGGAGAGCGTTTGCATCGCATTGCATACAAACTTGATTTCAGTCCCTTAATGCCATGTTTGACAGCCATGGCATTGTTCTACTTTATTCTTTTCATGCGCGCAAGCTCATAATCAGTATGATGATGTTCAGTATCTGAGATTCATGAAAACATAAAAAGTAGTCATATTATCTATGGAATGCATTGTGGATTGAACTCGAAGAGTGTCTTCCTATAAACACCTTCATATGCAAAGTTCACCCCCAACCGTGCTGACCAGACCACACACAGAAATACAAACCTCTTATGTCTCTATAACAGGCACACACACATTTTAAAACTGAAGTAGGAGCATTAGAATCATATCAAATTCATATTTGAACAAATAAACTAAGGAATTATGAGTGGCATAATGTTTAGCTTCAGGAGTGGAGTGCTGGCAGTGCGACACAAAGCAAGTAGGCAGATTGGATTCCATCTAAAAGATCGTAGTCTATGTAAAAGGTGGAAATGACACTTTCTTTCTATACAATGCAGTGTTCATTGCCCACACATGGAAGATATCACATAGAGCAATACTTTTCCCTCATGTCTGCGGTTCTAGTATTTTGAAATAGGGTGACCACCCTAAAAGAATATTCACAACAAATTTTGAAATAGTGTGAACTTTACAGGTACTAAAGATTACTGAAATACATCTGAACCATTAAGTGTAGGTAGCACTCAGTACACAACAAACCCTAATGATAGTCCTGCCTAATGAGTAATGAATCAATTAGAAAATGGGTGATGAGGACTGGCTGCTGAGTGTTGAGGACGTATCTTAGGATAAATCGGGTTGGCTTAGTGTCTGATGCATGCCTAAGCCCCGAACGGACTGGGAAGGTAGGCACGTCGACGCGCCCGAGCAGCAGTGACGTTGTTGGGAGAGTGGCTCCTTACCTCCAGTTAGTCCGGCGTCTCCTCCTAGAGTCATGTCGTCCGGGGACTACAAGTTGCCGGTGAGGCAGGCGGCTGTGGGTGAGTAGAGATCGGAAGCCTAGCAGAACAGAGGGGAATCGGGGCCTAGGCCGACCCAAAATCCAAGGGTGGGCCGCGACCAACCGTGGGCACCCTGTAGATAAACACCCGAGCGATGTACATGCATTTTCTAAACTAAATTAGGAACATTTAGCTGACCAATTAAATGACTCTTATTTCATAATATCATATTCGTATTTGAACAACTAAGCTTGTTTATCTTGATGGGTGGAGTAGTGCTATTATGACACGAAGCACGTACGTTGGTCATATAGTGATCATAAAAGGGGGAAACCCGAAGCACTTTTTGAGCAAAAGAGGGTTTCCCCTCCGATTTCTATTAAAGAAACCACCACGGAACCAACATGATCAATTAAACCCTAAGCATGATCAATTAAACCCTATTATGACTGTGCCATGGCAGATTTAAAGCTGCAAACCGCAGAAATGCTATATACCATCCATTGTTTGCTTCAAACTAAGAACTAAATTCTAAGAGCTGAAAAGAAAGTACAGTAACCAAGTTACGATCTATTTTCTGGTTGAGATCAAAAAGTTGAGCAGATATGAAGTACCACATCTCTTGCAGTGTTGTGTAGGCATCGGGGGTGTGATGGCGGTCGGTGGCGTTGAAGCAGATCTGCGACGGTAGACGGGTGCATCGGGGGATAAGTCCCGTTGTGGTGGACGAGAAGTTTGTGTGAGCGGCCCCGGCAAAGAGGACGACGGCGCCGATGAAGCGAGAGGACGCGATGCAAGGCTCCTGATTCGTTGCCGTGGATGATAAACGTCCATATCTAGCAGTGGACGAGCTGTCTTGGAAGGCGCTTCGGCATGGTGGAGGAGAGTGGCGATGGATGGGGTGGAGGATGGCAGCGATGGATGGGGTGGCGGACGGAGGAGGCTGGTGTGGGGATGGTGTTCTAGCGCGGATGGTGTATGAATTGGAAAATGGAGGGAGATGTACGGGGAACCATATTTTTGGGACACGCCTGTCTAAAATATGGGAAACTTATGAACTTAGCCCCCGTTTAAAATTTGGACGTCTCATCAGTTGGGGATAGGACGGTAATCCCGCATCTCCCCAATATTTGCCCAGAGCGATTTTCGAGCGAGGAGAGGGTGTTTTGGCGCCCACGGTGTATGAACGGGGCTGACAGGTAGGGAGGTTGTGTCACGTCTGAGTTAAGTTATGAACCTGCCGCTATTGAAAATATTTTCCTAAATCGATTTCAGCCGAGTCAAGTTTGTTTTGCTACCACCATGTATGAGTGGGGAAATGGAGGAAGAGACAGACGTCTTTCAGACGAGCTTGAATCAAATGTCTTTTGCCACCCATGTTTGGCGCCCACAGGGTCGGAATGGCCTCAGAGGCGGTCGTGTCACATCTAGTTGAAGTTACTAACCTACCCCTATTGAGAGAAGTGGAAATCGGGTCGGTGGATTTTCCGTGTAAGGGGTAGACAGTAATTTCCATCTACCAAACATTGGCATCGGGCAGCCGATGTGGGAGTGGACATTTTGCCGCTTCTTCCGAATTCTGGGACAATAAACATCCACGTTTACCCTGGCAACTAAATTTGAATCCATTTTGTATTTCTATACGAATCTTTATAAATCATTCTATGTGTATTTATATATCTTCAAAAGCACGACAAAGATGTATTCCACTTTCATATATGAATATGATTTACAAATGTCGATACTCGAATTCAGAAGCTAGAATCCAGTTTAAGGTGAATTCGAATATTTGAAACCACTTTATGTCTAACTCAAGTGTCACACGCAGCATAATGTGTACTCCCATTCAGATATGTACACAATCGATGTCTCGAGATTCAAAATACCGAGTCAATCAACCAATAATGTACAAAACTAACACACATGTAAACACTTATAGAGTATATGGATCAATAATATCAACTAACATACATAAGCCAGGCCGATGTACTTTTTTTTGCTAGAAGAGCATCTTTTTTTAGCGAAGCTAGTACAACATCTTGGCCCTTTCAGATGTGTGCCACTTAAGGACCATTTATACTACTATTATTGTTGAATGGACATTCAGCCCGATTGGCATATTTTTAGGTCTAGCACAACAACGAAAATGAAATGTCTCAGAGTCTTATCAATTAATACAGACTTGCGCTCAAAAAAATATAACCCAAAAGAACAAAAAACTATTATTACATGATCTCTAAAACAAATGGTTTGATCGATTACATGAACAAACAACACAAAGGTTATTCAATGATGGAAAGAACATTTCACCTATGATTTACCAAGTGGGAATTTAATTTCCTTTTTTCCTTTAGGACCTTAACAATGCGTTCAGTCTTAGCTTGCTTCAATTTGAAATCCACCAAATATTTAATGGTTGTCTTGAGTACTTCTTGTGATTGTGTTGTTTGATTCCCATGTCAACCTCATCTCTAAGTATAGAAGCAGAATCTCTTTCTTCCAATACTTTAGCCTCTAGAGCATCAGAAGTTGGCAATTCATGATGCACGATTGGGTCAGTTCCACTGCTATGGGATGATACAACGTCCGTGGGGACCTTGCTCTTTGATCTTGGGCTAATCTGTTTTGCCATTAAAGTTTCGATTGGATTCCGAGAGTTGAAGTTAGCAAGACATCTCAACTGGGAGTTATAACAACAAACCAGTTAAACAAACAAGGAATTAAAGAGTTTCAATTGGATGCTGAAAAGTAGTTATTAACATCATTGTAACCGGTTGCAGCAGCAAAGCAGTTAAACAAACAAGTTTTGCAAAAGGTACGTGTTCTGGCATTGGAGTTTCTTTTGGATCCTGAAAAGTTGAGTAGCTAGTAACATGATTAGAGCAACCGGTTGCAGCAGCAAACCAGTTAAACGAACAAGTTTTGCGGAAGAAACCTGTTGTGGCATTGGAGTTTCTCTTGGATCTTGAAAAGTTGAGTAGTCAGTAACTTGATTAGAGCAACAAGTTATATCAGCAAACCTATTACACAAATATATTTTTCAAAATATACCTGCTATGCAATTGGATTTCCAATTGGATCCTGAAAACTTGAAGTTGGTAAGATGATTACAGCAACAAGTTACAATAGCAAACCAGGTAAACAAGGAAGTTTCTGGAAACATACCTGTTGTGCCAACAGAGTTTCAGTTGGATCCTGCAAGCTTGAATGTTAGCAATCATAAATAAAGTGTTGCAAGAGCCATAAGAAACTAACATCAAACAAGTAAAACTAACCAGTTTTGGCAACATATTTAGTTACACATGAAATAGTAAAACTAACAAGTTCTTGGCAACGTATTAAAGTAACAAGTCAGTACCATTTACCAGCAACTCAGACATGTGTAAATTTCTTTGATGTAAGCAAAATGATTCCAACACACACACACACACACACACACAGGATATAAAGTTAAAAAGACGGTGTCCCTTATATAAACCTGACATTTGTCTATCTATGAACATGCAAACATTACTAGTGCTACAAATGATAACAGCAAACCATTTAAACAAACAGGGTATCAGAACGTAAATTACACATGAATTCTGCTGCATGGGCGGCAGCGGTGGTAGCATGGGCATGGCATCGAGCTTGCACAAACGGACAATCGTAGCTTGCAAGAGCAGCATGCGCAACGAGCAGGTACATCACATCCCTGATTATATCTAATTCAATAGTTCAATTTCTGGCCAATAGTTAAACCTGACGGTGTTGTAAAACTGCTTGTATGTAGGGAATCTATGAGAAAATGAAACCAATTTCTGCTTATTTTTTATCCCCCAATCAATACTGAGCTGACTGAACCTGATGTATCTAATCAAGTTTCCGGTGCAAACATACAAGCTCATGTTGTTCTTGAGCCTGAAGTGTCTAATGAACAGACTGCTAATGAAGTATTTGATGCAAACATTTTACATGCTCCGATGAACATATAGTGTCTAATGAGGGATCTAATGCAAGCATTTTGCAAGCTCTCATTGAAGGATTTAGTGTCTAATGATGATCTGCTATGTTGATAGAGACAGAGATTGGCAGGCGTTGATGACAAGCAAATTATAGTACATTTTCATGGCTTGAGGAAACGTCGAGGCCATCTACCAGAAAGTCCCCGTATCATGACAACGTAGCATAAATACTTTTCTAATCTGGTGTTTGAAACTATTGGCATACTTGTGCGGGATAGATATATTGATATGCAGTTTGTGCACTGGTTATAGGTGCAATTACACTTCGATATTTTCAGCCAGAGAATGAATAATTCAAGCAGGTAGAGACCATGTTAGTATTCCTTGTAGAACATTTTGCATTTTGTGTTTTTTGGTGCTTACATCATTTAGTGTTGTATAATCTAGAACTACTTTGGATCATAAGTTGGTTTTCAAAGTGCATGTAGCTTCACATTTCTCAAGTTATGTTGATTTCCGGAGTGCAAGTGCCTTCATATTTTTTAAGTTAAATTTTTGCCCCTGGTAACTTGAATTTGTGGATCCTCTACTACACACAAATCATACACACAGGCCAGTACAAGTTAAATGAAATGCAGGAACTTACGCTAGCTTGTTGTACGGGCTCACTGCAGCTCTGCTTGCGCTCGGGATGTTCCATATACAAGTCCATGTTACCACTTGCTTGGATGTGTAGGCCTTGTGCTTCTTGCATCCCCCTCTGCAGTTTTGGCATGGCGAATGGTTGATCAAATAAGAGGAATCGACCTTGCTGTTGTACCGGAGGACAGGTACTTACAAGGTTATACCAGTGTGCATTATGTGTACCAAATCCCGTAGCGCCGTCATACTTCGCTAAAAAAATGGTTTTGCTTGTTTCAGATGATATCTACAGAAGAAATAAGAGTTAAAGTCAAAGTTACATAGGCGTGTAAGCTAAGAGAGCAGTGAAAGGATATCCAAGCATCATCGGAACAGTGCACAAGGGAGTGTTTTTTGGATACCTAGTGTAACGCCCCAGATCTGATGCGCCAGGTGTTCGCCAGTTATTCGCCGTCGTTGCCATGTCATTTTCTTGCGTGTTGCATTTTATCATGTCATCATGTGCATCTCATTTTGCATACGTGTTCGTCTCATGCATCCGAGCATTTTCCCCGTTGTCCGTTTTGCGATCCGACACTCCTATGTTCCCCGGCGCCCCCTTTTGCCTCTCTTTTGTGTGCAGGTGTTAAACGTTCTCGGAATGGACCGAGTCTTGCCAAGTCACGTTGGTACACCACCGGTAGACTGCCTGTCAAGTACCGTAAAAGCCCCTTCTCTTTGCAGCCCAACACCCCTCCAAAGTGGCCCAAAACCCATCCTACCCCCCTACATGCTCTCGGTCATTCGATCACGATCGTGTGGGTGAAAACCGCACCTCATTTGGACTCTCCTAGCTCCCAGAATCTATAAATACGCCCTCTCCCCCGAAATTCGCCGATGAATCCCCCCGAAACCCTAGCCTCCACCTACCTCCGCCGCCAGACGCGTCCGCGCCGCTGCCGGACACGTCCGCCGCCGCGCCCCAGGCACTCAGGCCTCGACACGTGTGTCCCCCGCGGCCCTCCTCTCTCCCCCGCGCCGCCGGTCCGCCGGGGCCCATCCGGGGCCCGCCCGGCCTGATGCCCGCCGCCGCTCGCCCGCGGGTGCCCCCGTGCCCGACCGCCGCCTCCGCCCGGCGCCGGAGCGCGCCCCCGTCGCCGCCCTCCGCCGCCTCCGCCGGTGGCCGTCCGTCGCCGCCCTGCCGTGGGGCTCCGTCGCCCCTCGGCCTCCGCCGCGCCCGGCCGGCCCTGCTCCACCGACGGCGCCCCGCCCCGCCGTCGGGAGCCGCCGCCCTCCGCCGCCTCGGGCCCGTCGCCGGCCAGATCCGGCGCGACCCCGCCCGGATCCGACGCCCCCCCTTCGCCGGCGAGCTCCATCGCCTCCGGCCTCCTTCTCCCCGAACTCCGGCGAAGATTCCGGCCGTCCTCGGTTCCCGTGCCGCCCCGGATCCAGATCCGGCCAAATGAGGTTGACCCCGTTTTTCGTCCAAGTCCCTGATATTTTTGCATAATGTTGCCCTCTTCATCGCATCATAACTCTGTGCATGTAGCTCCGTTTTTTCGTGTAATATATCAAAATGTTCGCTGTGAGATTATCTTCATTTCATTCCATTATGTCATGCTTGTTTGAGGTCATCTTGATGACAGAATCATTGTTGTAAGAGGCTATATGGTGTTAATCTGCTGAAACTGTTATAACTTGATGATTTGTAATTTTTGTTGCATTTGATGTGTGCATCTTATGAGCATGAGCTCTACATGTGTTTTGTGCTACATCATGCCATCTTCACAGTGGTGCGATCCATGTATTTTTGTGGGTCTTGTAGTGAGTGCATCGTGCTTGTTAAGTAGGGTACTTGCTGTTGCTATTTTGCTAGGCTGATTCTGTTATATTATGATGCTATGTAAACCTGCTGCTACAAGTCATTCTATGCATAATATGGAGATATTCACTAAGGATGTTTTATTATACATGTCATGCTCTATCCATCCATGCCCCTGGTTGCATGTATAACCTGCTGTAGCACGTTGTCATCTTGCCCTCAAAACTGCTAAATAATGTTGATGTCAGCCTGTTAACATTAAGTTCAATGTTGCCATGATTGTTGTTAGTGATCCATGCACTCTATGAACTTTCTCTTGCCACTCTTAGCTTCATAAACATGTATTCTTACTGGTGGTTGTCTTTTCATGCCATGCATTGCTCTGTGGTGGGTGGTTCAAGCTCACAAACATGCCTACTTATTTTTGTTCCTGCCATGTATGAATCTGTCATATCATTTGCCATGTTTACATGGGTGCCATCATATTTTCTGTGCCCTTTTGGCTCATGGTCAGTAAGGGACATTAGTTTTATGCATTTAGTAGATTCATGCGATGACTTTGTTTGCCATGTTAAGTTCCTATAACATGTTGTTTGATAGCTCTAAACATTGCAACCTGATGTTATTTCTGCTAAGCCTGAAACTGTTATTATTTGCAATCTTGCCATGTCCTTTTGAGCATGTTCTATTGTATTCTGGAGATAGCTCAGTGTTCATGTTTTGTCGTGATTTACCTGTACTTTATGCCCATGCCTTTTGTTCTTATGTTGAGGTGTTGTAGCATATTGTTTTGATGCTTGCTAGATGCCTAGTTGCTGTTTTGGACAGTTTGTCCTTTAAACTTGTATAGTGTATGTGTTGAACCGTTGCTTCGTTTTGAGTGTGCTTTATATGAAACTTGCTTGATTTTGCATGTAGTTTCATATTATCATGTTGCATCCATGTTTTGAGAGTGTTTGCTTGATGTTTGTATGCATTCTACATCAATGCCATGTTTAACTTGTTTTGCTCATATCTTCTAGGCCGTGGCTCCGAACTAAATGAACTTTATATGTAACTTGACTAGAATTTCGTGTAGATCCTCTTGGTGCATCTTAACTTGCTGTTTAACAACTTAAACATAAGGTTTGTTCAGATCTGGACCAACTTCTAAATTTGCATATGGGGACTTACCGGAGTTGTTATATGTTGTTTCCGGCCTCATTTAAACTTGCCTTGATGTGCTGTTCTTGTTTGCATCATCTCTTGCCATGAGTAGCTTCATGTAGCCTTTGTCATGCATCATGCTTGTTGTGCATCATGTCTTGTTCATGTGTGGTGTGTTTACTATGGTGTGTGCTTCTTCTCGATAGTTTCTGTTTTGTTGCGATCATGAGGATTCGTTCTTTTACGCTTGGTTCATCTTCGTGGCTTCATCTTCTTCATGGACTCGTTTTCATCCTTGCGGGATCTCAGGCAAGATGACCGCTACCCTGGATCTCACTACTATCATTGATATTCTAGTTGATGTGTTCTATCGCTTTGCCGCGCTACCTATCTCTTGTTGATCAAGCCTCCCAAATTGCCATGTCAGCCTCTAACCTTTTCACCCTTCCTAGCAAACCGTTGTTTGGCTATGTTACCGCTTTGCTTAGCCCCTCTTATAGCATTGCTAGTTGCAGGTGAAGTTGAAGATTGCCCCATGATGGACAGGACTATGTTGGGACATCACAATATCTCTTATTTAATTAATGCATCTATATACTTGGTAAAGGGTGGAAGGCTCAGCTTTATGCCTGGTGCTTGTTCCACTCTTTCCGCCCTAGTTTCCGTCATATCGGTATTATGTTCCCGGATTTTGCGTTCCTTACGCGGTCGGGTGATTTATGGGACCCCCTTGACAGTTCGCTTTGAATAAAACTCCTCTAGCAAGGCCCAACCTTGGTTTTACCATTTGCCTCACCTAGCCCTTTTTCCCTTGGGTTTCCAGAGCCTGAGGGTCATCTTTATTTTAACCCCCCCGGGCCAGTGCTCCTTCGAGTGTTGGTCCGAAACGGGCAGGCTGCGGGGCCACCTCGGGGCAACTCGAGGGTTGGTTTTACTCGTAGGCTGACCTATCCGGTGTGCCCTGAGAACGAGATATGTGCAGCTCCTATAGGGATTTGTCGGCACATCAGGCGGCTTTGCTGGTCTTGTTTTACCATTGTCGAAATGTCTTGTAAACCAGGATTCCGAGACTGATCGGGTCTTCCTGGGAGAAGGTATATCCTTCATTGATCGCGAGAGCTTATCATGGGCTAAGTTGGGACACCCCTGTAGGGTATAAACTTTCGGAAGCCGTGCCCGCGGTTATGTGGTATATGGGAATTTGTTAATGTCCGGTTGTAGATAACTTGACACCAGATCTGAATTAAAATGCATCAACCGCGTGTGTAGCCATGATGGTCTCTTTTCGGCGAAGTCCGAGAAGTGAACACGGTTTTGGGTTATGTTTGACGTAAGTAGGAGTTCAGGATCACCTCTTGATCATTGCTAGCTTCACGACCATTCCGTTTGCTCTCTTCTCGCTCTTATTTGCATATGTTAGCCACCATATCATGCTTAGTCGCTGCTGCAACCTCACCACTTTACCCCTTCCTTTCCCATTAAGCTTTGCTAGTCTTGATACCCATGGTCATGGGATTGCTGAGTCCTCGTGGCTCACAGATTACTACAACAACAGTTGCAGGTACAGGTTATGCGATGATCATGACGCGAGAGCGATGTTTGCTTGTTTTGGAGTTCTTCTTCTGATTCTTCTTCGATCAGGGGCTAGGTTCTAGGTCGGCAGCCTGGGCTAGCAGGGTGGATGTCGTTTGAGTTTCTGTTTGTGTTTCATCCGTAGTCTGATATTGATCTTATGTATGATCTATTGATGTATTCTTGCGGCATTTGTATGTATTGTATGTATCCCCATCTATTATGTAATGTTGATGTAATGATATCCACCTTGCAAAAGCGTTTCAATATGCGGGTCTATCCTTGGTGGGACCTTCGAGTTCCTATTGGATAGGGTCGCATATTGGGCGTGACACCTAGTTCGGGCTGGAGTTTGTGCATGCTCGCCTAGCTAGAGTGGGGTGATTTCAGAGTTGTTGAGGGTGATGCGCTGGCGCTGTCAAACCGCACACTGATGCAGATCTAGAGTGGTAGCGGAGCGCTATGATGCGGTGGACGAGACCATTGATGAAGCCCCAACGGCCTCGAGGGGCGGAGGTGCGACGATGTACTTGGTGAAGTAGCCCCGGTGAGGTGGGATATGGTGTCGGTGAAGCACACCTGACACGGAGGAAGTAGGTGTCTATGAGGCACGTCGGTTGCAGCGGCCGACGTTGTCGGTAGACCACCCGATGCGGTGCACGAGGGCGTAGATGAGGTAGCTCCGGTCCGGTGGTGAAGCGCGACCATCGCCTTCATCGTCGTCGTCCGGCATAGAGGTGGGGAAAGACTTGTGACGAGGGGAAATTCAAACTTTGCTTCGATTGGCGGAAAATTAGAGATTTGAGCGCTCAGAAGGGAGATTTTTTAGGGCTGGAATTGGGGCCGCTAGATATCTCAATCTGAAACATGGAAGCGCGAACTTATTTTGTCATCGCTCGTTTGGGGGGGAGGGAAGGGGTGGGTGGCTAGGTGCTAGCGTCCGTACGACACACGCGACCACCACGACACAACCCTGGTGCGCCTACATTTGAGAATGCAAACGAACCTTCTTCCATTTGCAAACGAATCTATATGTATTATAATGCCCGTGTTTTCCTTTCAAATAATTAGTCATTTGAAACGAGATACTCTAAATTAATTAAAGAGGAGTTATTTGATTTAGCGTGTTTGTCACATAGTGATCTCCAATTCTAACGTGGATTTCGCATTTCACGATATCCACACTACTTTTTAATACAAATTCATATGTATATGATGAACACCATGGTAGTGAGAAAACTTTGGATGGGTTCAAACATATGACCTACAAAATAGCACAAAAATCGAGTCAATGTCAACTTTTCCAAACCTAGTATGGTACGAATTCAAAATAATTACAGAAGCCATATGCATGGTCCTCAATTCAAATCTTATAATGTACACTAAATTGAAATTTCGATATTAAGTCTCGTACTATCTACATTCAAATGTTGTTTTTAGCCCCCCCCCC
>NC_041389.1:194853044-194870994 GCF_002162155.2 Triticum dicoccoides | reverse complement strand
TTCTGACATGCATTCATTCTTTCTCTCCATGTTTCGATCTCTAACTCTCTCAATTACACAACCCCCTTTTCCACTCTATTACCAAATGTATCTACCTCACACACCCGTCATTGCACTCCATGCTGAGCTCTCTCTCTCTCTCTCTCTCTCTCTCTCTCTCCCTGCCACCCTCTCTCGCTAGATACATGAATTTCCTATGTAGACTCCCCCTCTTGTGCGCACGCACGCACGTTGTCTATCTTGGTCACTCTCTCGAGACTGTCTCACTCTTTCTTCTGCACCGCGGGCCACACTCGCTCAATCTCGCTCTCTTATCTAAGTCTCGATTAACCTCGCTTTCTTCAACACACCAATGATATATCTCCCTATTTGGGCCTCAATCAACACACTCTATACTCTCTCACGCAGATTCTCTATCTAGGTCAGTCCATCCAAGCCGCTCCCACTCTTTCGAAGCATTCGGCCCACAAGTACTCCAATCACAGTTCCAACCCCCGCACCTCCCCCAATTGATTTCCCTATGTCTCGGTCATCGCTCTCTCTCACGTCCTTTCTCACATTCAATGTCGCACCATGGTATTTTTGCAAAAAAACTCTGTTATTCTCTTTAATTATTACAAATAAGCTACAAAACTACAAACTGATAGTCCACCTGTAATGGAACAAATTTCGACCCACAAATTAAAGTGCTACAAACTACACACCGAGGGGCCCACCTATCATGGAACAAATTTAGACCCATATATAAATTAAAAATTAAAAAGGACGAGGATCGAACATGCAACCAGGGCCTTCAAGCCACACGTCAATAGGCAACATAGTACAACAACATTTGTTGTACCCCCCTTTGTTGATATAATATTTTTATATTACCACAATATATTTAATGGATAACATGTTTTAATATTATTTTTAGTACATTAGTGGGACCGGCTCGTTAGCACGTACTATTCGCCTTCACTTACTGGTGGGTTCCCTGTCTTACTGGTGCGTTCCATGTCTGCTCTCTCTCTCTCCTCCCCTTCTACGTTTAGATGCACGGGCAAACACGAAGAACTTGCGGACGATGCTGTCGTTGACCATATCTGGACGCGTTCACAAGTTACGGCAACAGTTTCACGTACTAGTAGTACTAGTGAATGTATACGTGCAATGCACGTTAATTTGGAAGTATATAAAGTGAATGCGGATATTAAGTAGGATATTATTTGTGTGTTATTATGTGATTAGCACTATTTTTGGCATGAAATTAATTGCACGCTCAATGTGCTGAGCGCTTGACATTGAAGCAGTCTAGGTCACTGGATTGACATGATTTGACGATCGAGATTAATTGGATCTGCCCCTTTAGTATAGATGGCATAGATATAGATTATACATGTAACAAGTTTAGGAACAAAAGTGATCATGACAGACAAGTTATCTAGTACTGTATATTTATCTACTACTCCGTAATAATTAAATGCGTTGATAAATAGATGTATCGCCTAGTGCTCGAACAAGGGGACTGGTCGCGCCCTACAAGTATTTGGAATTGACTTCCCTAAGAAAATATTTAGAATTGACGGGGTATTTAATACAAATGTTTGCAATTAGAAGGAATACATGTGGCTTGATGACGTTTTATATTTAACTTGTGAAAGTGCGTTATATCGACTACAGGGGGGTGAATAGGCGATTTTTATGAATCTTCACTTAGGAATTTGCTGGTGAGGAAATTCCTTAGCGAAGAACTACTAGCAGCGGAATAAATACTCAGAAGTAAGCATAACAAAAGACATACACAGTCATCATGATGAAATGAAGACAAACATAGAGTACAGAAAGCGTAAACACAGGATAGCACAAGATGAAGACAAACAGACTGAAGAAATTGAACTAAGGAAATTGAGAAAGTCTTCAGTCAGAGTCTTCAAGCACAGATATGTGCAAACACTCAACACAGTAATGAGGAAATGGAAGAGTTGAGGAAATAGAACCAGTAGGGTTGGTGAAGACAATGATTTGGTAGACCAGTTCCAACCGCTGTCTTAGTTGTACGTCTGGTTGGAGCGGCTGAGTATTTAAACTCGAGGACACACAGTCCCGGACACCCAGTCACTGAGCACGCAGCTCAGGACACCAAGTCCTCACCGTGTTCTCCTTGAACTAAGGTCACACAGACCTCGTCCAATCACTCGTGGTAAGTCTTCAGGCGACTTCCAAACCTTCACAGACTTTGGTCACTCGGCGATCCACAATTCCTCTTGCATGCTCTAGACCGTGACGCCTAACCGTCTGGAAGAAGCACAGTCTTCAAAGGTAACAAGCGTCGGATCCACGCAGGATCAATCTCTTCAGTGATGCTCAATCACTTTGGGTTTGTGGGTGTTTGGGTTTGGATTTTCCTCACTCGATGATTTTCACTCAAAGTCCTCGGAGGATGGGCTGCTCTCAAATGACAAGTGTCAGTTTCTCTCAGAGCAGCCAACCAGCTAGTGGTTGTAGGGGGCGGCTAGTTATAGCCTAGGGAGCAGCCCGACATGATAAGACATAAATGCCCTTCAATGATATGACCGTTATGTGGATAAGATATTTTGGGACAGTTGGCACGAAGCACAGCAACGGTCGGAAATTTGACTCAGAAATTCCTCAGGGCTATCATGGTCCTCACTGTGTAGGTAATCCGCACTGGCGAATTCCTAACTCCTCAGTCAGAACAAATTCCTCAGCGGCCAGAAGAACTTCGTCTCTGTCACTGAAGAAATTGACTGAACTGTATGAGATTTCCAATGGCTTCACTCGAAAGGATTGGTAGGTGTAGGATTTTGAATTGAGCATCACTTGGAAATTTTTCCTTAGTATTTCCTCGTCCCCCTTTAACAGTACGGTGTTTCCTATGACTCAAGAAAGAGAAAAACAAAACTATGAAAATGAAAGTCTTCAAGCTTCATATTCCTTGTATGAATATCAAGTCTTCACGGACACACCAATTTCTTCACTTTCAAAGTCTTCATGGAAGTCTTCAGGAATACCATAATCTTCAGTCGAAGATATTCATTTTTAGGGGTTGACTTTCTCTATAAATATCAAACTCCTCATAGACTTATAGACCTGTGTACACTCATAAACACATCAGTCCCTTAACCTATAAGTCTTCAATACACCAAAATCACTAAGGGGCACTAGATGCACTTACAACTTGATACGGCTCTAGAAGAACATTCAATCGATCAAACCATAGATTTCATTCAGTCTAACTCTGACTTTACATTCATACAACAATCGATCTACAATAAACAGAAATTATAAACGTTCGGATTTTAAGCATGGAAATCCGAACGTTTTTCATGGAAAATTTAGATTGGGCGTCTTGCGGTGGCAAACGGCTCCTCTGTCGTGCTCTGCGTGTCGTCGGGCCACTGACCGATGGCGACAGCGACGGTGGCGTCTTGCGCCATTGTTGGCGTAATTCTGGACGTTAGCCCTAGCTTCAAGGAAGGCCATAATGTTCTGGACTTCGGTCTCCAGGAGCGAGCCAACTGGCAGGAGGAGGCGACTGGCGTTGGTGCAAGGAAGCGATCGACGGCTGCCATCCATGCTGCTGAGGGGGGGCACTGGCACCCACTCAGGGATAGGCGCTGGTAACGGCGCGGCAGAGACATCGTGTGCACGGGAACCGGCACGGGCGTGCGCGTCAATGCATGTGCAGGCGCATGCGCTGGCAGGTGCACGGGCACGTGAAAGTCGGCGGGGACCTCGTGGAACCCCGTGGCCTCTAGCTCGGCGACAATGTGCAGCTCCCAGCCCATCAATGCCATGGGGATGGGCGCTGGTGCAGTCGGAGCGATGGGAGCGGGGGCAGGCGCGGCGTTTTCCTGCAAGGCCAGTTCAAGCTCGTCCCAAAGCGCGGTGTCTTCCTCAGGAAATTGGAAGATAAAGGGTAGACCATCGTGATGCGGCATGGCGTACTGTTAGGTCAGGCTAGTTGGAGGTAGACGACAGGAGAATCGGAGAGGAAGAAGAAGATTGTAGCGATACCGGGTAGTGTGGGGGTATTTTTAAACTGCAGCACCGGCGTCATTAAAAGTGGGGGCAGTTGAGACGAAGGTCGGCGGCGGAGCCTGATCAAAGGGCTCGCCTCCTGGTGAGCCTGCGTAGCGGCTTGCTCGCATGCCTCCAGGTTAGCAGGCGCAGCGGTCTGCTCGCACGCCTCCCGTCGACTCACACGCTTGCTCGGACGGCACCTGTCGATGAGAAGCGGGACTCGTGGCGGCACGTAAACGCCCACGGTTTGAATAGTGAAAGCGTTCGCCTTAACGTGACAGGTCCTTGTTCCAAAATACCTTGTCTCTTCATTTGTGCAACTTCTCATAAGCAGCTTGTCTCAAATTGAACAAAAAAATACGACAGCATATTTGTGCCATATCACAAGACCATGCTCAGTTTCATGAATTTCTGGTCACTTTTGGATTTTCTGAAATTTAAAATCCAGGATTCGAAATAATATCATAACCTGTATCATGCAATAAATTTTCAAGCGATACATCTTTACAGTTGTAAATGTTAATATTTCTTAAGAAATGATTTAGTCAAATATTTTGCTTAGTTAGACTTCAGACAAGTTATATATGTAGAGTAAAAGGATAATCCCTCCGTCCCAATGCATTTCCTGATATATTAAATCAAGTACTAGGCACGAACAAAGGGGGCTCAATTCTCTGCTCATCCTGGTGTAGTACTCCTATTAGTACTAGGCAATGGATTTGACGGGTGACCTTGGGTACCAACGACCGAGGGAATTGAACCATGCTCGACACAGTAGGTAACGTTTTCTAGTTACGAAAGCATCCCTCCATTGTTCACCGGTAGTCATTATGGACCGTGGACATGAGGGGAATTTCCTAGGGCTGGGATTCGGGCCACCAGATATTTCGACTCGAAACATGGAGGCTCGACTGGTTGCGGTTGGCAAATGTGCATACCACGCACGCCACCAGAAGGACACGACCCCGGGTATTTTTTTAAGGATCAACACAAGCCCGGGTCTGGTTGGTATGCCGTTGGGTGCTACTCCTACCATTCAATAATACGGAAGGAATCTTTTAAATTGCCGAAAGAATCTATATGTATCACGATGCCCGCATTTTCCTTGCAAATAGTAATCTCAACATGGTAATTTATTTATGACGAGTTCTTGAATTAGAGTGAGTTTGTCATATAGTGATCTCAACGTGGATTTCACATTTCATGGTATCCCTAGTATGTTTTTCATTGCAAATTCAAATTTAAAAGATGAATGGTATGGTGGTAAGAAAACTTTGTATGTATCAAGCATATAACGACACACACACACATGAATACAACAACAATCCAGTAAGTGTAGTGCATCTATTTTTCCAAACCACGCATGTATGAACGAATTAGAAAATACTCCCTCTGTTCCTAAATATTTATCTTTTAGAGATTTCAACAAGTGACTACATACGGAGCAAAATGAGTGAATCTACACTACATCCGTATGTGGAAGTCCATTTGAAATCTCTAAAAAGGAGTATTTAGGAACGAAGGGAGTAAAATGTAAGACATGCATGGTCTTCAATTTAATATTTAAAATGAACAGAAAACTGAACATGAATATTAGTACTACAAACATGAAAATGTTGTGTTTAGGCGGAGCTATGTAGATTGTCGGGGGTTAATCCCTCGACCTTGGATAAAATTGTGAAGCTCTATTTAGGATTGTTTAGATTATATTTTTTGAACATTATATTTGTCCCCACCCTCCGAAACACCGATTGGTTGTGCACCCCCCCTCCCCGGGAGAATATCGTGTGCCCCCACACCTTAGATGTTATATGCTGATACGAGTTGCTTGGAGCTTGTAGATCTGAGATATAGCAGCTCACGGGATATCTTCACATTTTACAGGAAACCTTAATGAGTATGAGAATTGCACACAATTTGTACAAAAACTACTCAGATGCCCTTGGATCCCATATCCAACGACCTCGAAGCTCGTATCACCGTAGCATCTAAGATGAAGGAGGACCTCATATTCTCATGTATGTAAGAATATCATGTGCTACCACACCTTACATGCTTTGGTGATACAAGCTCTTCGGAGCCGTTGGATCTGTGATCCAACAACTCCTTGGTGGTTCGAATGTTTTTTTGCAGAAAAGCCCCCAAAGAGTTCAAGCACTGCTTACAAGCATAAAGACTGCTCACATGCCATTGGATATCAGATCAAACGTCCTTGAAGCTCATATCAGGGTAGCATCCAAGCTGCGTGAACACCTTATGTTTTCTCGCGCGGGAGAATATGAGGTGCTCCCGCACCATAGATTCTATGGTGATACGTGTTCCCGGAGATCTAACGGCTCACCGTAGGAGGTTTGAATGTTTTTGCAATATACATCTAAGAGAGTTTGGGAGTTGCGCAGAAAGTACAAGTACTACGCACGTGGCATATGATCACAGATCATACTACCTAGATGCTTGTATCACCTTAGCAGCTAATTAAGCTATGGGGAGCACCTAATGTGAGCAACTGGGAGCCGTTGGATCAAAGATGCAGCGGCACACACGAGGCCTGCATGTTTTATTTGCAAAAAAACCTTCGAGAGTTTGGAAATTGCGCATAATTACAAAGACTACTCCCAAGCCATTGGATCTCAGTTCCAACGACGTAAAAACTCGTATCACCATAACATCTAAGCTGCAGGGTGGATGTGATATTCTATGCCGCTGTCATTTTTGTTCCTAAACTTGCAAAATAAGTGTAACTCGTGTCGTTACTTGTCTAACCACACAAAGTGTTTGTGCAAAAAAACCATCCTACACTGAAATATCGGAACAACACACGGGGGTCCCACTTGTTATTGATCAAATTTGGACCTAAAACTGACAAATCTAAAGAAGAAATTCGAACTGGCAACCTGGACTACAGAGCATAAGTCAATAGCCTGAAACAACAACAGTTGTTGGCTTTGTCCCATAACTTGATTTTTCTACGGGAGCATAACTTGATTTTATACAGTATTACATTGAGTAGAGTAGAGGGAGTGGCTCGTCAACACGTGCTTGACCGTTGACTCACTTATTGGTGGGTCCCATGTCTGCGATCTCTCTCTCCTCTCCATCGTCTCCTTTATAAGCATGGGCACACACAAAGAGCGGCGCGAGCTTGCCGTGGTGTTATTATAACTAAAAAAGCTTGGAAAATAGAAGAATCGCCTAGAACAAGAGACGTTGTAGCTGGTCGAGACAGAGCTAACCACACCTATCCTCCGTGCCATGTTAGCATGATGAAGTTGTGTGGCTAGTGGGGCGTTTTCGACCGACTTGCTTGGTCTCGAGGTCGAACCATAGGTAGTATGTCTGATATAGGATATTTTACACGCACATTTTTCCTCCGTGCCGAGACGTGGCACACTCTACCGCGCGGTTTCGGGGTCCTCCCGGGTGGTGCACGCATATTTTCTTCCATACCGAGACGTGGGACGCCCTATCGCACGTTTTATGGGTCCTCCTCGGTCGTAGCACCAAAGCAAGTAAATGAGTTGTCCAATCACGAAAGACCACCTTTCCTGCCGAGTACATCAGTGATGCATGGTGGCTAGCTAGTTGGGCTAGTGCGACCGATTAGCTAGGCTGCCGCCACATTTGCTTTTTCACCCCTTTTTTATCTCCTTGCCGGCAGGTAAATTTAAATATCCACTTCAGCGTTGATTTGGTCTTTGGGTGTAGCAGGCACGACAGGATTTTTATTTTTTGATTGACGGGAGCAGGCGCGGCAGCTATTAGTCATGATGACTCCGCCCCCGCTGCTCCCTGATGTGAAAAGTCGACAACTAGTGTTTTCCCATGGTGAAAACCAAAAGATTCACCCCGCTCCTCGGCTGGCTCCCTCCGCCTTCCTATAGATTGCATTGCCTTTCAGCCGTTTTGCCCCCTTTGCATCCTCTCCCCATTGCTTCTACCTCGTTCCATTACGGCGCACCAGATCACGGAGTCTGAGGTGAGGCAGCTGACACAGGAGCTCCAGGCCAAGGATGCATAGCTCAGGGACAAGGATGTGGAGCTCCGTGCGCTCAATGGGGAGAGGTGTGGCATCCTCCTCCTTTATGTCTAGGAGTTCGTGGAGCTTCAAAAGCGGCAGGCGTCCACCACAAAATGCTCGAGGCGGCGGTGGCGTTGTTGCAGAAAATGGGAGATACGATAGGCGGTCAGGTGAGCCGGCTGGAGCGTGAGCGGGCCGATCGCCACGAGGTCCAGGATCTCCTCAGCCACTTGGTGGACCATGTTGCCACGCACATGTTGCGGCTGCACGATGCCTACCATCCTGCCAATGCGACCATGCGGGGCATCAGGCTAAACCCGTTCGACCACCCCGTCGACTTCAACGAGTTGCGGCTTCCTGACATGGTCTCCTTCTTCACCTATATCTCCAAGGAGCTGAGCCGTCTCCGCGTGATGGTGGGGGCGGAGCTGGACAAGAGGGGTTGTGGGCTGCCGTTTCCATTGCCGAGTGAATCCTCTTAGGGCTCCGTCACTGAAATCCATTCATGCCATTGGACGCCATCTTTGATGAGCTGGCTCCCGTCGACTGGGAGCAGGCTCTACAGGAAGTGGCACCCTGCATCACCAATGTCATGCGCCTCGAAAAGCAGAGGGACTTCGGTGGTGTTTAGGCATCCTATGCATGGGCATGTCCATGTCTCGGCGCAACATGGCCGTTGGATCAAACTCAGACGGTGCAGGTCAGTCACTGTAGCACAAAGCATGTGGGTGTGTTTGATTGCATTCTCATCTCAATATAGTCGTTCCCTCTTCGTGCATGCTCATCTCAGCACCCCTCTTCATGCATGCTCCTAGTGTATTTGTGTTAACCTACTAGTGTGGACTCATGCACCCTTGATTCACTCTGCCAAACACCCAAAAGTGGGTCGAGAAGGGAACTTTTGCTCCCGTCCCATGCACCCTTCATACACCCTGCCTAACACTGATTCGTGCTTCATATGGTTCATGTTCCGTGGAGTACTATGGCACCGTACTCTCCGTGCACTATAGACCTAGTTCTGTTAACACTGATATCACCGTTCATTCTCGATCGGGCAGTCAAAAAAGGGGCACTATGTTACATTACTGTTCACATAGTTGACATGCGCACAACATCATTTGTTGTCGTCATATCTTACTACACTAGCAAGAAGATTATGTAGTACTACTGACGTGTGAACCATTGCACATGCCTAGTAGTAGGAGCACTGTGTAAGTTCAAGTGGCTACCGTGTTTTGCACTCCTCCGGCATAAGAGTGGAAATGCTTGTTGTAATCATTTTTTCCTTCAGAAACAATGGACACGCTCTACCGTGCGGATCCTCCTCACCGGTCGCCGGGAACCTTGCTACTCACTTTCGCCGACGTGTGGGATAGCCAGCATCGGGGTCCAATAGCCATGCACTAAATTACTCTATACTAGAGTTCCCAACTGCACGTTAGACTACCTCGATCGAAGCGCAGCAGTAATGCCCAATGAGCTGTCAAATCACAAACCCCCACCTTTCCAGCAGTAAGTTGGACGGATGAAGCAACCATCATTTCACTCTTCTCCCTCAGCTTCCTTTCTTGAAGAAAACCCCAACTCACTTCTCCCTCACCTTATTCCTCATTTCTTCAAGAAAACCCCGACCTGCTTCTGCCATTGTTCTTCTCTCCCAAAGAAGGAAAGGTGAGCGCATCAATGGTGTTGATTCTGGCCAAGGCCCAGTCTTGCAACCCTGAGACTAATCCTATAACTCCCTATATGTTCTTCTTTTGGGTTTGTGATTATGGTTTCTTTTCTTTTGTTTCTATTTGACAGTTTCTTGATGGACCCTGGAGCACCGGTCGAAGTGATGTCTATATCTCTGGCCAAAACCGTGGCTCTGGCCAGAACAGTCGAGGCTCAGGGTACAAAGAAGCGCAAGCACCCCGCCGAGACTACCACAGACAAGCTCAAGGCCATCGCCCTGTCCAAGGACCCCTTTATCTCTCCGGGATCCCTCATTAAGCAAGTCCAAGTAATATCTTTTCTTGACGATCTTTTTCTCGATCTTGATCGTGTTTTTTTCATCTAACACGCAGTACTAGTACTAGTACTACAACTTTCTAGGTGATCTTGCATGTGATTTTTGTGTGCCAAAGGATGGTTCTAAATTCCTCTTTTGACCAAAACATGCGAGAGGTTGACCCTGATTTCTTATAGATTACTTTTAAACTACTTTATGAACATCAATGCTACCTTTGAAGAGAGTATATTAGCCTGAGTAACTTGTGTTATGCATATTGTAAGTAATCCCTTTGCTTTCATGTCTTTGAAGACATGTTCTAGTGTCTTCGTTCACTCATTTCTTTGCGTATATGGAGTAAAATATCAAAAATCATCTTATATTTCTGAACGGAGGTAGTAATAAAATGTTTGGTTTCTGTTTGAATTAGAACCAGGTCCATGGTGGAGATGAAGTTCTCAAAGTCATGACGTGTGAACTGGAAGACCTGAGGATAAGTTCTACTACTAAACTATCCAGCTGTTGTGTCCTTGTGGCCACATGTCCTGAACTAGTGTTTTCCAGTAGCATTGTTGTCAGGCGTGTTTTCGAGGGTGTACTTCACCACAAGAATTTCCTGGTTGTGCCTTCGATTGCGAAGGTTGTGGTTCTTGTAAAGCTTCTTGACAAATCTGATGCGGACTGTCTTCATCATCATGTCTATGAGTGGAAAGACCACTCTTTTAGGTTCTCCAAGGTTGACGAGATGGTGATGGTGCTGGTAGACATCTCTCACCAAGTCCATGGCCTAGTCAGTTATGCGGGACACATCCCGTAGGTCGGTGGCAATAAATAGTCTGCAGAGTTTAATTAATGCAACTTTGCTTGTGTGTAGTAAGTACTATTGTTCAATATTTGATTTGTGTGTGTGAACCTTGTATTGGTTAGTACTGTCGCTTTTGTTGTCTGGTGAGTCCTGAGAACGATCTGTGTTAATGTCTGTCAACTCAATTCAGTCTGTATATTTTGAAGTATCCAGATCATCTTTTTTGTGAGGATGGTTTTTTAATTATGGTTACACTCCAATATCTGTATGCATTGCAGGGTTTATCGCACCCACCAGGATTTCCGGTCCCATGGATGTTCGGTCCATACAATTTGTCGGGACCTTTGGAATGTCCTGCTTCTGGGAGTAAGCGGGGGCCCTGCATGCCACGCGTAATTGGTTGATCGATCTTATGTTTACAACTTGAACATAGTGATTTCCTGGTAAGGATTCACTCGTGCACATCAAGTAAATCTTATTGATTTACTGTCTAAATCTTATTGATTTAATGTCATGTTTTCTTACTTTTGCTGCAATTTTACAATGTAGGTTTTGCCATGTGACATTCATCACAGAATAAACCGTTTGGTTTGATGGTTATTTTTGCAGGTTTCACTTCTTATGTCATGTCAGTAACGAAGGCACTGTCCGTCACTTATATTACTGGACACAATTGGATTAGTCTGTTGTCTGAGTACAATTTGAATCCCTATGATGAATTGCATTTTGGTTTAACAAGCACGCCACAATTAGTCCTTCTCGCGTTTAAAAGAAATGAAGAAAAAGACTGTATCAAGGTCACGGAGCCTAATAAAGTTAGAAAGCTGATCATAGCAGACCAGAGACGATTGCTGCTATCTCACACATTGGTACCACCTCAGCAACGGATCGAGCATCGGCACCTTCTCTGACGACACTTGCTCTAGCACTAATAGCGGTAGCAGCTCAGTCTGATTCACCTGAGGATTGGGCACTGACAGCGTCAGCAGATCAGGCTGATCTACCGGAGGATCGGGCATCAACACCGGCACCTGCTCCGACACGGGCACCTGCTCCAAGGAGCACCATCTTCGACAGTAGCAGCAGCACTACGAGTCGCACCGGCATGGGCACCAGCAACGGCTCCGGCACCTGCACCAACACTTGAAGTGCACTTGCATCTGCTCCAGCCCGTGCAGCGGCAACAGAACTAGCAGTTGCACTGGCAAGAGACTGGGCTACAGTTCGCACTGCATATACCAAAGTCCTTACAAAAACCGACATCTCCACCTTCTTGGTAAGTATTGGCCGCCCAAGTTTTTCGTCCTTTTTTATTTCCATGTTGTTTCACATGATTCACTATGTTGATCTAACTGTTTGTGTATGTCTCCTTGTTTGCAAACAGAGAATTCCTAGAGCAACGAGGGAGTCGTTCAACAATCCGGGCGACCGAAATTATTCAATAGCAGCATGCAACTGTCGAACTGATCCATCCTCCAAGAGATTTTGATGTATAATATGGCATGGTGAAACAACTGTCCTGTGTGTATTAGTACTACAATATTATTTATCACGTAGGATATCGTTGATAGAATTGCAACTCTGATTGCTAGTTAGGAACTGTCATTCGATTTCTTCTAACAGTTGTCGTGCTTTATTCAATTTTCTGTATTCGCCTTGCGACAGCATCTAAAAGTGGTACCGATCGCTTGCAATATGAAATGTGTTGAGGTAGAACACATGGGCCGCCAAACATGCAGGCCCACCAGCCTGTGGCCCAAAGTCCAGAACCGTGAGCCTGTCTGAGTATTATATTCTTAGCTGAACCCCCATATTATGTTATATGTATTCCACTTGATTTTTCTTATGTATAAGGTTGTGATATAAAAGATTTTTATATTTCTTTACAGCGGGAGTATCTCTCTGTCAAAAATATATTTATGTGTAACTAGTTACTCCTGGCTTTGTACTTCCTTTCGCTGATATGTGGGGCATCCGACAATGGGGTCCATGTGCCATGCACCAAATTAGAGTGCACAACTGCGCGGTAGACTCACCCCGGTCGTAGCACCGCAGTAATTCCCAATGAGCCATCAAATCACAAAAAACCCCACCTTTCCAGCTTTAGCAGTAAGCTGCACGAAAGAAGCAGCAATATTTCACTGGGCCTGAATCCCCTTCTCCCTCGTCTGCTTGTTCACAGAAAACCCCTCTCTCACTGGGCCAGAATCCCCTTCTTCCTCATCTGCTTGTTCACAGAAAACCCCCTCTCGGCAATTGCATATGATTTTCTCATGGAGAACCAGGTATGAATTCTTCATCCATCCCCGATAAATCCAAGTCCCTTGGTCGCGGGTAATCCTAGGATGGCAGCCACTGTCGTTGATGCATTTTTCTTCCTACTGAATCTAGTGTGTTTCATTTGCAGTGCCCAAAGTGCGAGGACCCTACAGGTTTCTGCGCCCTCGGCGAGACGCCACACTTGTTCCTTCTCATCCTAACACAGGATTTTAAAACGCTCACAGTATGTTCCTAGAATCCTCTTTTCTATCCGGAAGGGTGGGATCTTTTGAACATGCTCTCGACTAATTTCGAAATTTGGATTTCCATATTTCGATAAAATGTACTAGTACCATGGTCAATACTGACATAAAGGGGGAAATTATTTCTAGATTTGGATAGCGAATACATTGTGTTCTCATATTAATTTTCCTATAGTGCATTTCTTGCTTTGCCAGAACACATGAACTCAAGATACTCGTCCTTGCCATAACTGAATACACATATTTAATGGCCACACTGAAGATAAGCCATGGATATAAGTTCCGAGTTGGGTTCATGAACCAAGAAGATAGCTGCTTTTTTCATGGCCATACTTGGATAAACTTTCTCAAGTGTTACGGACTGAAAGTTGGTGCACGAATGTTGATGGAAATAGCAGAACCTGGTCTCATCTTCACTGTGATCTTCCACCCCGACATCGTTCCAGTAGTTCATCCACGTTAGTTTTGTATCTGTTTCTTGCTTGTTGCCTTGATTACTTCTTAATCCACCTATTATGTCTAATTAATCACAATTTAACTTTAGAAGTAGCAATGATTGTGATTCCCTTCTCTCACGAAGATGCTACTTCTAACTAATATTTCATATAATTAGTGACATGTGTAGGTTATTTCAAAGTTAAGCACACTACTTGTTTTTAATCTATAAGAACTCGACTGTTACTGATGGCACTAAAGTTGACTGGGACGACATCCACAAGTACCTACACTTTATTAATCGTCTTGTGGTCCTTGTTGGGCGTTTCAATGGTGGAAGGCCATGTGGGATATGAGTGCCACTGTTGCACACGTTGAACAGGTCCAACTGTGTCAAGAAACTTATGGTACGAGTTCTTTTATGTTATATATGTTGTTCATAAACTCTTGCCTATACAGAGTCTTATAGATGTGATCGTCTTGAAGCAGAAACTGCCCAGTTCTATTGTTCCTATACAAATGCCTGACCATGGTCGGGTCAGACTTGCTGTCAGGACCCCGACTCAATGCCACATCGATCTAGCATGTAACACCTCATATCACTTTGCGGCCTCACGCACGGTATTCCCACGGGTGTCGCCTTACCTTTGCCCGGGACCGTTTGCGCCTTTTGGCACACGTATATGACAGTGTCGCTAGCATCCATATGATAAGGAGCCCGGGCTGACATGGCTAGTCGTAAACCCAAAGTGGCACAGACTTACAGGGACAGGCATCCATGACCCAGCATCGAACGTGTCGGTCATCAGCGAGTGAATCCAGGCTGTAGCACTGGGCTAGCAGGACTCCGGTGAACCGGGCTGTAGCGGGCTAACAGGACTCCGGTATTCATCGCGTGACATTTCCCCGAAGGGACAGACACAGGAACGAAGAAGGACACACGCCGGCCAGCCTAAGTGTTCCGGAGCAGTAGCAAGCTACCATGGCTCGGTGGAAACACTAGGAGACATTTCCCCGTAAGAGAGGCTACTAAAGATAAACAACTAGATGGTCAGATCCCACACATACCAAGCATTTCAATAACATACACACAATATGCTCGATATGTGCAAATACAACATGGCATCACAACATGACTCTACGACTCAAGTAATTTATTCAATAGGCTCCGAGGAGCGAGATATTACAAACATGGGTCTCATGACCCAACAATCAGAGCATACAAGTAAAAGCACAAGCGGAAGCTATCATGTCTGGGTACAGACATCTATAACTGAAAAAGGCTGAGAAGCCTGACTATCTACCAGATCCTGCCGAGGGCACAAGATCGTAGCTGAGGTATCAAGCTAAACGTCGAAGTCCACGCGAAACTACTAGTGAGACCGAAGTCTCTCTGCAAAACATAAAATGGGCAAACGTGAGTACAAATGTACCCAGCAAGACTTACATCAGAACTAACTACATATGCATCATTATCAACAAAGGGATGGTGGGGTTTAACTGCAGCAAGCCAGCTTTGACTCGGTGGCTAACCTGAACTACGACTGCAAGTAACTCTTTTGAGGTGGCGCACACGAGTCCACATATTCACCATATCAATACACCACTATGGATCCGCTCCCGTCTCCCTACGAGAACGCCATCCATAGCACTCACGCTTATCTTGCGTATTTTAGAGTATCCACTTTCAATTGTCTATGAACTGATATAAGCAACCCAGAAGTCCTTTACCACGGACACGGCTATTCGAATAGATGATGTTAACCCTGCAGGGGTGTACTTCTTCACACACGCTCTCACCACTTACCGCCGTTTACACGACATGTACTCGGCAACCTTCAAGCGGAAGCCCAACGTGGGTGTCGGCCACGGCCTGCCTAAACACTCAAGTCTCTAGTCCAGGTTTATCGCCTATTCGGGTTCCATCCATGAGGAGATCCGGCCGGAGTTTCGCTCACAGCCCCAAACGATGTGAACAGGGTTCCCGAGACACCAAACGGGCGCCCGGTACACCGTGCCACGTGCCTACCGCATCACAGCCCACCCCTACGGTCAGCGCTGCGCACGGCCTCCAGCATACTACAAACACGAGAAACTACTTGCAACTCCTGGACAGAGGACGAGGGTGATTAAGAAGCCGAGAGGGTCCATTGGTTTCGGGCCCAATGCGTGGTAGTAGCTGAATCATGGATCACAAACACAGAACTCAGTTCCTGAGGACGGCTTCATTGAGACAACCCACCATGTACTCCTACATGGCCTCTCACCGCTACCTTTACCAAATCGTATTCACACACTTAGCTCACACACAGTAGGACAGGTTCACACGCCTCTGATTCATCCCCGATGAATCAGACCCGACTCAACTGTAAGCAGTAGCAGGCATGACAAACAAACATAAATGAGTAGGCACATCAGGGCTCAAACAACTCCTACTCATGCTAGTGGGTTTCATCTATTTACTGTGGAATGACAGGTCATGCAGAGGATAAAGGGGTTCAGCTACCGCAGCAAGTAACAGATGATTCAGTGTTGTCCTAATGCATTAAAAAGAGAGCAGGAGCGAGAGAGTAGGATTGTATCGAAATGAACAAGGGGGGTTTTGCTTGCCTGGCACTTCTGAAGATAACATTGAGTCTTCATCAGTGTCAACGATCACATCATCGGTATCACGTCTATCGAGAGGGGACAAATACCGGCAACACAGAAGGGAACACAATCAATGCAATGCACAATATGATGCATGATCATGACATGGCAAAATGAATGTGTTTTGGGCTAATGCAACTAGCAACAGATTAAATGAAGTTGGTTTGAATATAATATTCAAATTCAAACTCCATATGTGATTATTTAAATGCCCTTTATATGATTTGTGCTAAACAGCAGCTATAAGTTGTTCTAACATGCATGGAAATAGTACAGATGGATTCCTTGAATTTTTCTGATAATTTTTCATATATAACTTATTTAATTTGGAGTTACGGTTGAATTTCTATGAATTTTAGAAGTTTTAGCTATTTTCTGGAATTTTCTGAATTAAATTAAATCCAGAAATGATTTAATTGCCTCAGCCTGACGCCAGCATGACGTCAGCGAGTCAACGACCAGGTCCAGGTCAAATCTGACATGCGGGGTCCACACGTCAGCGACACAGGGGCTAATCCCGCGTTGACTCGGGCTTTGACCCGCTACGGGGCCCGCTGTCAGTGTCTGTTAACGTGTTAATGGGGGGGATTAGCCGCTAATGACGGTTCACGTCAGAGGCGCCGGCGGTTGGACGACGGCGACGATCAGAGCGGCGGTGGCTCGCCGGAGTTGCGCCAGAGACGACGGATCGACGCGCCAGGGGCACCAGAGGATAGCCCGTGCCCGCGCGCATCTAGGGGAACCAACGGGAGGTGCGGGGGTGGACGGAGTTCGCCGGACGCGAGGTTGTGGCGGCGGCCGGAGTTCGGGTGAGCTCGGAGTCGGCGTTAGGAAGCACAGCAGAGGGTGCGGATGGGCGCTATGGCCTCCTGGGGGTGCATTGAGCACGACTGCGTGCTCGGTTGCAGCTCTAGGCAACCGTGGCTACGGCGGCGACATGGCCGGCGGCGAAGAGCTTCGGCCGTGGTGGAAGAAGGAGCTAGGGAACGAAATCAGGTGCGTGGAGTGAGGGGAAGAGAAGAGGAGCTCACGGGGAGTTCGTCGGCGGTCTCGGGGAGCTCGGGGAGGCGTCGGAGGCGGCGAATCGACAGCGGCGGTCCTCGGTGGCCGAGGAGGGGAAAAGCGTCGGGACGGCGCTTCGGGGCTTCTCCGGTCGCGTGAGCCGACGGGGAGGTCGAGGGAGGCACTGCGGAGCTCAGGAGCATGTCGGGGAGGAGAGGGGGTGGTGGTGGCCATGGGTACGGCGACGATGACGACGAGCTCCGCTCGGTGGTGTGCGCGAGAGGGAAGCAGAGGAGGGAATGGGGTCCAGGGGGAGAGAGGAGAGGTGCAGGGGGCGAGGGGGAGTGCGTGGCGTCTCCGGGCGTCGAGGAGGGAGGCAACCAGGCAGGAGGTGGCCAGGGGGGAAGCAGGAGGTGGCCGAGGCCTCTCGGGCGCGCGCCACGCCTCGCCTCTGTTCGTCCTCCTGGCAGAGGAGGAAGAGGACAAGGGGGAGGAGGTGGGCT
>NC_041389.1:194805904-194852583 GCF_002162155.2 Triticum dicoccoides | reverse complement strand
GGGAGGAGCTGGCCAGCTGGGCCGGCTACAGGTAAGTGGCCCAGGTAGGCTTCTGTTCTTTTTTTTACTGTTTTCTATTTTTGTTCTGTTTTATTTAATTGGCACTGAATTTTAATTCAAATAGAATTTGAAAACAGTGCCAAAACTCCCCTGGATATTTTTAAGTCACTTAATGGACTTCTCCACATATAACAAAAATATCTCAGGTCATTTGAAGATATATTCATTATATATTTTGAATATAACTCCAAATTCAAATAAAATATTGATTTAAAATCAGAGCCCAATAATTCCTTAGAAATGTCCCAAAATTTTGGTTTGATTTATAACTCTTGCCAAAATTGTCAGAGCTATTTCTAGGGCATTTTGGATTTACTGATTGCAATTTTAGGGTTTCTTGCCCCTCTTTTATTTAGGGTTTTGAGGCTTCCAATATTCCCTCAGTTCAAATTTTCAGAATTTAAACATGATGCACACATGAGCTAGCCTAGAGCACTACCAGCAGCTAGGGATGTGACAACTCACCCCCACTAAACAAGAATCTCGTCTCGAGATTCAAGCGTAGGGTAAGATGAAGGGGAAACGCAAACTAGTATAATCTTCACGATCCAGGTTGCACTTCAAATGGACGTTGTTTCGATCACCATCATTGTCTCGAAGTCTTGCTCTGAGAAATCCTGCCAACATGACATGGAGAGAAGAAGGAGACTCTAGAAGGGTCGATCTTCTCGAAGATCGAACAACTCAGGATTAACTCACGGAATGAGACATAGCAACCTCTCTCGAGCTGAGACACTAAACATACATCCATGGGAATGGAGTGAAGCAGATGACGAAGGTTCACTAGGTAGACAATAATTCCACACTTAAGAAGGTGGTAAACGATTGCCAACGTAGCGAGGAGTTGAGTTGCCATGATACCATAACGATGCACCTTAGGGAAGGTGACTCGTAGAAATATTCCCTTAAGTGGCAAAAAGAATTACTTTTGATTCAGAGATCATTGAAACTCTTTAAACCAGCCTAAGACAATTCTCGAGCGATCGTTTGGAGGGGGTCGGTAGAATGGCATACTCGGACTTGGATGATGTGGATTACCTTGTTGAAGACAACGTAATGGATGAATTTGCTTATCACCGGAAATGGAAGAGACCCATGGTGGAATGGCACTTTGGCGGTGCAAGCTGGGAACAAAATGCAAATGCTGGGAATGATTCTGGTAACGGGGGAAGAACCCAACAGTGGAGAGTGAATTCACTGTTTGAAAAGATCATAGCATTGCCGAGGAAACTGAGAGGAATCCCAGTTAGTGCCGATGATAACTCGTAGCGCTTGTGCATGCTCTCAAGAACTTGAGCATTTCCATATTCATCAAGGTTTTACCAACATCCGTGTCAAGGGTCCGGTAACACAACCTACTACCATGATGAATGGTGATGGAGGATGCAGATGCAAAGGAAGATAACACTTCTCAGATTTCATCTTAGCGGGGCCAAGGGAATAAAATCTGGATGATCGACCGAGAGACATTTAGCACTCCGCTTCTAATGTTCTCCTGGATGTGCTAGTATAACCCATTCATAGATATGGTTTGATATCTAAAACATCAAGTAAAAGGTCGGACTTCGGGAACACAAAAATCCATAGGGGCAACTAGGGAGTAAACCCTACGAAATCCCTATGGGGAGGTGGCCAACTTCTTCAATCAAGATACTACAATAATAGGTCTTTTGGCTGGGTGGTGCTGGCCACGACATCCACTTTACTAGTTATCAAGGAACCAATATTATAGTTCTTGGGAAATGTTCCAAACCATCATATCTGCCTGAGATTCAGATCTGGTTGGTGTTAGGATATTCCAGACTTATCGAGTCTAGGAAGGAAAACGAAAGTTTGCAACACAAATCGACGAGATGACGTTGCGAGATTCTCAGGAAATGAACTACGATAGTAAGCTCCAAAACATGAGCTGGTTCTGCTACAAACATGTGAACACGTTGCCCCAGACAAGCATGACCACGTGGTAGTCTTATAATAAAACACTACAGAGTTCAGGTGGGGAACCATCAACGAGGATATCAAAATCCTTGCATAAGATATGCTCTTAAGAAGGAACTTCTTCTCCTTGAACAAATCAATCAGTGGCTTGGTGTGCTAGGGATACATATAGATTGAAGGTTGCAAGTCTTCAAACCACAGAATTCTTCGCACATGTGCATGACTGACTTGCGATGATTCCAGAGGAAGCAACATTGACTTTCTCGAGTTCACGGCGGCAACTTGCATCAAATGCTCATGAACTAGAGGAAGTCACTTCTTACATCCGAACATATGCTTCATGAGCTAGCATGAACAAATGCTTCAAAAGTTTCCAACACTAACTTATTGTCCAACAAAATCATGGAGGAGATAAAGATGTTGTCAATGGGCTCAACAACAATTCATCCGGGTTTCCTTTTAAAAGGAATTCCATAGTTAAGTGAACACGGTGATAGCATTGGTCAGACCAAAGATGTAATGGTGTATGCTCGAGGGATCAACCACGAATAAGACAACATTACGAGCATCGTTGGTACTGATTTGACTTGACGATGGCCCACACTCAAATCAAAGGATTGATAAGACAATAGGTCCAGCAACTGATCACAGGGACCAATCGATGAAGATAGCATCTTTCTTCAACACACACTACACAAGGATATCCTTTTGGAACGAACTAAGTCAGGCAAGCTTTTATCTTCCAACTCTCCAAGTTGTTGTCTAGCTTAACCAACTAGCTCAGGGATATCCAACACAGATTCTTGGAGAAGGGTGGTTCACAAGAAACCAACTTGATCACGAACTCAACATAGCGGTCAGGTGACAACCTGGTAATACTTCTGAGAAGATAATCAAAAAACCATGAACCACCGGTATGTTACTAAGCTCGAGAACAATCTCGCTTTTGAGGGCAAGACGATATGATCAAATGAGTGAGGACTTGACAAGATCCTAACTCATCAATCGAAGGGTGCACCGAAATAAGGACTAGGTAGCACGATCAGTCTTAGAAAGATGATTCAAAAACCAACATGCTAAGAATGAGGTTATCGTCCATTTAACTACCAAGCAACGAGGTTGCTGGGAGTATTGATTTCACACATCACGATTCACCTGTCGGCATTCCGGTTGCGACAACACGGAACCGAGGGATGAATAATGATGGCGAGAAGTATCACTACATCAAGAATTCACAAGAGCCGGTGCAATCCTCATGAAAATCCTGACATAAAGACGGTAATACTTCAGGGTAGAACAGAATCAAAAGCTGGGCTGGCGTTTTGATCTGCGGAGCACAATTGCTTTGACCCAATCCTAGATATGGATGAGGTACTGGAGTTTGTTTCTCCTAGTCATTCTGCGATAGAATGGCTTGACGGACCACAAGAGTAATAGGCATCGATGAAAGAATGCACGCATACTCTTGACTATCAATTGATAGGCGAGGGTCGGAAACAACTAAGATGGGACAACTCAAAAGAACATATGATTTTCTGAGTTGTGGATGCATGGATTAGCATGTCGAACGAAGTTCAACATATTTCTTCCAGATAACCCATGCAGAAAGGTAGAACTGGCAGAGCCACAATATATAATGGAGAACTCATCAAGAATAATCCTGTTGTGATATTTCAGTTCAACGAGGAACTTCTGCCATAAGTAGTTCATGGTATTTGGAAGAAGAAGATACCACGGACTTCAAGGACTATCGCAAAGGTTACTAATAACCTAAAGGAACGAGCAAAACTATCAACATGAAGCAAGTAGGGTGAATCTCGGGTTCAAAACCCAGGGATAGAATACCTACTACTAAATGGCATCACGGGATGCTTTCGATAATGACGGCCAGAATCATCACACTGGGAACACAAATCATGGCTAAATTACTAGATGATCCCCTAAGACACCTAGGGTCATAATAATATCTCCAACATATATGTCAAGGTAACGGACTACCTCAACTCACTGATTAGTGTGGTTAATCTGGCCCAAGGGAACATTGAAACGGGAAGAAAGGATTTGCAAATTGCTTCAAACTATTTAGAAACCTGGGACGACTCGGACAGCATAACGGCTGTAAATGCTCAGAAGAGATTTGAGACATTCACAAAAATGGTGGCATAACCACTCAGAAGCACAATATCAAGGTTTCGAGATCAACAATTAGCATATGGAAGTAGTAGGAACTGAGCTGAGACTTAAATCCAACAATCTTATAAGTCCACTGATTAGTAACACGTGATCCTAATAGAAAGAAGAGATAGCCTAGTTCTTAATCCCCGTAGAAGAGAAGATGATGACTCAGATCAGAAGGCCATGAGGTATAAGGAGTAAAAAGAGCCTTACGTTCCATCCCACAATCAATTCCCTTACATAACTAAAGAATTTCTAGACTCAACTTCGACCAGTTTGGCTTGGTAATCCTACAGGCAGTCAAGCTCTGATACCAACGCTGTCAGGACCCCGACTCAATGCCACATCGATCTAGCATGTAACACCTCATATCACTTTGCGGCCTCACGCACGGTATTCCCACGGGTGTCGCCTTACCTTTGCCCGGGACCGTTTGCGCCTTTTGGCACACGTATATGACAGTGTCGCTAGCATCCATATGATAAGGAACCCGGGCTGACATGGCTAGTCGTAAACCCAAAGCGGCACAGACTTACAGGGACAGGCATCCATGACCCAGCATCGAACGTGTCGGTCATCAGCGAGTGAATCCAGGCTGTAGCACTGGGCTAGCAGGACTCCGGTGAACCGGGCTGTAGCGGGCTAACAGGACTCCGGTATTCACCGCGTGACATTTCCCCGAAGGGACAGACACAGGAACGAAGAAGGACACATGCCGGCCAGCCTAAGTGTTCCGGAGCAGTAGCAAGCTACCATGGCTCGGTGGAAACACTAGGAGACATTTCCCCGTAAGAGAGGCTACTAAAGATAAACAACTAGATGGTCAGATCCCACACATACCAAGCATTTCAATAACATACACACAATATGCTCGATATGTGCAAATACAACATGGCATCACAACATGACTCTACGACTCAAGTAATTTATTCAATAGGCTCCGAGGAGCGAGATATTACAAACATGGGTCTCATGACCCAACAATCAGAGCATACAAGTAAAAGCACAAGCGGAAGCTATCATGTCTGGGTACAGACATCTATAACTGAAAAAGGCTGAGAAGCCTGACTATCTACCAGATCCTGCCGAGGGCACAAGATCGTAGCTGAGGTATCAAGCTAAAGGTCGAAGTCCACGCGAAACTACTAGTGAGACCGAAGTCTCTCTGCAAAACATAAAATGGGCAAACGTGAGTACAAATGTACCCAGCAAGACTTACATCAGAACTAACTACATATGCATCATTATCAACAAAGGGATGGTGGGGTTTAACTGCAGCAAGCCAGCTTTGACTCGGTGGCTAACCTGAACTACGACTGCAAGTAACTCTTTTGAGGTGGCGCACACGAGTCCACATATTCACCATATCAATACACCACTATGGATCCGCTCCCGTCTCCCTACGAGAACGCCATCCATAGCACTCACGCTTATCTTGCGTATTTTAGAGTATCCACTTTCAATTGTCTATGAACTGATATAAGCAACCCAGAAGTCCTTTACCACGGACACGGCTATTTGAATAGATGATGTTAACCCTGCAGGGGTGTACTTCTTCACACACGCTCTCACCACTTACCGCCGTTTACACGACATGTACTCGGCAACCTTCAAGCGGAAGCCCAACGTGGGTGTCGGCCACGGCCTGCCTAAACACTCAAGTCTCTAGTCCAGGTTTATCGCCTATTCGGGTTCCATCCATGAGGAGATCCGGCCGGAGTTTCGCTCACAGCCCCAAACGATGTGAACAGGGTTCCCGAGACACCAAACGGGCGCCCGGTACACCGTGCCACGTGCCTACCGCATCACAGCCCACCCCTACGGTCAGCGCTGCGCACGGCCTCCAGCATACTACAAACACCAGAAACTACTTGCAACTCCTGGACAGAGGACGAGGGTGATTAAGAAGCCGAGAGGGTCCATTGGTTTCGGGCCCAATGCGTGGTAGTAGCTGAATCATGGATCACAAACACAGAACTCAGTTCCTGAGGACGGCTTCAATGAGACAACCCACCATGTACTCCTACATGGCCTCTCACCGCTACCTTTACCAAATCGTATTCACACACTTAGCTCACACACAGTAGGACAGGTTCACACGCCTCTGATTCATCCCCGATGAATCAGACCCGACTCAACTCTAAGCAGTAGCAGGCATGACAAACAAACATAAATGAGTAGGCACATCAGGGCTCAAACAACTCCTACTCATGCTAGTGGGTTTCATCTATTTACTGTGGAATGACAGGTCATGCAGAGGATAAAGGGGTTCAGCTACCGCAGCAAGTAACAGATGATTCGGTGTTGTCCTAATGCATTAAAAAGAGAGCAGGAGCGAGAGAGTAGGATTGTATCGAAATGAACAAGGGGGGTTTTGCTTGCCTGGCACTTCTAAAGATAACATTGAGTCTTCATCAGTGTAACGATCACATCATCGGTATCACGTCTATCGAGAGGGGACAAATACCGGCAACACAGAAGGGAACACAATCAATGCAATGCACAATATGATGCATGATCATGACATGGCAAAATGAATGTGTTTTGGGCTAATGCAACTAGCAACAGATTAAATGAAGTTGGTTTGAATATAATATTCAAATTCAAACTCCATATGTGATTATTTAAATGCCCTTTATATGATTTGTGCTAAACAGCAGCTATAAGTTGTTCTAACATGCATGGAAATGGTACAGATGGATTCCTTGAATTTTTCTGATAATTTTTCATATATAACTTATTTAATTTGGAGTTACGGTTGAATTTCTATGAATTTTAGAAGTTTTAGCTATTTTCTGGAATTTTCTGAATTAAATTAAATCCAGAAATGATTTAATTGCGTCAGCCTGACGCCAGCATGACGTCAGCGAGTCAACGACCAGGTCCAGGTCAAATCTGACATGCGGGGTCCACACGTCAGCGACACAGGGGCTAATCCCGCGTTGACTCGGGCTTTGACCCGCTACGGGGCCCGCTGTCAGTGTCTGTTAGCGTGTTAATGGGGGGGGGATTAGCCGCTAATGACGGTTCACGTCAGAGGCGCCGGCGGTTGGACGACGGCGACGATCAGAGCGGCGGTGGCTCGCCGGAGTTGCGCCAGAGACGACGGATCGACGCGCCAGGGGCACCAGAGGATAGCCCATGCCCGCGCGCATCTAGGGGAACCAACGGGAGGTGCGGGGGTGGACGGAGTTCGCCGGAGGCGAGGTTGTGGCGGCGGCCGGAGTTCGGGTGAGCTCGGAGTCGGCGTTAGGAAGCACAGCAGAGGGTGCGGATGGGCGCTATGGCCTCCTGGGGGTGCACTGAGCACGGCTGCGTGCTCGGTTGCAGCTCTAGGCAACCGTGGCTACGGCGGCGACATGGCCGGCGGCGAAGAGCTTCGGCCGTGGTGGAAGAAGGAGCTAGGGAACGAAATCAGGTGCGGGGAGTGAGGGGAAGAGAAGAGGAGCTCACGGGGAGTTCGTCGGCGGTCTCGGGGAGCTCGGGGAGGCGTCTGAGGCGGCGAATCGACAGCGGCGGTCCTCGGTGGCCGAGGAGGGGAAAAGCGTCGGGACGGCGCTTCGGGGCTTCTCCGGTCGCGTGAGCCGACGGGGAGGTCGAGGGAGGCACTGCAGAGCTCAGGAGCATGTCGGGGAGGAGAGGGGGTGGTGGTGGCCATGGGTACGGCGACGATGACGGCGAGCTCCGCTCGGTGGTGTGCGCGAGAGGGAAGCAGAGGAGGGAATGGGGTCCAGGGGGAGAGAGGAGAGGTGCAGGGGGCGAGGGGGAGTGCGTGGTGTCTCCGGGCGTCGAGGAGGGAGGCAACCAGGCAGGAGGTGGCCAGGGGGGAAGCAGGAGGTGGCCGAGGCCTCTCGGGCGCGCGCCACGCCTCGCCTCTGTTCGTCCTCCTGGCAGAGGAGGAAGAGGACAAGGGGGAGGAGGCGGCGGTGGGCTGGGCCAGCGGGAGGAGCTGGCCAGCTGGGCCGGCTACAGGTAAGTGGCCCAGGTAGGCTTATGTTCTTTTTTTTACTTTTTTCTATTTTTGTTCTGTTTTATTTAATTGGCACTGAATTTTAATTCAAATAGAATTTGAAAACAGTGCCAAAACTCCCCTGGATATTTTTAAGTCACTTAATGGACTTCTCCACATATAACAAAAATATCTCAGGTCATTTGAAGATATATTCATTATATATTTTGAATATAACTCCAAATTCAAATAAAATATTGATTTAAAATCATAGCCCAATAATTCCTTAGAAATGTCCCAAAATTTTGGTTTGATTTATAACTCTTGCCAAAATTGTCAGAGCTATTTCTAGGGCATTTTGGATTTACTGATTGCAATTTTAGGGTTTCTTGCCCCTCTTTTATTTAGGGTTTTGAGGCTTCCAATATTCCCTCAGTTCAAATTTTCAGAATTTAAACATGATGCACACATGAGCTAGCCTAGAGCACTACCAGCAGCTAGGGATGTGACACTTGCGCTTGGTCACAACATGATGTTTATGTCGACCTACTCCATTCCCCTTGGAGGTGAAAAGATAGCCATTCATGGGTGGTCTCAAATAATTAAGGCTCGTCCATCTTGGAGAATAGGACAGAAGGTTATGCTCGTGCTTTTCCATGGCTCCAAAGCGAATATCCTGTTTATTGACCATGTTGCGAGATGAAGCCGCTTTCAGAAGGTTGTGGACGCGTGGGGTGGCGCGTGGGCCTTCTCCTTGGGCTTGGTGGCCTCAACCTTGGTTAACTGTAGGAAAAGTAGAATTGTTCGAGGCGTGCTTTGTACGGTTGAACCTGTATAAGTACTCATACTGCTTGCAGCTATGGTTGTTAAGTGCCCCTGCTCGTTTCAGTTAAGGTTGTTAAGTACTCCTACTGCTTTTACAGTCTGTCGTGTTTCTTTAGTCTCTTCTTCTTCCAACCGCCAAAACCAAACCAGCGCTAGCTGGGCCGCCTTCTTCCGCGTCCCACGGCTGGCTGCGCCACACATCACCGCCCCGCCGTCTCCTAAATTATTAACGCCGGTGCCGAGGCCTCGCCGTCATCCTCCGCGCGTCTTTGGTGCGCTCGCCACGGCGCTTCCCTGTCGCATTATCAACATGGTCAACAAACAAGAGGAATCAGGAGAGGATTGTATGTGGAGAGGATGATAGTAGGGACTCCTCATGTCCATGGCTGTACGCAAGCAAGTTACTCATTTTTGGTATTCTCCATTGTCAGCGTATAGAAAAAGAAAATGCTTCCTCCTAGTGATTTCCTGACATCTGGGACCCACGACATTGTCAGCGTATATACTCAATAGACAAAAAGAACATCACAAAATCGACTGACACCTAGGACGTAGCTGCTCGAGCAGTATTTTTTTGTTATTCTTGAGAACGAGTAGGGTTTCAACTGGGCTATGGCCCGTCTAGCCCAGGCTTATACTTTATGTTCACCACATGACCAGCCCAGCTATTTTTTCTTTGTCAAAATGAGACCAGTTTATTTTTTCTGAAGAATACCTAATCCAGGCCTACTTAGTTTTCTACACCCTGATGGGCTGCAACTCTTTCAAGACGGCTGCAAATCCTGAAAGTAATATGAAATGGGCTGTAAATATAAAAAACAGACAAGAAATTGGCAATTACTTTATAAATTTTGAATTTTTTTTCACATTTTCAGATTCCAATTTCACTGGACTTTAACCTAATCTAAATAAATCTTCAAAGTACTTTAGATCTATCTCGACATTTCAGTATTAAAAATAGTTCGGACCCCATCAAAATATGCAAAATTTCGTTTAAATTTTGAACCCTGCCTCTGGCCAACAAAAAAATTGGACTGCAATAAATTGCATAAGTTGCAATGAGATGTAAATTATTTAAAAAATAGGAATGGTCTGACTTGTGGGCCTATTAAGTTGACAAACGATTCGCAGACGTAACCGTTGGATGTCAATCCAACGGGCATCATGCTGCTTCAATCTCTGATCTTCTTGCTCCAGCCGCCAAATCCATCACCGGCGGGACTGCCTGCTCCCGCCTCTCGTGGCCAGCTGTGCTGCTGCGTAGGCCTCACCGCCCCGTACTACTCCCACCGCTAGCAAGGCCATCCCTCTAGTCACCCACATCCCTCCATTGTTGTTGCTTCGCCGCCTCTGGGTCATTCCCTTCCTGGCTCTCACTGTCGTCCATCGCGCTGGTGTTCTCGGCACGGCATGGTCAACGTTGTCAACAAACGACAACATCGGAAGAGGGATGTACATGGAGAGGCTCACATTTGGGCCCACATGGTCCATGGCCGCACGCAAGCAAGTACCTCCTTATTACGCCAAAAAGAATTAATCCTCCCAATGACAGCTGGGACACACCAGCTATATCTTGGCACGGAAGGAAGTGCCTCCTTATTAAGCGAAAAATAACAAGTGCTCCCCATGATAGCTGGGGCCCACCAGATTTGGAGGCTAACTTGTGGCCCTACTAAGTTGACGCGTATGGAGGGCTTTGTCAACTTAGTCAACAAACGATTCTATCACTAGTGATCGTTGGATTGTTAACATTCAACGGTCGTCCTGCTTCTTTAACCTCTGATTTTCTTGCTCTAGATGTCAAACCACTGCGTGCTCCTACCTCCCGTTGCCAGTTGTGCTGTCCCGGAGGCCTCACCGCCCCCTACTACTCCCATCGCAGGCCATGCCATCCCTCTACTCACCCACACCCCCTGTTATTCTGCAGCGACGACAGCCTCACACCGCAGCCAAACCAGTCAACCCTCATACTACCCTCCGCATGTTCCCAGGCTCCGCGTCGTTTCCTGCCTCACCGTCGTCCATCGCCTGGTGCTGCCCGCCCGGCATGGTCAATGTGGTTAACGAACGGCAGCCATCATAAGAGGACTGTACGCGGTGAGGCTGACAGATAGACCCACTAGCTACATCTTCGCACGCAAGGAAGTGCCTCCTTATTACGCGCAAAAAAAGAATCATCCCCCTGTCAGCTCGGACCCACCAGCTACATCCTAGCACACAAGGAAGTGCCTCCTTATCCTCCCTGACAGCCGGGACCCACTCGGTCGAAGCTACGTAGCGTTGTCATTCTGGTCGCAAATGTGTACGTACATACTGGTACATTGGTCTTTCTGCCACGATAAACCATGGCCCGGTAAAGCAGTAGTTGTTCATGCAGTCCCGTCTATATCGTGTACACGTAGATACGTACTTACATACGGGGTCTCGAATGCCTACTTGCGCATACGTATGACCAGGGTTTGTGTACATGGAGAGGTAGCGGAGGGCAACAATGCTGTCCTATTCATCGGCAGCCAACCGGCTGGGTTGAAACGGAGAAACTGCATCATCGTGTTCATCGGGAGGCAACGAAATGCGCCTTGTTCATCGGGAGCCAATCGGCTTGGACGGAACAACAGAAAGAAGGCATGGCGTACCGTAGAACGGAGGAAACGGCCTTCTGTTCGACTGCCTACGATCGAAACAGGGTCCTGTTCACCGGGAGGGGTGTGGCGTACCACAAAATGGAGGAAACTGACTTCTCTTCAACCTCCTACGGTAGAAACGGGGTCCTGTTGATCGGGAGGGGTGTGGCGTACTGCAAAACGGACGAAATAGACTTCTCTTCGACCTCCTACGGTCGAAATAGGGGTCCTGTTCATTGGGAGGGGTGTGGCGTACCATAAAAAGGGACTCCACGGGCTACTGTTCATCCACAGTCTACTGCCTCGCTCCAGCCTCCATGGGCTACTATTCATCCACCATCGACCTCCTCCAGCCTCCACCTGCGACTGTTCACCCACGGCTTCTCCCTCCTACCTGCACCAGCTACTGTTCATCCACGGGCTCCTATTCATCCATCCTCCGCCGGCTAGTGTTCAACCAGCCCTCCACGGGCTACTGTTCATCCAGCCCTCCACCGGCTACTGTTCAACCAGCCCTCCATGGGATCCTGTTCATCCACCCCCAACTGGCTCGACCGGGGTCATGTTCATCCAGCGACAATGGCCTCAACTACCACGCGGTCATGTTCATCCAACCCCCACCGGGAACTATTCATCCAACCCCCAACAATGCTCACTGTTCATCAAGAGGCAGCAGGTTCGATCCGTTTCATTAGCAGCAGTAGCGAAGGAATTGCTCGATCGGGTTCAGTTAACAGCCAGGGGTCGATCGATCGCTCGGGTTCAGTAATGCGTAGCCAGTGCAATTTCTCGGGTTCAGTAGGCGAACGCCTCGCTCAGGTTCAGTTAGAGCCCAATGCCTCGCACCCACGCGCGTACGTGTACGAGAGAAATGCGCAATCCCTCCATGCATCGCTCGGCCCCGACCACCCACCGTAACCGGGAACTCCCCGATATTTTCCTCGCCCTCGCTTCTACCATGGTTTTTTCCATCATGGACGGCCCAAAGAATGTCATGCAGTTGCGTCTCCGGCCCACCCAGGACGAAAAGCCCATTTTCTATCATGATTTTTTGTCATAGAAGTAGGAGCCCACCACATCTATGATGATACCAGGTTTTGTCATAATTATCATCATAAAAGTATCATAAGCATGACAGAAAAAATGTTTGACCCAAAATGTCACGGATGTGACTTTTTTGTAGTGGGCTACCTAGGCAAAAACCCCATATGGGATAAGGAGGATGTGTAATGTGAAGCTGCGGGTCTCCCAGACCCCTTCTTGAAGTTCACCAACCCCTTGGAGCGTGACTTCATAAGGGCCCGCTACAAGTGGGACAAGGAAAAAAAAGGTTTTTTACATGGACCCGATCGCGAGGAAATTGATTAGAATACTGGTAATTATTCTTTTACCACCTTATATTTAGCTTCTGATCAAGTCGACTACACATTGTAAATGGTTCATGTTCCTTCTGCAGGAGAAGCAACACGAACTTGCAGTCGAAAGCCAGTCTTCATCGATGAGGCCCAAGTGGGACACCCCTCTCAACGGGGCCTTGAACGAACTTAAGGGACTCCCTTTGGACCAGCGGCCGCAATATGGACGTCTGCACGGTGCCGGAGATGGTGTCTTTTACAACGAGGGCCCAGAGGCTAATAAGCAGAAAAAGAAGTTTAGTCAGGTGAACATCAACGAGAAGGTGAAGTTGCATTCGAGAAAAAAGCAGCTGAGGACGCGAAAAAAGTAGCTGAGGAGAAAAATGAGTTGCTACAACACGCAGACACTGCAGCTATAGATGCCTGCAGAAATGATTTCGCTACTAACTTGATCCTGGCTATCATCAACTGGACAAAGGAAAATCCAGAAAAGATGGTAGACGATTTCCCCATGCGTAGTTTCATCGGGAGCAACTCGGTGAACAACACAACCGCACCATCACCTGCTCACGCAACCGCGGCTGCTCCCGCACCCGCACCCGTACCCGCTCATAGCAGCCCGTCCTCAGTCTCTGGCGCGCTAGGTGGGCCTTCGTCTTTGGCTGATCTCGACGCCCTCACGGTAATTACATGTCGCACTAACATATATCTAGAATATTCTGTTTTCATTGCCTTTCGGATGTTTTATGCAGCATACATGTGTTTGCAGGCCAACGAAACCCCGTGCACCGTACTCTATTTGATCAAAGGCCAGAAGGTGGACACGCGAAAGGTGGTGATAACGAAGCCCTTGGAACTCACATTCCATGGCTAGCCGATGCCCGGTGGGCACTTCAAGGTTACCTTGTCGAGTGTGAAATCGGGGCATGAGGATTTGCCTCCTCCAATACAGCTAGTGGGGAGAGGACGACGAGACCCCGCTGCGGCTTGGAAACTGCAAGGGTTGGGTGATGCTATGGCCGAAGAATCTTTTTCGTCTAGAGCTAAACGAGAGCACACCAATAACCACACATCAACAAGAAGGTATGAACACCACCACCCCACATATGCAATTACCAGCACCTGTAGTGTCAGGTGAGAGCGGCGGACGACATGAGGAAGGGGATCCAATAGTGGTTGATGTAATCGCCAGGTAGAACAAAGAATGGAGGATGAGATGGACGAGGATGACCCTCTTCGGTTCCTTAATATAGGCGCCTATGAAGGTGAATTAGATATGATGAGTCAGCCATATGACGACTCAGGATATCAGCATGCTGATGAGGAGATGGATGATCTGCCGGGGCAGGAATGTCCTAGCAGGGTTGATTGCAAGAAGTCTCTCTTCATGCAATCCTCGTAGGACACGCCTGAAGATTCCGCCTCAACGAAGGCTCTACTAGCCGAGGGTCGTACAGTGCTTAGCCCGACAATACTAGAGCAGGGGTTAAGGAAGGGTCTGGAAGGTCAGCCCAAGAAAAAGGAGAGGAGGAGACTGGCGAAGAAAGGCTCTGCTGCCTACAAAGAACCGAAAGCACATAGCAGCCAGACGATGGATTTTGAAGAGCATGTACCCGTCAAAGGTGCCTCCATGTTCCATGTCACAGGCAAGGCGATGCTACTGCCAAAACCACTGGGGGCAATATCATGGGATCTCAGGAGACTGCACGACCATGTGTTGTCGACTGAGAAAAGCCTAGTAGCCTCAAAGGATCCAGGATATCCGACATACGCAGCTCGTGTACCTGAGGGGAACTGCTATGTCGACACACGGCCCGCGGAGGTGTTCTTCCTGTGGTTTGAGCATATCTTCTAGATGTTTCTGACAAGGCGGATTGATTCTACAATCGTCCGCCTTTTTGCGCTACATATGAGCCCTGTCATGAAGAGAGAAGAGGTCTCGCAAATCTATGTAGCGGATCCATACTACATGCATGAGTCCTTCTTGAGTCTCGGCGACTTTGAGCGTAAAACTGCTAGGGAGTACCTCAAAAACTTCATGGTACAGAATAAGGACCAGGAAAATGTCCTTCTTCCTTATCATCCAAAGTAAATTAGTGTCGGACAACCCTTTTGTACATTTCAATCATTCCTTCTCACTCATATGGAGAATAATTTGAGGTGTTTTTTCCCCGCAGCAACGGGCACGCCATCCTTTTCGTTCTTTACCCGCGAGTCTCTCATGCCGTGTATTTCGACCCTACCAGAAACTACGATAAGGACTACACCCATGTAATGAATATTCTAGATGATCCTCTCCGGGGCTTCAGCATGAGGGGTGGCCACCTGTAGATCAGGAAACAAAGGAACAAGAAGACGGGTTTCTCGCATAAAACTAACTCTGCTGCATCCATGTCGCAAAACCAAGCAAGAACGATGGGTTCTACCTCCTCCATCTCATGATGGAGTTCACAAGGGATCACCAAAAGCTTCCATGACAAGCAGAAATGATGATCATATCCGCAAGTGGGTAGAATCTCATGGAGAAGCGGATTATAAACTTAGAGATGACTTCTTTCGCATCCAGAGGGACATTGCGACGATCATCATGAAAGAAGTCATCGAAGAGAAGGGGATGATCCACCACGGCCCTATATCACAAGCTGACGTCCGAACTCGCATAGGCATGCAACATCAGAACCTCACGTTGTTCAAGAAGCTAGGGTGCATCCTCGATGATATGGAAGGATGGAAGTTCTAGTGATTTATGATGCCGATGATGATATGTGTCGATTGAACTTATATACTTTCTGTAGTGATGAAACTTTGTGATGTCCACGGTCCCTGCCGAACTTGCGTAACGCTACTTTGTTAGTTTGGGTACGATGACCTGCGTACCTCTAGTTAATTAGTTTGCGTACGATGAAACTGTGTTGATTTTTTATATGTTTACTATATGTTGCATCTACTTGCTAATCGTTTCTTTTTCGTGTTGCTCAAGTATATTTTGTTGCATATGATTGTACATTATCTTGATGAAGATGCATCTCTAATTCAAAGCACTACAGCTATTAGCAGTAGCGCGTTGCTGTAAAGATCACTACTGCTACCCACGTATAGCAGTAGCGCGAGATAACACACGCTACTGCTACAAGTTAGCTGTAGCACCGTATCAGTAGCGTGGGAGCCCGCGCTACTGCTAGGCTTTTCCCTAGTAGTGAGTAGTTGGTGAGCAACATTAACAACTATCATAACATTTGATCATGGGAAAATGGAGCCAGTAGTTCAGGTGACATGTGTGTTGCAACCAGATTGTTGAACTCATGATATAGAAATAACAGCTCTTGGAAAACAAAAGGAAATAACTGAGTTCGTACATGCTATAGCAGACATAGTTATTACAAACCAGCAGGTTTTGATGTGCACATATGGACCAAATAAGAAAACAAAGTTCATTACATAGAGCAAATGATAGTAGGCTAAGATAAAAGTTCCACTAAACATGAACCAGAATAGGTCCCAATTACAGACAACTTGACTATTCATTGGAACTGTCATATTGGAGGGCAGTGGATGACACTTCATGAGGTGCGATCTTGCAGGATATAGTGCCAATAGCCTTGTCGGTGCAACAAACATGGGCATTTGCTACCCTGACTTATGCACAGACATGTTGCACTTCCCCTGGCAAACACCATGTCCCATACAACAACCGAACCAGAAACTGCTCTTCGTAAGATCAAGGAGTGTAATTAAGAAGACTAAGGCTCAGGGCAAGCCACAGAATTCATAATAGAAGTAGCCGATCCTAGCAAGAATGGGCCAGCAAAGACAAGACCCGACAAGCTTACCAATCTCAGGCTTGCCGCCAAATGCCAGCACTCCACCTCTCTGGCCAGATGTTCGCTGGTCAGTGAGGTGTCGAGCCCCCAGGTGATTAGATGGATGTAGCATGTGCGTGTCAGCTTGTTGGAGAGGAGGGTTACCTTTATTAACACCCGTCCTAATGGCGTGTCAAGCTAATAAGAGGTAGGTGGATAAGCGGTGCATCACCCTTGCCATGGTTCACCCTCCATGCGGCACCTAGCAGTGCATTTAATGCGCTTTTGTACTAACTAGCAGAGTTAGGTATGATAGATCTACATCAATCTAATCACCCTGTAATGACTGTTCTGCCACTATGGTTGCTCCTTGAGCTATAAAAGGAGGGCCAAGACGACCTTTACAGGGGTTGGAAACCTTGTAACACACACGCATAGGTATCCGTGCACCACATCCCTCCTAGTGACTTGCCGGGAGAGAGCGCTCCGTGTACTTTCTTCCACATTCACCCAATACATACAAGCAGGGTTTTACGCTTCTCAGTGTCCCGAACCTGGGTAAAAAGTGTAGCATCTCCTGTTGTGCTTGCTCTTTGCGCCAACCGGCCCCCCACCAAACCAACAAAGGGGCAGCCCTACCCCATAGATCGTCGGCTCCACGCCGACATCTTTGGCGCACCAGGTAGGGGTTGCGTGTTGGCGAGAATCAAGGCATCAGATGGCGTGTTGATTCCTTCAAGTTCATCATCATCACCACCCATGGCGCCCAAGAAGAAGGGTTCCATGGCTGTCAAGCCTTCTACGTCCCACCACCCATCGCCTTTATCTACGTCTGCGGGTAGCGCAAGCGCCACCGCTGCCGCAAAAGCAGCAAATGCTACAGTGGGCACGACCGACGCAGGAGGCGCGGTTGTCTAGCCTACCATGGAAGGAGCATGCGATGGAGGTGATGGGGGCAAACGCTCATCTCAATACTTAGGCAAAGACGACATTCATGGCGCGGGAGGCGCGGGTGCTCTACCCTGCCTCCTCCAAGTGTCCGCGCCCGCAGCCAGTGATCCTACTTGATCGGGCGCAAACCGCGACCCTCCTGCCGCGGCAGCTCCAGCAGTGGCCAGGGGAGCGACTTCGGGGCGCACGCTGCGCCCATCGCTAGATGAGCGTGATGTGACATCTAGCGGTGTTGTCATGCCTCCACAACAACGCCCACATGGCTAATTACCCGTCGACCAAGCTCAAGAGCCACGAGCGCAGGTTCCGCCACACCAACTCGTTGTTGCTCCCATGACACGGCGACAAGAACGCAACGACACTCCTGCTGGCTCCGCCAGGAGTCGACGACATCGCCCTCTTCGCATTCTAGCATGCCCTCGATAGCGACGGAAGCAGTGGTGCAAGCACAGATGTTGTTGGATTTTCATCCAGTAGCTCACAGGATGGATGAGTGGAGATCCACCATCCGCAGCTTGATCGAGTTTTCCGATGCGAACATGTCCCAATTGGCGGAGCCTTCGCGGCGGCCACCAACTGCGCATGTGCCTCAAACTGAGGGTCTTGAGGCAGGCGGTGCACCTACGGTGCAGTCACCTCCTCGGCAACAATCTCAGGGGCAGCACCTGCACTCGCAACGGGCCCAGCAAGATTCATAGCCTGACAACGCATCAATGGCTTCCTTAGACCCGCAGGCAAGTGTTGCTGGACAGACGAGCAGAAGACGCCCGCACCACCATCCAGCGGCACCGAGAGGTGCGTCGTCAGTCAGACGAGCGCAATGGCCTAGTAGTTGATGAGCCAGTCACCATTGTTGGTGGGTACTTATCTTATGAGGTTGGGTGCTCTGCCTTCACGCGTGAGCTGCGGCAAGTCCCCTGGCCGTCTGTCCGCGCATTCAAGCCTGAGGTCCCAGAAAAGTATGACGGCAATCAGAACCCGGCAGAGTTCTTGGGCATTTATAAAATCATTATGCTAGCTTCCTGGGGAAGAGACAAGAAAATCCTAGCCAACTACTTACCATTGGTGCTCAAGCCCAATGTGAGGTCTTGGCTAATGAACTTGCCAGAAAACTTCATTTCCTCGTGGTCAGATCTTTGCAATGAATTTGTTGGTGCTTTTACCGGGGGACAGAAAGGTCCATTGCCTAGCAACTTGCAGGTGATCCCAGAGAAGGAAGGAGAGAACTTGTGCAAGTACATTCAGAGGTGCAGCCGCGTACATCATGGCATACAGGATATCCACCTCGCGGTCATGGTTGTCGCATTCCACACGAATGTGCGCAACCACAAGATGCGGGAGAAGATGCATATCCGCTTGCCGAAGACCTTCAACGAACTCTATACGGTGGCGGACAAATGTGCATGCGCTGAAGAAGGGAGAAGGCTTCCCGGGGAGGACGATGTCGCCGAAGTCAATTCTGACGATAACAACGCGACCGCCTCGGGAAAGAAATGTCGAAGACACAACAGAAAGCGTAGAGGCAAGGCAGTTATGGTTGCGGAAGGATCCGGCAACTCTAGCACAGCCAAGAAACCCAAACGGAGAGTACCGGCAAGAAGCAGCTTCATGCAATGATTGCCAAGTCACCGCGGCAAGAGAGAAAGCTGGCAAATCCGATGGGCCATACCGCAAGATCCGTCGTACCAAAGGTCACGACCTCTAGGAGTGCCGCCAAGTCGAGCAGCTGGTTGAGAGGTAGAAAGCTAAGTATGAGAAGCGAGATAAAGAGAAAGGCTAGGACGGTGCAGGTGTGTCCGGCAAGAAGGGCCATGGTGGCCGAGGAGGACGCCACGGCAATGATGTCTTGAAGAAAGAAAAGCCCTCCAGGGGCAGGGAGAAAAAAGAAGAAGACGAGGAAAGTGAGGATGAGGATGATGAGTCTAGCGAACAAGAATTCCATAGCACAATAGAGGCCATGTGCATTGACGGAGGTGCATCTTTGCACTCCACCCACCGGCAACTCAAGCAGTGGGCATGTGAAGTCATTACGGCGGAACTGACAGTAGATGCACGAAAGCCCCTCAAGTGGTCCCACACGCCTATCATATTCGATGCCGACGACCACCCTGATCGCACAACTATGGTCGGGTGTTTGTCGTTGTTAGTCTCACCAACGATACACAACCTCAAGGTCACGAAGATGTTAGTTGACGGTGGGGTCGGCTTGAACTTGATCTCCTCCGAGGTGATTGAGAGGCTTCAGATACCTGAGGAAGAGCTCAAGAAACTGGGACATTCCAGGGAATCAACCCGAGAAGGAGCCGGCCAAAAGGAAAGATCACGCTGCCAGTAACATTTGGCTGAGACCTAAATTACCGAACCGAGAAGATCATGTTTGAATTGGTTAAGATCCCCTTGTTGTTCAATGGAATTCTTGGCCGCCCTGCCTTGGCCAAGTTCATGGCGAGTCCCACTATGCCTACAATATGTTGAAGATGCCAGGGCCGATGGGTGTCATTTCCATTATCTCCGACCAGAAAGATGCAGTCATTTGTATGGACAAGCTCTATAGAGATGCGGTTGAAGTAGAAGCCGACAAGGTAATAGCTCCCGCCAAACCGAAGAATAGCAAAAAGAGCGGCAAGACATCCAGTGGGACTTTCGGTAAGCGCACCCATCGAGGACTTGCCAGAAAGCTCTGTCGGCAAGAGATCCAAGGCTGCTCCGCCTGTGACAAAGAAGGTGCCTGCAAGGGAGGATGGCACTGATGGACCTTCACCATTAGTGCTACCCTAGGCAGCAAATAGGAAAGTGCGCTCATTGCCTTCCTGCAGGAAAATTTAGATGTGTTTGCATGGCAACCATCTGACATCCCCGGTGTTCCCAGGGAGGTAATTGAGCACCACCTTGTTGTCTGCCTCCATTCTCGGCCCATCAAATAGAAAGTCAGGAAGCAAGCTTTGGAACGGCAGCAATTCATAGAGGAAGAGATCAAGAAACTCGAGACGGGTGGCCTGGTCAGGGGAGTGCTACATCCAACCTGGTTGGTGAATCTGGTCGTCGTTCTCAAGGAAAATGGGAAATGGAGACTTTGTATTGATTACACTGATCTCAACAAAGCATGCCCAGAGGATCCTTTCCCTTTGCCACGCATCGTCCAGATTGTCGACTCCACCGCCGGCTGTGACCTGCTCTCGTTCCTTGATGCCTACTCCGGATACCACCAGATATTCATGTCAAAGGAAGACAAAGATAAAACCGCATTCATTACTCCATGTGGCACGTACTGCTTGATGACCCACAAGAATAAGGCATCAATCGTAGTCCTTTCAATAAATAAGAGTGTCGAACCCAACGAGGAGCAGAAGGAAACAAGTGGTTTTTAGCAAGGTATTTTCTGCAAGCATTGAAATTGTCGGTAACAGGTAGTTTGATACCAAGATAATTTGTAACGAGCAAGTAACGGTGACAGTCAGCACGTTAGCCCAATCCTTTTGTGGCAAAGGACATGCCAAAACGGTCTCTTATGATAAGCGAAGTGTTACTGAGAGTACACGGGAATTTCATCTAGTCACTTTCATCATGTTGGTTTGATTCGTGTTCGCTACTTTGGTAATTTGATATGTGGGTGGACCGTTGCTTAGGTGTTGTTCTTACTTGAACAAACCTCCTACTTATGATTATACTACTCGCAAGCATCCACAACTACAAAAAAGTATTAAGATCAAATCTAACCATAGCATTAAACTTTTGGATCCAAATCAGTCCCTTACAAAATAGCGCATAAACTAGGGTTTAAGCTTCTGTCACTCTAGCAACCCATCATATAATAACTACTCCACAATGCATTCCCTTAGGCCCAAATATGGTGAAGTGCCATGTAGTCTATGTTCACATGACATCACTAAGGGAATCACAATATACATATCATCAAAATATCGAACACATATCAAGTTCGCATGACTACTTGCAACATGACTTCTCCCGTGACCTCAAGAACAAAAGTAACTACTCACAAATGATAATCATGCTCAAGATAAGAGGGGTATTAAGTAGCATAATGGATTTGAACATATAATCTTCCACCAAATAAACCATATAGTAATCAACTACAAGATGTAATCAACACTACTAGTCACCCCCAAGTACCAATCTAAGGTTCCCGTACGAAGATTGAACACAAGAGATGAACTAGGGTTTGAGGGGAGATGGTGATATTGAAGATGTTGATGGATATTGCCCTCCCAAAGATGGGAGAGTTGTTGGTGATGACGATCATGATGATTTCCCCCTCCGGGAGGGAAGTTCCCCTGGCGGAATCGCTCCGCCGGAGGGCAAAACTGCTCCTGCCCAAGTTCCGCCTCGAGACGGCGACGCTTCATCCTTAAAGTCCCCCCTTGATTTTTTTTCTAGGACAAAATGACCTATATACCAGAAGATGGGCAACGGAGGTGGGTCGAGGAGGGCCTGGCGCACCCAAGTGGGTTGTGCCCACCTGGTGGGCTTCCTCCGGTAGTTATTTGCTCCAGTATTTTCCATATATTGCAAATCAATTCTCCATAAATTTTTAGCTCATTTGGAGATGTGTAGAATAGGTGACTCTGACGTAGTTTTTTCAGGTCCAGAATTCCAGCTGCCGGCATTCTCCCTATTTGTGTAAACCTTGCATATTACGAGAGAAAAGACATTAGAATTACTCCAAAAAGCATTATTATGCATAATAAACATTGTAAGTAACAGTAGGAAAACATGATGCAAAATGGACGTATCAACTCCCCCAAGCTTAGTCCTTGCTTGTCCTCAACCGAGAACCAAAATCGAAAAACATGTCCACATGCTTAGAGAGAGAGAGGTGTCGATAAAAACAAAATATAGAAATAGAAGCATCATGAATATTATTATAACTGCAAATCACTTTAACATAAGAATTTATAACACAACTTTTATCATATAACTTCTCATGAACAAGTAACAAGTCATCACAACATTGAAGTATAAAGCATAAACTCTATTGAAAACCAACAAACCATGTTCTCAGTCAACTTTGCAACTACAATTCATCATATTTTCAAGAAGGGTCACGTATCGAAGCCTTTAGGCAAGTCCACATACTCAACTATCATTTAGTATTATATGATTGCTAACACTCACAGCATACCCATGAACAAAAAGTTTCAATCAAACACATAGAAAGATGGGGGCTTATAATTTCGCCTCCCAATGTATTCACCTCAAGGGTGATGTCAACAATAATAACTCATGCCCAATCATATCCAACTGGATATATGTGCCTATATCTTTCCTCGCCCCATGATGCTTGCAAAAAGAGAAAATAAAAAGGAATGGGGAAGAATACTTTGACTCTTACATAAAGTAATTGCATAAAAGTAAAAGATAGGCCCTTCACAGAGGCAAGCAGTGATTACCATGTGCTTTTTGTTTGTATGCTCAATATCTTAGTGCAAAATAATGTCACATTATATTGCCACTTATGACACTTATGATAGCAACCTTTATTATGCAGTCTGTTGCTTTTATTATTTTGCCATCACAAGTTCGTACAACACTCAATTTTCTCTTACAGTAAATGATCCAACACATTTAGAAGAAATTTTTATTTCCTTATTGCACCAATGACAACTTACTTTAAGGATCTTTCTCAATCCATAGGTAGGTATGGTGGACTCTTGAAATAAGATTTTGGTTTAAGGGTTTTTGGATGCACAAGTACTATCTCTACTTAGTGCGGAGTTTTTGTCTAGCAAATATATTTAGCAAGCACCACATGTTGAAGGATCTATGCCAATATAACTTCTATGTGAATATGAACAAACATAAATCATTACGCTATCTTCCTTGTCCAATGTCAACAATTTTGACACATAATATTTAATGGGGGCTCACAATCATAAAAGATGTCCAAGATAATATATTTGCCTGTGAATCTTCTCTTCCCTTATTAATTATTTCATGAATTGCATCATTGACCAATGCTATGTTTGTCAATCTCCAATAAATTTTCCCACTTATACTTTTCCTTATGTGATGTCATTACTTACCATAAGATTAGCATATGATCTTTTTATTTATTCTCCTTTCTTTTTATTGGAACAAAAAGGTAAACAAAGCAAAACTTGAACTGATCTTTATTATATATCTCGCACACGATTACATAGATAGGTAGATCACTAAGCAAGTACTCAGAAAGAAAGGATCAAACTAAACTTTTATTCAACTAAATCATAGGATAACTAAAGATCGAACTAAGATAAATAAAATCAAATATAGTTGTGGGGATACGATAGCGGGACACCTCCCCCAAGCTTGGCACAAACCAAGGGGAGTATTCACATCATGAACTCAAGTCTCCTTTGGTGATGAAGAAGGAGGTGGTGATGATGAGGTATGAGTGTTCTTTTTCTGCAGCTTACGGTTGTGGATGGAATTCTCCTCCCTCAAGTCATCGATCTCCTGATCAAGCTTTAATATATTTTTGCATAATTCCTGCTTGTTCTCTTACAAGAGACAAAAAGGGATAAACTGAATCTTAGGTTTGTTTGCTTTATTAGGGAGACTTGAATTCTTGAATTCCACGTGCATGTCCCCAGGTTGGGGTAATGGAACTTCATCTTTACCTTAGCTTGTCTCTTCTTTCCCTTTCAGATTATAGTCTTCTTCTTCCTCCATGGTCCAACCATAATGTTCCACATCTCCGTAAACCTTGGGGTTTGCAATATAATCAGCAACATAGCTCTCACCCTCTGAGTCTTGGGATGACATATTTTTAGATCTGCCAGAAAACAGCAAGAAAGAACGGAAGATTTCTCCGTGATATGGTGGTCAATACGTTCGAGGGGTATATAAAGATTTTTTATCTTGGGAAAAAAGCAATCAGGAGGAAAACAGAGTCAGAAAGGTTCCCGAGGTGGGCACAACCCACCTGGGCACACCAGGCATGCCAGGCGCACCCTGGTGTCTTGTGCCCTCCTCGGTTGCCTTCCTGGTTGTTTCTTATTTTCCTAATTTTTGTAATATTCCAAAACTGACAAAAAATATTTTTTCGGATTTTTCGGAGTCCATTTACTTACTGTATCATGTACCTCCTCTTTTTTCACGATTCTGGAGTGTTCCAGAAGGTTTCTTTTTTGTGTTCCTCCGGTGTCATGGTTTGAATAATATTGCTTTCAACATTAAATAGGCGTAGCTGAGACATAGTATTTAATTCTCTGCCCATTGACGACCTTCAAATTAGTTCCTTCGGCATTATTTATTTTGATAGCTCCAGAGCGATAAACCTCTTCGATAATATATGGTCCTTCTCATTTAGAGAGAAGTTTTCCTACAAAGAATCTGAAACAAGAGTTGTATAAAAGAATGTATTCTCCAACTTTGAATTCCTGCTTTTGCATTCTTTTGTCATGCCATCTTTTAACTTTTTCTTTAAACAATTTGGCATTTTCATAGGCTTGGGTTCTCCATTCATCTAGTGAGCTAATATCAAATAACCTATTTTCACCGGCAAGTTTGAAATCCTAGTTGAGTTCTTTAATTTCCCAATAAGCTTTATGTTCTAACTCTAGAGGCAAAAAACAAGATTTTCCATAGACCATTTAATAGGGAGACATACCCATAGGATTTTTATATGTTGTTCTCTAGGACCAAAGTGCTTCATCCAATTTCTTAGACCAATTCTTTCGGGACCTATTAACCGTCTTTTGTAATATTAATTTTATTTCTCTATTGCCAAGTTCAACTTGACCACTAGATTAAGGGTGACAGGGTGATGCAATTCTATGGTTAACATCATATTTAGCAAGCATTTTATGGAAAGCACCATGAATAAAATATGAACCACCATCGGTCATTAAATATCTAGGGACTCCAAACCTCGGGAAAATAACTTCTTTAAGCATTTTAATGGAAGTGTTATGATCGGCACTACTGGTTGGAATAGCTTCTACCCACTTAGTAACATAATCAACAGCAACCAAAATATGTGTATACCCATTAGAGGAAGGAAAAGGTCCCATATAATCAAAATCCCAAACATCAAATGGTTCAACAACAAGTGAATAATTCATAGGCATTTCTTGACGCTTACCAATATTACCAACTCGTTGACATTCATCACAAGATAAAAAAAACTTATGGGCATCCTTGAAGAGAGTAGGCTAATAAAAACCAGATTGCAATACCTTATGAGCAGTTCTATCTCCAGCAAGATACCCTCCATAAGCTTCGGAGTGACATTTCGGTAGGATTTGTTCCTGTTCATGCTTAGGTACACAACGTCTAATAATACCATCCACTCCTTGTTTATAAAGACGTGGCTCATCCCAAAAGTAATGTCTTAATGATAGAAGATTTTTTTCTTTTGTTGGTATGTGAAACTAGGTGGTAAGTATTTAGCAACAATATAATAAGCATAGTCAGCATACTAGGGAGTGTTATGAGAAACATTTATTGCAGCTAGTTGCTCATCGGGAAAGCTATCATGAATAGGTAGTGGGTCATCAAGAATATTTTCTAACCTAGACAAGTTATCAGCTACGGGGTTCTCAGCTCCTTTTCTATCAATAATATGTAAATCAAATTCTTGTAGCAAAAGGACGCACCTAATGAGTCTAGGTTTAGCATCTTTCTTTTCCATAAGATATTTTATTGCATCATGATCGATGTGCACAGTTACTTTGGAATCAACAATATAAGATCTAAATTTATCATAAGCAAATGCAACTGCTAAAAATTCTTTTTCAGTGGTAGCATAATTTCTTTGGGCACTGCCTAGAGTTTTACTAGCATAATGAATAACATTTAATTTCTTATCAACTCTTTGTCCTAGAACAGCACAAATAGCATAATCACTAGCATCACACGTAATTTCAAAAGGCAAGTTTGTCGGTGCAACAAACCCTGGGTATGTTGCCCTGACTGTGCACAGGCACGGGACCAAGATTATGGCATCAGGCCATGTAGAGTACAAGAGACCAAGATCTTCAAAGGACTAGCATGCAGAACCAGAGGACCAAGATCAAGCTAGAGAAGCAAGATACCACCATGAGAAAAGCCTCCCTTGCCGGGCAAACGGGCTTGGCAAGGGCAGGACCACCCCCGGAAGAGAGCATCCAAGACGTCCCGGCAGGGCCTGCCGGGACTCGCGGAGGCAAGAAACACCTCATCAACCACTCCCCCACGACCCACGTCATCAATCAGTGTGGTGTCAAGCTGCAAAGTGATTAAGTGGCAGCCATTCGCCACATGGTATCCTCTTTCTACAGGAAATCCTACAGATGACAACTGTCCCCCGACATGTCGAACAAGCAGGCATGGAGCTGGCAAAATAAGCCCGGCAAGGCCTGCCGGGCGAACAATGATGTGACATTGAGCGGTGCATTTAATGCGCTCTATCACCTTGCAGAGTTAGGCATGATAGCACTGTTTGCTATCTTACCAGTGCATACTGACTGATTTTCCATTGTGGTGACCCCTTAACCTACAAAAGGAGGCCCATGGCAACCGTAGAAAGGGTTTGCGAGGTTGGAGAGTTGGACACCCACGCACTCATACGCGCGCCACTGCCGCCCTTGCCGGGCAAGTGTACTACGCTCCACCACCATTCTTCCACCATCAATCCACCAAAGCAGGAGTAGGGTTTTACGCCTCGCGGCGGCCCGAACCTGGGTAAAATTGCTCGTGTGATCCCTGTCGTGCTGCCCCACGCTCCTCTGCTCTTTGCACAAAGTGACATCCCCCCTGCCAAACCAGCAAGGGGCCCTTGGTCCCATAGGTGGTTGTGGTTTCCCATGACATCTTTGGCGTGCCGGAGTCGGGGGATCACTTGCGTGAACCTGAAAGCGTGCACAGCGCATCATCTTCATCGCCATCTTCATATTCGACGGCGCCATCGACCATGGAGCCCAAGAAGAAGTCCGGTGTTTCGGCTCAACCGTCCACCTCAAAGGCTCCGCCACCCGTAGCTACCAATGCTACCGGAGGTGCGGAGGCACGCGAGGATGTGGACGCTGCTGGGGATGCGGTCGGACCAGGTGGCGCCGTCACCACTTCACCCGTGGCCGAAGCAGGAGTAGGAGACACCGGGGGAGAGCGACATCAGCAACACCCCGACGGCCATGCTCCACAAGGTACGGGTGAAGGGACTACTCTATCCACACTCCATCCTCTTGCCGACGGGCACAACCGCAGTGATGGCGCTCGGTCTGGAGTGAACCAGCGCCCTTCGGCGGCCCCTGTCACGGGAGCAACCACGGTGCATGCGCCTTCCCCTAGGCGAGTCGACCAAGCTGGTGCACCCAACGAAGTCGCTGGCCCTCAAGCGCCTTCGCCTCGCCACCACGCCATCCAGGTGGCCGCCCCGCAACTACGAGGGCATAGTACTGTCGCTGCTGGCACAGTTAGAAGTTGAGCGATGGTACGATCTGTGTCGTCATCGCCCATGCCGATCACGGCCACCGAGGCCATGGCGCAGGCTAAGATGCTACTCAGGTTCCTGCCAGCAGCTGAGTAGATGGATGAGTGGTCTACCACCATCCAGAGCCTGCTCGGTTTCACCGAGGCTGGGGGCTCGCAATGAGCTAGCCCGCCACGGCCTCCCAAAACAATGACAATGGCTCGTGCTGCTGTTCATAGAAAGGGGCCACCCCCACGGTGTAGTTCCCGCCATGGCGACCGGCGCGAGCTCAACAGCATCAAGAACCTGATGACGTCTCGATGGCCTCTACTGACCCTCGAGCATGTCCAGATCAACGGCAAGCCCCGAAGGACAGGCGGGGGGAAGACGTGCACGTTGTTGTTGAGCAACACCGTGACGACCGTCGCCGGACTGATCGGTGCAGTGGTCTTGACATCGACGAGCCCACGCTTAGTATTGCCGGGTGCCTACCTTTCGAGGTTGGGTGCCCTCCCTTTACTCTTGAGCTACATCAAGTCCATTGGTCGTCCGTCCGCACATTCAAGCCAGAGATACCCGCGAAGTATGATGGGAGGCTCAACCCGGTAGAGTTTCTGAGCATCTACACCATTGTCGTCCAAGCTGCCAGGGGAAGAGATGAGAAGGTATTCACCAACTACTTTCCTTTGGCTCTCAAGTCCAATGTGAGGTCTTGGTTGATTCATCTGCCGGAGAATTCCATTTCTTCATGGGCTGACCTTTGCCATGAGTTCATTGGCGCCTTCACTGGCAGCCATCAAGAACCAGGTCAGCCCAGCGATTTGCAGCTTCTCCAGCAGAAAGAAGGAGTGACTCTCCAGAAGTATTTGCAGAGATTCAGCAGAGTCCATAGGAACATTCCAAACATCCATCTGGCAGCTGTGATAGCCACCTTCTAGTCCAATGTGCGCAACCGCAGGATTCGTTCAAGATGAATGTACAGTTGCCCAAGACTATGAAGGAGCTTTACACCCTGGTGGATAAGTGTGCTCGGATGGAGGAAGGAAGGAAGTTACCCTGAGAGGAGGACTGCATCAATATTAATTTAGAAGAGGATGATGAATCCACCAATTAGAAGAAGAGAAAGAAGCACAATAAGAGGCGCAAGGATAAGGCAGTTATGACTGTCGAAGGATCGAGTACGCCTAGTACCGACAAGATAGCCAAGGCTGAAGTCCCCAGCAAGGAAGCTGCCATGTGCGCTGACTGCCGAGAAGCTGCAGCTGCCAAGAAGGCCGGGAAAGGCGATGGGCCGTATTGCAAGATTCATCAGACCAAGGGTTACGACCTTGAGGAGTGCTATCAGGTTGAGCAGCTGGTCAGGAGGCAAAGAGCTGAGTACGAGAAGCATGACAAGGAAAAGGGTCAGAATGTTGTTGGTGGTAAGGGTCAAGGCGGTGAAGCAAATCGCCCTGGGAAACCTTTTTGGAACAAAGGAAAACCCGCCAGAGGTCATGATGAGAGTGATGCAGGGGATGAAGAGGAAACCAGTGAGCAAGAGTTTCAGAAGGCCACTGGTGCCCTGTGCATTGATAGGGGTGCATCCCTACACACCTCTCACCGCCAACTCAAATGGTGGGCGCGTGAGGTCAATGTCATGGAACCAGCACCAAAGGCCCGGAAACCACTCAAATGGTCATGCACGACCATCATCTTTGACAAAGAGGATCATCCTGACCATACCACTGCAGTAGGGTGTTTGCCATTGTTGGTCTCTCCGACAATTCGCAACCTCAAGGTCACTAAGATATTGGTGGACTACGGGGCCGGGTTGAATATGATTTCCCCAAAGGTTGTCAGCAGGATTTAGATAGCAGAAGAGGAGTTAGAGGTGTCACCGGCATGTTTCAAGGAGTTAATCCCGGCAGGAGTCATCCTAAGGAAACATCACGTTGCCTGTGACATTTTGAGGGGAATGAAGTATCGGACTGAAAAGATTGTGTTTGATGTGATCGACCTCCCCTTGTCATACAATGGGATCCTTGGACGACCAGCTCTGGCCAAATTCATGGTGGCATCCCACTATGCCTACATTACCTTGAAGATTCCTAGGCCACTAGGAACTATTTCCATCCCATCGAATGATAAGGACGCAATCATTTGCGTGGACAAGATGTACCGGGACGCGGTCGCAGCAGAGGCAGCGACAGTAGTTGTTCCCACCAAGGAAATCAGAGGAAAGAAGAAGGATAGCAAGGATGCTGGGAAAGAATCCGAGAATCGTACATCTTCGGAGTGTGCTACGCATGTTGATGATTTGCCGGAGAGTTCCAACAACAAAAGGACGAAGGTTGCTGCTCCACAAGTGAAGAAGGTCCCGGCAGGGCTGGCTGGCGTTGATGGAACCTTTAGCCTCAGCACCACCCTCGATGACAAATAGGAAAGCGCGCTCGTTGCCTTCCTATGGGCGAATATCGATGTGTTTTCCTGGCAACCATATGATATCCCCGGTGCTCCTAGGGAGGTCATCGAGCAACACCTTGCTGTCTACCCACATGCCAGACCTGTCAAGCAGAAAGTCCGAAAGCAGGCCTTGGAGAGGCAGCAGTTTGTTGCAGAGGAGATCAAGAAGCTTGAAGCAGCTGGTTTGGTCAGAGGAGTGCTACATCCCACTTGGCTAGCAAATCCAGTAGTAGTCCAGAAGGCTAATAGGAAAAGGAGGCTTTGTATAGATTTCACAGATCTCAACAAGGCTTGCCCGAAGGACCCATTTCCCTTGCTGCGCATCGATCAGATTGTGGATTCCACTTCAGGTTGCGATTTACTTTCCTTCATGGATGCATATTATGGATATCACCAGATCTTCATATCCAAGGAAGACGAAGAGAAGACCTTGTTCATCACCCCATGTGGTACGTACTATTTTATCCGCATGCCATTCGGATTAAAGAGTGTCGGGTCTACTTTTGCAAGGGCAGTCCAGATTTGGTTTTGAGCCACAGCTGCACAGAAAGATTGAAGCCTATATGGATGACATTGTGGTCAAGACCAAGGATAGAGCAACTCTTATCCAGGATTTGGAGGAGACATTTGCAAATATGCGCAAGATCAACTTGAAGCTCAACCCAGAGAAGTGTGTGTTTGGTGTTCCCTCCGGCAAGCTACTTGGATTCTTTGTGTCCCATCGGGGGATCGAAGCCAATCCCGACAAGATCAAAGCCATCGAGCAGATCCAAGCGCCAAGGATAGTTAAGGATGTGAGGCATCTAATAGGGTATGTTGCCGCGCTAAGCAGATTCATTTCCAAGTATGCCGAGCACGCCCTGTCATTCTTCAAAATCTTGAAGAAGGAAGGACCATGAAGTTGACCCTAGAAGCAGATGCGGCCCTACAAGAGTTAAAGGCCTACTTACCTTATGTGCCCACCTTGGTTGCTCCCAAACCACAAGAGTCGTTGCTGCTATACTTAGCAGCAACCAACCAAGTGGTTAGTGCAGCCTTGTTGGCGCAGTGGGAAGTGGACGAGGCAGAGAGTGAGCAAGGCCGGCAGAATCAGATAAGGATAAGGACAGAAGTAAGCACGACAGCGATGGCAACCCCAAGGACACGGCAAGGAAGAAAGTAGTGTAGCGCCCAGTGTACTTTGTCAGTTGCTTGTTACATGGGGCTCGATCGAGGTACTCCGGCGTGCAAAAATTGATCTTTGGTCTCATTATGGCCTCAAGGAAACTGCACCACTACTTCCAGGCCCATGAGATCACGGTTGTCACTCGCTTCCCGTTGCAAAGGATACTCCGAAACCCTGAGACTACTGGCAGAATAGTGGAGTGGGATTTGGACTTGTCCAGTTTTGGTCTAAAGTTTGAGAGCACATCAACAATTCAGAGCAGGGCATTGGCAGAGTTTATTGCAGAGTGGATGCTAACCCCTGATGAGGAAGTGACAGAAACAGTTACCCCCGGCAAGGAGGCGCCCCAAGAATGGATCATGTATTTTGATGGTGCCTTTTCCCTATAAGGTGCAGGGGCTCGTGTGCTTCTTGTTGCACCCTCAGGGAAGCACTTGAAGTACGCCGTCCAGATGCATGTTTCCTAGGAAGAGGCAACCAAAAATATAACGGAGTATGAAGGGCTCCTTGCCGGGCTCAGGATTGCCATAGAGTTGGGAATCAAGAAGCTGATTACTCGATGAGATTCACAGGTTGTGGTGAGACAAGTAAAAAAGGATTACAAAAGTCCATTGATGGAGGCATACATTAAGGAAGTGAGAAGATTGGAGGAGTGCTTTAACGGATTGTGAACAGAGCATGTACCCCGTGCAGAAAACAACATACCTGATCATCTGTCAAAGTATGCTGCACAAAAGCTTCCTATGGAACCAGGAACTTTTGTTCTCCATATTACTCAGCCCTCCGCATCCCCACCAACAATGGCCCGGAAGAGGAGAAAGATGGACTCCGATAAGCCTCTCCCGGTAGATCCTCGTGCTCCTGGCAGGGACCCTGCCGGAAACTCACAAGCCCGCACCCTCTCGCCGGGATCACGGTCCCTGCGCATGAGGACTGTGCCCCTGCAGTTGGGCAGGTGCCGCTAGTCCTCGTTGCCGAGCCCCAGGCTCCAACTTGGGCAAATCACATAGTCCACTTTCTCCAAACCGGAGAACTCCCCAATGACCAAGATGATGCTGAAAGAGTAGCTCGGAAGGCCAATATGTACCAGTTTGTCGATGACACTCTGTACAGAAGGAGGCCCAATGGTGTGAAATTGAAGTGCATCTGTCGGGAAGAAGGAAAGGAACTGATGGTTGACATACACAGAGGCATGTGCGGCTCCCACATTGGATCAAGGGCATTAATTGGGAAAGCATTTTGTCAAGTACTCTATTGGCCTACAGCCCTCCAAGATGCGGTCGAGCTAGTCACGAAATGTGAAGCTTGCCAGTTCCATTCCAAGAACATCCACCTGCCTGCCCAAGCTCTTCAGACAATCCCTTTATCATGGCCATTTTTGCTCTGGGGGCTCGATATCCTCGGCCCTTTTGAAAGTGCAACTATCCCTAGGTGGTTTTGGTAATTCCTAACAACATATATCTCATTGAGCTAATGCTATTTCAAGATAAATGTTTCAGGAAAGCTCAATGATTGGCATGGCATGGATGAGAAAAGTGGACCCCTCAAAATGCTAAGGACAAAAGGATTGGCTCAAGCTCAAAGCTCAAGACTCTACATTTTCTATTTTAGTGATCCAAGATCACATTAAGTCTATAGGAAAAGCCAATACTATCAAGGAGGGATGAGGTGTTGCTTAATGAGGTTCTTGCTCAAAGTGCTTAGTGATATGCTCCAAAACCCTCATCTACTTTCGCACATCCACATATGACCTAAACCAAAAGTCAAACTCGGCCCACTGATTCTTCCTATCCGGCGCCACCGAGTTCAGATGTCATAGCCACTGCCACAAACCCTAGGCAAATCGGACTCACTGATAAGGATCTCGGTCTCACCGAGATGAGATTGTAATCTCCCTGTTTCCCTTCGTAATTTTCCGGTCCCACCGAGATGAGCGATCGGTCCCACCGAGATTGCTATGTAAACTCTCTGTTTCCCTTTTGTAACATTTCGGTCTCACCGAAATGAGAAAATCGGTCCCACCAAGTTTACCTGACCAACTCTCTGGTTAGCTTATTACCAAAATCGGTCACACCGAGTTTGTGTAATCAGTCGCATCGAGATTACGTTATGCCCTAACCCTAACCATATCGGTCCTACCGAGTTGCATGTCGGTCCCACCGAAAATCCTAACGGTCACTAGATTTGCTGATTCGGTCCCACCGAGATTGGCAAGTTGTGTGTAACGGTTAGATTTTGTGTGGAGGCTATATATACCCCTCCACCTCCTCTTCATTCTTGGAGAGAGCCATCAGAACGAACCTACACTTCCAACTTACATTTTCTGAGAGAGAACCACCTACACTTGTGTTGAGGCCAAGATATTCCATTCCTACCATATGAATCTTGATCTCTAGCTTTCCCCAAGTTGCTTTCAACTCAAATCTTCTTTCCACCAAATCCAAATCCTGTGAGAGAGAGTTGAGTGTTGGGGAGACTATCATTTGAAGCACAAGAGCAAGGAGTTCATCATCAACACACCATTTGTTACTTCTTGGAGAGTGGTGTCTCCTAGATTGGCTAGGTGTCACTTGGGAGCCTCCTACAAGATTGTGGAGTTGAGCCAAGGAGTTTGTAAGGGCAAGGAGATCGCCTACTTCGTGAAGATCTACCGCTGGTGAGGCAAGTCCTTCATGGGAGACGGCCATCGTGGGATAGACAAGGTTGCTTCTTCGTGGACCCTTCGTGGGTGGAGCCCTCCGTGGACTCGCGCAGCCGTTACCCTTCGTGGGTTGAAGTCTCCATCAACGTGGATGTACGATAGCACCACCTATCGGAACCACGACAAAAACACCTGTGTCTCCTATTGTGTTTGCACTCTCCAAACCCTTCCCTTTACATTCTTGCAAGTTGCATGCTTTACTTTCCGCTGCTAATATACTCTTTGCATGCTTGCTTGAATTGTGTTAAGATTGCTTGAACCGTACTAAGTTGCTAAAAATCTGCCAAGAACTAAAATTGGGAAAAGGATAGATTTTTATTTGATCAAGTAGTCTAATCACCCCCCTCCTTCTAGACATACTTTCGATCCTACAAGTGGTATCAGAGCTTTGGTATCCATTTGCTTTGATTTCCATAGCTTTTGGTAGTCATAGCCTTGGTTTCACAACCTATGAGATTATGGCATCTAGCGAGGGAAATTACCACCGTAGAGGACCTTACTTTGATGGTACTAATTTTGCTAGTTGGAAGCATAAGATGAAAATGCATATTCTTGGACATAACCCCGCTGTTTGGGCTATTATGTGTATTGGCTTGCAAGGTGAATTCTTTGATGGGAGAGAACCCAACCGTGAAGCTACCGCGGAAGAGTTGAAGATGCTGCAATACAACGCTCAAGCTTGTGATATCCTCTTCAACGGATCGTGCCTCGTAGAATTCAACAAAATCAGCCGTCTTGAGAATGGAAAGGAAATTTGGGATACTTTGATTGATATGCATGAAGGTACCGACTCCGTCAAGGAATCCAAGTTGGATGTGCTTCAAAGTCAGCTTGACAAGTTCAAAATGAAGGATGGTGAAGGTGTCGCTGAAATGTACTCTAGGCTTGCTCTTATCACAAATGAGATTGCCGTCTTAGGAAGTGAAGAGATGACCGACAAATTCATCATCGAGAAGAGCCTAAGAGCTTTGGACGGAAAATATGACACCGTGTGCACATTGATCCAAATGATGCCCAATTACAAAGATCTCAAGCCAACGGAAGTCATTGGAAGAATTGTTGCTCATGAGATGTCACTCAAGGATAAGGAGGATGTCCACAACAAGTCAAGTGGTGCTTACAAAGCCTCATGTGAAGCTCCCACATCATCAAGTGAGAAACAAACCTTCAATGAAGAATTGAGCCTAATGGTGAAGAACTTCAACAAGTTCTACAAGAGTAGAAGCAAGGAAAGAAGTTCCAAGTCAAGGTCCTACAATGACAAAAGATCTTCTAGTCGAGAGCGTAATTGCTACAATTGTGGAAGACCCGGACACTATTCCAATGAGTGTACGGCACCCTACAAGAGAAGAGAAGAATCACCTAAGAGAAGAAGTCGAAGAGAAGAATCACCACCAAGAGGGAGAAGGAGTAGAGATGATCGTTATGAACGAAGAACATCCCGGAGAAGCAAGGATTCGAAAAGGAAGGACAAGTCATCAAGGAGCTACACAAAACGAAGACATCAAGCTCGTGTTGGTGAATGAGTATCCAGCTCTGACTCCGACAATCACTCCGAGAGAAGCTATCACTCCGACTCCGAATATACTCAAGATGAAGGTGTTGCCGGTCTAGCACTTGTGTCAACCAACTCCTACGACATATTTGATTCACCAAATGAAGGACTTAGAAGATGCTTCATGGCTAAAGGCCCAAAGGTATCACACACCGAGTATATTGATTTCAATAGTGACGAAGATGACTTGTTAGGTGATGATGATTTACTTGTTGACAACTCTAGTGATGAATACTATGATGAACCGTCAATTAATCATGCTAATCAATATAAAACGAATGACAATGATAAGGAGAAGATTGAGCTTCTAACTAAAGAACTAAACACTCTTAAGTTAGCTCATGAAACTATCTTAGAAGATCATCGAGAACTTTTAAGGACTCATGAGAAGTTACGCTTTGAAAAGTTCAACCTTGAGCAAGAGCATGAGTTCTTAAAGGCATTCAATGATGATCTTCGCAAGAAAAGTTCTTCTTACATTGCCAAGTGTTTACTCTTATCCACTTACATGCCTCAAGTCAAGTCTAGTAACAAGAACAAGAAAGATTCTTCCTCTAGTAGTAACAATAATCATGCTAAATCCAATGTTGTTGCTTCTAGTAGTTCTCTTGATTCCACTAATGATTCTCTTAGCCAAGTTACACTTGAGCAAGAAAATAGCTTATTTAAGGGAATTATATATAAAGGAGTTTACAAGAGCCTTGCCAGGAGTAAGCAATTCGAGGAAATTGTACACAAGCAAGGAAGGCACCAAAACAACCAAGGTGTTGGTTTTGACAAAAGTTCAATGCCAATGGGTTGAGTGGGAAGAAGATCAATACCCCAAGAAGAAGTTTGTTCCTCAACAAGAGAAGTATGATCCTACTTCTTTCAAAGGGACACAAGCTCAAGATGATCTTCCACCACAAGACCACAAGCAAAAAGGCAAGGACAAGCTTCAAGAGGAGATTGATGCATTTGAAGAAGCTCCTAAGGCCTTGGTCAAGTGGGTTTTCAAGACTACGTCAAGTTCTACTTCATCAAGTACAACTACAACTCCAAGGATACCCATCAAGATGGTGTGCATCCCGAAGAATAAGAACTAGAGAGTTCTTGAAGGTGACTCCGCCAACACACTTCATTCTTATCATTTTGGCAAGAACAAGTGCAATCAACTTCCACATCTTGCACTAGTTCATGGAGTCATAAACACTCTTGTTGGTAAGACAAGGGACAAGGTAACCCAATACTTTCATAGACATAATCTTGTGTGTGCATCACTCTATGTCTATGGATATCCTTGTTTGTTCCTTGTGGGACTAACCCTTGTAGAAATTGAAAGTGCAACTCACTCCAAAGGATTGCTCCAAAAGATCTACATCAACATTGAGCATCCACATCTTCAACACCTACATGAAGTCATCATCAACAAAACCCAAGGTTAGTTCATCCCTCTTAGGTGGGATCTCACATCTAGGGGGAGCATTGCTCTAAGAATTGAGTCAAAGCAACTCTAATGGTGTGAACACAACAATGCTTTATGTAAAAGTGGTAACCCCACTTGTGCTTAAACGATGAGTATGACCTATGATCAAATGTTCTCATTTGACTCCTAAGTGAATATACTCATATATAGATGACCTAGTCATCGCCAATTGCTTGATAGATGCTAGAATTGGTTGTGCATGCGTTGCAACATATTTCATTTGCCATTTTATTGTGTGAGCATGTTGGTTGCATAATTTACTCATTCGAGGACATCCACTTGTTGCTTTGATTGTTTGGTTTATTTTCTTTTGCCAAGTGGATGGACAAGAATGCCTAAGAACCCTCTCTAGCTATCTATGCTTTTCTTATCTCTAACTCTATTCATGCTACATCACAAAGTTTGATCAAGTTAGATTCGAACCCCTCTGTGTGAGGAGCACTTGGAGTCCCCAATTCGTCATAGACTTAAACTTCCAAAACTTCTTTGTGCGTTTCGGTCTGAACAATTAGGTCATACCGAGATCACTAAGTCGATCTAGGTTTTCAATCTCAGTGCAACCGATTTGAACTTTTCGGTGCCACCGAGTTGCAGTAACTGCTTGCAGTTATGCATCTCGGTGCCACCGAGTTGTTCCACTCGGTCACACCGACAGGGTCAGGCTATATATATCCCCGGGCAAAAATTTGGAAATTTCTCCGAGCCCCTTCGCCCGCGCTCAGCCTGCTCTGCCTCCCTGGGTCTCTGGATCGTCCTCCTCGTCGCCAGCTGCCTCCCGCCGCTGGTCTCTACCGCCGTGAACGGAAATCGTCTCCGCCATTGCCGCTGTAGCAAGTCCATCGCCACACTTAGGGTATGGAATTGATCCTTGTGCTAATCTCACTCCGATTCCTAGCACATTATTTTGCCATGTATCTTGCCACGATTGAGATCACTCTATCCAGCGAAATCACTCTGTAGTTTAGTTGTGGATTAAAAATTTAGGGTTAGGTTTCCGCCGAAATCATCTCGGACCAACCGAGTTGTAGAACTCGGTGCCACCGATTTGGCTAAGGCCATTGCACATGTGATTCTCGGTCTGACCGAGAATTGCAAATCGGTGTGACTGAGTTCAGGACTTTGTGAAACCCTAGCAGTCTTGGTGCCACTGAACCGTGACTCGGTCTGACCGAGTTCACTAGTTTAGGTTTCAAAAGCTACTTCGGTATCACCGATTTTTCAAATCGGTAGATCCGAAATGCTTTCTATGGAAAACTGAAACTCAGTTTTTAACTCATTCTTTTGCAAAAACCTCTGTACTTTGTGATGCTCATCCCATCTATCTCATCTATATCTATTCACAGGGTCTGTTGTCAGTGTTTGCATCATGTCAGATCAGGGTGACAGTCAGAACAAGTCTGAGGAGCAAGTTCACATGAGTGAGGGCACTAGTCCCTCTTCCAGCTATGAAGATGGTAGCAGGAGCACACCCAGCAACTTGCCTAAGGCCGCCACCAGGGACAGAAAGAAGAGAACCTCAGATTCTGAGGATGAGGACTATGTGGCTATTGAGGATGAGGCCACCTCAAAGAAGAAGGTGCTGAAGAAGGAATGCAGCACAACTGCTGCCACTAAGCCAGGGAAGCAAAAGAAGGCACCTGCAAGAAGGATTCCCACTTCCAAACCTAGGAAGGTTGCCACTGGTGAAACCATGAAGTTCACCATTGAGTCTGAAGATGAAGCTGCTGGCCAAGACAAGAAGAAAAAGAGAGTCAGAACCACTATTGCCAAGGTTCTTGGCAAGCCCTGTATGAGGAGAGACTCTGATGAAGAGGAAGAGGAAGAGGTTGTTGCACCACCACCTAAAGCTCAAAATCTTATAGGAGATGCTATAAGGTCAGGGGCTGCTCCATCAAAGCCCAAAGAAGCTCCCAAGGCAGCTGCTCCAAAGCCCAAAGCTGCACCCAAGAGGAATACAAGGAATATTCCTGCTGGAGAGAAGAACAAGGCCCCAGTGCCTGAAGCTGCTATAGAAGAAGATGATGATGAGTCACATGTCTTGAGGAAGTTGACGCCCAAAATTCTAGATCACAATGATGCTCATCCAGTAGCTGAGCACATGAAGCTCAGGAAGGATGTAGGACTCAGATAGTGGAGATTGACTGATCCCTATGCAGTCAGGAGAAGAACTGCTGTGGACTACAGGTTGCATACAAAGGAACAGCAGGACTTTTATGACACAGTGTTGCTTGACAAGAAGCCTATAGTATGTGATATGAGATGGGTGGACTGGAAGTACATCAGGGAAAATGAAGAACACTATCCTGGAGTCTATGATAATTTCAAGTCTTATGGAGTAGAGGACTTTGTTGGGCAGAAGCTCACCAAGTGGAATGATGAGCTTATTATGCAGTTCTACTCCACAGCTCATTTCTACCCAAATGGAAGGATTGTCTGGATGTCTAAAGGTACTAGGTACCAATCAACAGTTGAAGAATGGGCAAAATTGATCAATGCTCCTAAGGAGAATGAGGATGACTTGGATGTCTATGCCAAGAAGAAGTATCACAACTCCATGGCACATATGTACAAAGAGATCCCAGATGCTGCTGTTGAGACACACAAATTTGGATCCGTACATTACCTTCTGTCGGGTTTGCCAACAATCAATTGGATCCTCAGGCATGCTCTGTTGCCAAAGTTAGGTGATCACAAGATGATCAGAGGCCATGCAAATACCTGCTTCACATATTTGATGTGCCTTAAAAGTTTAAAGTCATGAGCCTAATTGTGGAAACTATCAAGAGGACAACTGCTGATCAGAAGAGAAGTTGTGGGTATGCCCCACAAATCCGGGAGCTAATCAACTCCAAGATGGGCACTGGCACATATCTCTTGGACAAGGATCACATGCCCATCTACCCAGACTTTGAGGACAACACTGTGGTAATGGCTGAAAATGAACCATCTTCTGTGCAAGCACAAGAAAAGAAGGAGAAGGCAAGGGCTGAAAAGGCCACAAAGATGCCAACCATTGATGAGGCATCTCAGTATTTCCTGAAGAGCAAGCAAGATCAGCTTGGCTACTTGATTGCCTCCACTCTGAGGATTGAGAAGGGATTGGCCACCCTGACTCAAAACCAGGAGAGCCTGGAGAGGATCATGGAGCAGAAGTTCTATGATTTAGATATGAAGGTCACTGAGATACAGTCAGTTGTTGAGCAACTTCACAATGAAGTGCAGGAGAAGAAGGGCATGTCTACCACTTATGCTTTTGCTAGAGTGCCCAGGAGTCAGAGATCTGCTGCAGTGCCAATTACAGACACCAGAGCAACTTCATCTGACCAGCTACAGCTTCAGTGCATCCAGCTCCAGCACCTACTCCACCAGCTCCATCAACCTGAACTGATGCCTTTGTCCTTGGAGTTCTATCTACACCACCACCTGAAGACCAAGCTTGAGAGACGATCTAGCACTATGCATTTTTTATGAACTTTTTGGTAACTTGTTGTCAAAGGGGGAGAAAATGTATAGATCATAGGCTTCGAGAGAGAGTGTTGCTTTTTTCTCTCTTGTTTTGCTTTTTGGTGGTTGAACTTTATTATTTGCTTGTTTGAGATACTCTATGCTTTTGTGTGATACTTGGATGATCAAATGTTTGATCATATGCTACCGTATTGCTTGTTGGATGACATTATCTTTTTATATCTCTATATGATCATTCACTTTGCTTGGTGATGAGTGCATGTATTTAATTATTATCATTTTGAGCGCTCCACCAAGATGTATGTGACATGGAAGAGTAACCCATGATCCTAACTCTTTGTGCATTTGCAGTCCAAAGCAAATCTTAAACTATGCACAAATTTAGGGGGAGCTCTTGCTTTTCACATACTTCTCAAAGCGACAATGTTTTTCACTCTGATTATCATGTGTCGAAGCTTTGATCTATATGTTGTCATCAATTGCCAAAAAGGGGGAGATTGAAAGTGCAACTATCCCTAGGTGGTTTTGGTAATTCCTAACAACATATATCTCATTGAGCTAATGCTATTTCAAGATAAATGTTTCAGGAAAGCTCAATGATTGGCATGGCATGGATGAGAAAAGTGGACCCCTCAAATTGCTAAGGACAAAAGGATTGGCTCAAGCTCAAAGCTCAAGACTCTACATTTTCTATTTTAGTGATCCAAGATCACATTGAGTCTATAGGAAAAGCCAATACTATCAAGGAGGGATGAGGTGTTTCTTAATGAGGTTCTTGCTCAAAGTGCTTAGTGATATGCTCCAAAACACTCAACTACTTTCTCACATCCACACATGACCTAAACCAAAAGTCAAACTCGGCCCCAGTGATTCTTCCTATCCGGTGCCACCGAGTTCAGATGTCATAGCCACTACCACAAACCCTAGGAAAATCGGCCTCACCGATAGGGATCTCGGTCTCACCGAGATGGGATTGTAATCTCTCTGTTTCCCTTCGTAACGTTTCGGTCCCACCGAGATGAGAGATTGGTCCTACCGAGATTGCAATGTAAACTCTCTATTTCCCTTTTGTAACATTTCGGTCTCACCGAAATGGGCAAATCGGTCCCACCGAGTGTACGTGACCAACTCTCTGGTTAGCTTATTACCAAAATCGATCACACCGAGTTTGTGTAATCATTCTCACCGAGATTACGTTATGCCCTAACCCTAACCATATCGGTCCTACCGAGTTGCATGTCGGTCCCACCGAAAATCCTAACGGTCACTAGATTTGCTGATTTGGTCCCATCGAGATTGGCAAGTTGTGTGTAACGGTTAGATTTTGTGTGGAGGCTATATATACCCCTCCACCTCCTCTTCATTCTTGGAGAGAGCCATCAGAACGAACCTACACTTCCAACTTACATTTTCTGAGAGAGAACCACCTACACTTGTGTTGAGGCCAAGATATTCCATTCCTACCATATGAATCCCTATCTATAGCCTTCACCAAGTTGCTTTCCACTCAAATCTTCTTTCCACCAAATCAAAATCCTGTGAGAGAGAGTTGAGTGTTGGGGAAACTACCATTTGAAGCACAAGAGCAAGGAGTTCATCATCAACACACCATTTGTTACTTCTTGGAGACTGGTGTCTCCTAGATTGGCTAGGTGTCACTTGGGACTCCCCGACAAGATTGTGGAGTTGAACCAAGCAGTTTGTAAGGGCAAGGAGATCGCCTACTTCGTGAAGATCTACCGCTGGTGAGGCAAGTCCTTCATGGGCGACGGCCATGGTGGGATAGACAAGGTTGCTTCTTCGTGGACCCTTCGTGGGTGGAGCCCTCCGTGGACTCGTGCAGCCGTTACCCTTCGTGGGTTGAAGTCTCCATCAACGTGGATGTACGATAGCACCACCTATCAGAACCACGACAAAAACATCTGTGTCTCCTATTGCGTTTGCACTCTCCAAACCCTTCCCTTTACATTCTTGCAAGTTGCATGCTTTACTTTCTGCTGCTCATATACTCTTTGCATGCTTGCTTGAATTGTGTTAAGATTGCTTGAACCATGCTAAGTTGCTAAAATCTGCCAAGAACTAAAATTGGGAAAAGGATAGATTTTTATTTGGTCAAGTAGTCTAATCACCCCCCCCTTCTAGACATACTTTTGATCCTACACCTTTCCCCTGAGCAATCAGAAGCTTTGAATTCATGTTCGTTACCATCGACAAGTTTACAAAGTGGCCGAAAGTGACTCTCGTGAGAAATGTGACTGCTCAGTCAGCTATCAAGTTCTTGAAAGAGCTGGTGCGTCATTTTGGGATTCCGACAAGGATCATTACTGACAACGGCACCCAGTTCACGAGCTGCGCCTTCATGCAATAAGTTCGCACCCTCGGAAGCAAGTTCTCATTTGCCTCTATCGCACATCCCAGAAGCAATGGGCAAGCTGAGAGGGCGAACACTAAAGTGTTGTGGGACCTCAAAACAAGAATCTTTGATACGCTGCCGAAGCATGGTAGGCGGTGGATCGATGAGCTTTATAGACGAGTTTTGGATTTACTAGAATTTAAAAATCCGGTATCTCAATGTTTGTGGCCGAGTGACGGTTGCAGGGTGTTTGACATTCATTCCCATTTCTTGCATGGGACCTAAGCATGCAACCAAGGGGACAAACTTGAATTTTCAACCAATTTATATGCATTAGAGCATGTGCATGTAGTTGAAATTTGAATTATGCACATAAATGCATTGAAAGGTTAATTAATGCATAAAAATGTCCAAACGAACCCTGATAAATTCCAAATTTTAACACAACACTCATGTTGTTCTATGTTGTCACTAGAAAAAGAATTGAAATCAAGAAGAGGCAACGGATATCGTTTTGCCCAGAAAGGTCAAACGTTCCCTACCATAACCATGAAGCTTGTTGTGAGAATCTTTGGTTTGTGAGAAGCTTATATGCCCCAACCTGCCCCAAATGGGACAATATTTTTACCACTGCATGTTGATGCCGTTCCATGCTAGCGTGTCAAGGTTCATAAATTTCAGACGCGTTTTCGATTTACTAGAATTTAAAAACCATGTATCTCAATGTTAGAGGCCGAGCGATGGTTGCAAGGTGTTTGACATTCATTCTCATTTCTTGCATGGGACTTAAGCATGTAACCAAGGACACACATTCCAATTCCAAACCACTTTATATGCACTGGAGCATGTGCATGTAGTTCAATTTTGAATTATGCACATGAATGCATACAAAACTCTGTTAATGTATAAAAATGTCCAAGCGAACCCTGAAAACTCCCAAAAAATGACACAACACTCGTGTTGTTCTATGTTGACACGAGAAAAAATTAGAAAGTAAGAAGAAGCAACATATATCCTTTGTCCCCCAAGGTAGCACGTTCCCTACCGAAACCATCTGGCTTGTTGTGAGAGAAGCTTATACCCAAACCTGCCCCAAGTGGGAAAATATTTTTACCACGGCATGTCGATGTCATTCCATGATATCATGTCAAGTTTCATGAATTTCAGCCGAGTTTTCGATTTACTAGAATTTTAAAACCATGTATCTCAATGTTAGCGGCTGAGCGACAATGTCAAGGTGTTTAACATTCATTCTCATTTCTTCCATGTGACCTAAGCTTGCAACCAAGGACAAACATTTGATTTTGCAACCCGTTTTTATGGACTGGAGCATGTGCTTTAATTTTGAATTGTGCACCTGAAATTGCTAGAAAACTAATTTAATGTATAAAATTTCCAAACGAACCCTCAATAATTCCAACTTTTTTATGACACACATATAGTTACATGTTCACTGCAGCTAAAAGGTCTAGCAATTCAAACATTGTCCATTGCCGCTATGACCCCATTATGTAATTCAAATCAAAATGAAAAATCAAGTAGATCCCACACAATTTATTATCACCAACCGTGTGAGATGCAGTACAAAATATCCTGGAGCACCATCGGTGTATAGTATGCCTATGGCTTACGCGAGAAGGTGCGTCGGCTATAGTCCACAGTCGGCGTGTTAAGCACACTAGCTCGCTCCCCAAATCTCCCGCCTCTGCATCCCTTGCAATCTCAAAACTATCTGCTCGCCCTTGATCCAAATTTTCAGTAGCCCCCGCCTTGTTACTTCCACCTAGTAAAAAATTTAGTTGCCAAGGTATTTCCTCAAACACCACCTTAACCCCCCCCCCCGCCCACCCCCCCTCCACACACACACCACACACTCCACAAAACCTGGGCTCACCGACACACACCACCCCCGTAACCATTGGTAGGTCGCCGCCATCCCCGCCGCCTCCATCCTCAACCTCTGCCTGTGTGCCGGGGAGCTTGAGGAGCCAATGGCCCAAGAGAGGTTTATCGCGGCCCCTCCGCCCGATGCCAGCGAGGTGGCCCCTGAGGTGTCCCCATCATACTCCACGGGCTCTTTATCGATCCGCCATCGTCGGTCCCCCGATCCGCCCGCCGCCGCGCCCCTACGCCAGTTCGAGGACTTCCCCGTCCTCCCTCGGACCCGGCAGCCGACGAGGTCCTACCTCGGGGTTCGGCAGCAGCGGTGGGGGACGTGGGTTGCCAAGATTACAGATCGGGAGACCCACACCCGCCAGTGGCTCGGTAGCTTCCACACGGCCGAGCTCGCGGCCATGGAGTACGACCGCTGGTAGGTCCGCTACCACGGCGCGGCGGTTAGGCTCAATTTCCCCTTCGGCACATCTCCGGTCCACCTCGTTCCGCCGGAGCTAGGGGTGGTGAGCTCGGCTATGGCGTGGGAGGACCGCGAGGTGTGGGAGCGCCTCGAGGCCGAGGCCGCCGACGAGGCCTACATGCAAGAGCTCCGCCGGCAGCACCCGGAGCTCCTGGAGTTAGAGCGGGCGATCTTTGCCGGCGTGGAGGGCGGTCAGGTTATCACGCTCTCCTCCGACGACAAGGTTGAAAGCGGCAAGGACGGCGGCGCGGAGGGTGGCGGTTATCGCGCTCTCCTATGATGACGAGTTGAAAGGCGGCATGGACGGCGGCACATAGGTCGTCCAGGTGGGTGGCGAGGACGAGGGGATCGATGTTGATGAGTGGAGGAGTGCCTTCCCCAACGACCCCGATGATGGCACCGACCCGGACCCGGCTCGTGGCACACCGTACCTGACAAGGAAGGATTGGCTCGACCTCTACTTCGACCAAAAGTAGTTTAGCTTGGTTTAAATTTATGTTTTATGTTCAGATATGCAAACCTATCTATGTTTATGTTTGAATGCGTGCTACTTTCGGTTGAACCTGCTTTGAACTTGATCAAATTGAAGTTTACAACATTAAGTTTAGGGGATCGACTAGAAATGGCCAAAATTGCTGGAGTATATATATATATATAGGACAAATGTTTCCTACAAGCAATGCTAGTTACCAACACTTGCGTTTTGTATGTTGTATGTAGTATCTATCAAAACCGAGAGTATGCACGTGTAGTATGTAGTATATAACAATGATTAGGTAGTATATATACTAATTTTTAGGTAGTATGTACCATGTTTTGAGTATGCTGCTTTTTACTTACAAATATGTACGTGTTTCACAAATATAACAAAAACTATGGGTTCATATGCAATTTTTTCATGTAACTTGCTTTGAAATATCTTAGATATAGTATATGAACATATTTAAAATAATAAAATAGTATATATAGTACCACATGGTAGTATATGAGACATGTGGGGTAACTACCACCGGGTGGTAGGATGGATTTTCCCTATATATATACAAAACATTTGTCCTATATATATACAACATACAAAACGCAAGTGGTGGTAACTACCACTGCTTGTAG
>NC_041389.1:194798488-194805522 GCF_002162155.2 Triticum dicoccoides | reverse complement strand
TATATATATATATATATATATATATATATATATATATATATATATATATATATATATATACACATATACATACATCTGGACTATTCTGTTACGTGTAACAGAATATTATTCTATTACCCTTTTTGAACTGACCGTTTCAGGTGGTTGTACTGATGATTTCGAAGCGGTTGAACTCATGCTTTCACTTGTGTTTAACAGATCGTCTTCTTTATTTCAAAAACTTTTTATAATTTTTTTGTCGAACGGGGCGTGTAATATATCGTTGAAAAGCTCTTGACAACCATATTTCAAGTATATTGAACGTTTTTGCAAAATCATTATGGTTTAAGAGCAGTTTTGGAAAAACCATTTTTTTCAAAACCGAAAACGTGAATCGTATTTTGGACACAATTTTCAAACGGTTTGTCGGAATTGAACAAATAAGAAGGCGTTGGAAAGCTTGTCAAAATCTGCATCTTCCATATATCTATTATTTTTTCTAATTCTATACGATTTAAAAGTAATTTGGAAAACGGTGAAATTCTGGGCGAAACGTATTTTCGCGATTTTTTGCAAATGGTTTGTTGGATTGATGCAAATGAAACGGTGATGGAAATCTACGGAAAATGCGCAACTTTATCATATTGAAATGTTTTTATAATTCCTTACGGTTTAAAAACGAATTCGAATACGGTCAAATTTGATTTGAACGCGATTTTTTTAAAAGTTTGTCGAAATGGGGCAAATAATATACCGTTGGATAGCTATCAAAAATGCAAAACTTAGTCATGTTGAACAATTTCTCAAATTCGCAACCGTTGAAGAGTAATTTGGGTTACGGTGAGACCCATCGTGTTGTTTTCCCATCAGAAAAAACAGAATACTTGTACTGATCTATGTGTGCATTTCTACTGATGTATTCTTCAGAGACTAATTTTGAAAGGTTCCGAAAAAAGAGTACTTGAACTGATGTCCATATGGTTTTTGTACTGAGCGTGTTTTAACATACTAGACTTTACTCTGTTTTGGGTAATATTTTTGCTTGTAAGTTTTCAACGATTTTATTGTATAGTCGCCTCTGTACTTGCATGGTTTATATCATCGAACTGGATGATTTTTTTTTCAGAAAGAAAATGTTTTTTATTCTTTTTTTTGAACTAAACATTTTTTTACAATGGTGTTCTGGACTTCTCTTTTTTTACGACTTGTACTTTTCCCATTTGAATTGCATGGGTGCTTGAACTTTTACAATTTGAATTTATGTTATTTTTTTTATTTCGAACAGACCACCGTTTTTAACTCGTACTGATCAATATTTTTAATTAAACCATTTTTCCTTTCATTTGATAGAAATTTTTTCCACACATAATACATGTACATGAATCATATTACCCATAGGACTGACCTCAACACAAAAGCCATCGCCCTATTCTTGTACAGAACTTTGTAGATGTTTCTTTATACACATATGGAGTACTGATGCTATGTTTTTCTTTGAACTGGTATCAAATTTCTCTATACACATATTGAACTTTGTACATGTTTTTTTATGCATTGATGATATAATACATGTTGAACTGCTACACCATAGCTAAAAAATCTATCCATGTGAACAATTATTTTACATTGAATTTTCATCAATCAACATACATCATTTTCCTTTCTATTCACACACTTACAACAAACATTACATAACACATGCATAGCTCCACGATCATACACACTTCTCTCCTGTAGCTTCTCCTCGCTACCTTTAACAAACAATCAATTGGAGAGAAAATCACAAATGATTTTAGAAACAAAAATCACCTCCACATGCTACGTTTAACAAACAATCAATTGGAGAGAAAAGCACATGTGATTTTACATACATAAATCACCTCCACATCCACCAGCTAGACTTGATGTTTGTTTTCTTCTACTTCCATGGTCATGCATAAGTTCATACAATTGTTGAGCAAAAGCTCTTTCCCATGAAGTTAAAAACAAGCAAGAAAAGCTACACATCACAGGTTTCTTTTTTTGAACTTTTTTCCTTCTCTAATTTTTTTTGAGGCTATAAAGGCGAACTTTTACGTGTATCTACGAACATCAAACAACATTAAACAAAACAAGATCCATGTGGCCGCGGACAAGATCGCTACAGCATTACCACCTATATGCTTTTGAACTAATGTAACAAGATGACTAGAAGTTCGATACAAGGCCAAAGGATGACTAAATGGTACAATCTCAAAAGGCATAATTATTGGAGTCAAGCAACTAGGGAAAGATCCAAAGCCTCCACAACATCGACACCTGATTTGAGTACTGCTACGCCAGTTAAGCTCGGCCTTTCTTCTTCAGAAAAAAGCCGCATAAGCACTTTCCTTTCTCATAGTCGCCAGGACCTGGAAAGATCTTCATGCATTCATCATTGCACAGGCTATCTGTGCAAGGCTTACTGAGTTCAATGATCATTCTTGGACAGAACTTAGGGGACACCCTGCTGCCCGATGATGGTTCCTTGGCCAAAATGAGTGCAGGTCCTAAACGGAAAGAAGATGCATCACAAAATTGACATTACTGAGTACTGACTTAGGTTTCATGTGCTCTATTTGATGAAACGCATGAGAAGGTATACTGTGTCCAAGAATCAGCAGCAGAGCAGTAAGAGAAACACCTGATACAATGTGCAACTAGGTAGCACTCCTTCAAACCATGTCGAGTGAGAGTAATAGCTAATCTGCAACTACATAGTACTCCTACACACGCAAGCAACCGTCTCACCGTCAATGACGACCGCGGCGGCCGTGCATGAAATTAACATGTCTTTTTTTTTATAGATGTAAGTTCAAGCATATGAGCCACATCAGCACACACTAATTTCAAAAATCTACGTGTATACAGTAAAGTGGGAATATCTTTACAAGGTTCTACTAGTAAACCAATTCATCAACACATGTGCATAGATGTATGCATCTTACGTAAGTATGTAGATCAGGAATGGCCATCAAGCAAACATTGATGTTTTGTGTATGTACTGCTAATCATCATGACCACCCGGCCGTGTAGGAGCATGGTGGCAGGGGTTGACCCCAATTCAGACGTCGTGATTTAAATGAACTCACTAGCAGTAATTTTTGTACTTCTCATGTAGTAATACATGGACTTGCTGTTGAGCATTAGTACAAGAACATCTAGTACATATGAATCAAAGTTCATTTAGTAGTGAAGTACCCCCAGCCCCTGCAAAGTTTCAAATTTACTTCATCTCCACATTTTTTTGGACTGAATGTGCCACAATTTTTGACCTGTGCAGGTGTTGCAAGCTAAGTTCCTAGAAAGTAAACTTTATATTTGTCATCTCCCCATTTCGAAAAAAGATTTGTCATCTCCACACTTTTTTCTGAACTATACTAGCCATATAATTTACATAAACTTTTTTCACATGCGAATATGAAAAACAACAAAAAATCATTTGAGCAACTCACAAGCACAAAATACAATGCAATTCTTTCCACACATTTGAGACGACGTCTTCATTTTTAGCAGATGAGATAGTAGTACAGGTGTTTAGGTTCAGTTCAAAAAAGAAGAGAAAGATGGAAACTTAGTAGTTATAATTCTTGTAGGCATTTCAACAAACAGTGGAGGGTCACCCAGGGGAAGAAGGAATTGGGATCATGCATCAACCTGGACTGTTGTGTGTGCTCGACTTGGACGGCTGTGCAGCACGTGGTAAATATGGTGGCCACGATTCTACTTGGACTGTTGTCCGCGCTCCACTTCGACGGCTGCCAGTAACCATGGTGTATGAGCTCGTGGTCGATGGCGGCCAAGGCGACCACCGGGGACTGTAGGTGGTCAAGCTTGTTCTTGACAGCGAACTCACAATGAGGCAACGGTGAATGGCCTTGGCCGGCGGTGTTGGACCGTGGACGCGGTGGTGGCAGACCACTCACTGGGACGAGGCGGAGACGTGGCGGGGAGCATCGCCGAGGGCAGCCAGAAGGTTGCACCTTTATTCATGTTTTCAGTTCAAAGTTTTTTTAAGAAATAACCGAACCAAATGATCTTGAGCTGATGAAAAGGATGCATCTTGACCTGATGTAAATTAGCACCATATAATATAACACTATTTTTTAATATGAGGCAAGACAACAAAGATTGAGAGAATACACTAAGCATCATGTTTAATTCTCAGGTCAGTGGTCAAATACTTATGGCAAGTATATTTGAACTGATGTATCCTTTTTCTAGTTACCGAATTGCTGACCACCCCAAATAAACTCCTAACTACTGATGGCAAGTATTTTTTTGAACTGATGTATATTATTTCTAGTTCATAAGTTGCTATACCACAGGACTGCATCCTTAGAAGTGAAACGCCAACATCATTGGTTGTGTAAAAACACTCAAACGAATTGCTTGATGTACTGTATTTTATAGTACAAATTGTACTGAACTTCACTAATATTGCACTGGAATTTAATACATCATACACGTTAAGTAATGCAAACATAGCAAACTCAATTTCTGTTGTCTCTAAAATATAGGAAACCCAAAGTTTTCTAATGAGTGCACTTGCCTGGAGTTACCCACTGAACTTCTTGACTGACATTGGTTCTCCGGTTTTCTTTACACAACCAACTTCCTGTTTTTTTATAAGTGAACTGATGGAAAACTTGACGGTGCACTTATGTATTTTGTTCAAGGTGAATTGATGCACTTGCAAAGTTAACTTATTATGTTCCTTTTCATACTGAATTGATGTCTTTTCAGAAATAGGGAGATGGATTTAAGCGATTTTCTAGGTACAGTGGAACTGAAGGAAAAGATTTTCAGAAAGGGGAGGTGGATTGAACTAAAGGCATCGGTGAGGGCGTTCGAGGACGGGTGCTCGTGGTGGGGGCATAGGCCACCATGGATGATGGTGCACGTCAACGGGCGGACCGCGACGACGGAGGCCGTGTGGCGGCTGGACGATGCAGTGGCATCTTTTAATTTGAAGTTATCATTTCTTTTATTTCAAACTAATCATTTCTTTATTTCAAACTGATCATTGTTTTTAATTCATACTAGTCATTGCTTTTAATTAGAACCATTTTTCCTTCGAACCAGTATGTTTGCATGTGTTGGAAAAGTGAGGTACCAGTCATTCAGTCATGTTCATGAACGGAGGGATGCTCACCATGTCCTGTGCACTAGGTCTACTCATTTTACAAAATGCCTTTTTTACTGAACTTAGTTGTATAGAGAGTGCATGCGGTTTTATAAAATCATGAGAATGAATAAATTTTACACACCAAACTGACAACAGAATACACACCAAACTAATACTGAGTTTAGTACAGAAATTCTCTTTTCATGCACTGACGATATTTTCTTCTCTGTGTACCGGAGAACAAAGAACAAAAATACACACCAAACTGACGATAGAATACACATTGAATAAAAAGGAATTTCTTCTCTTTGAACTGATGATTGAATACATAACGAACGAACAAGAGAACAATGTCTATTTGTGTTTTTGCTTTTTTCATGAATTGACGTTTTTTACAAAAAAAATCATGTACCGACAACACTTCTTCATCTTAGTGCACAATTTTCAGTATTCTTTTGTCAGGTTATTTCATGGAAGGCAGTACAAGAAATCATTGGCAGTAATCAGAGTTCAGTTTTCAGTGGAAATAGGTGTAGTAAGTGAAGTTGAACTAACCTCGTCCATGGCGGAGGTGAACGGCCTCAGGTATTGGGATCGGACTTAAGGCTTTCATCAAGCATCACTAATTCAGTTTAATTTCACCTTGGGTATTTTTGTTTGAGTTGATCTCTTGTAGGTCGACTAGTCCAGCAAGGAGAAGCAATGTGAGGCATGCCGCAGCTAAGCCATGACCTGCACCGAAAAGTAGCTCAACAGTCACTATGATGGCCCAAATCCAACAGCAAAACTGAATATATGTAATACTCCAATACACACAAAATGCACACACTTAAGTTCAGAGAACCAACCCGTTTATGTTCAGGGAACAAATGCATTTAAGCTCAAAGAACAAATGCTTCAGTTTAGAACATAGTTCCTGAACTTACTAATTAGTATAACATGTTCTGGCGCCGGTGCACAATGTGTACGGAGTAGCTCTATTCTTTCTGTGTGAATGCTTAAGAGGGAAATCAACCTTGAATTGCAGGAGAGAAGATAAGTCTATGGCCGTGGGGATGCCCCTTCGGCATCGACATCCAGCAGGGGAGCCTCCCACGGAAGTAACACACATTGATCTTTTTTCTATGATTAATCATGAACTGATGATAAAATCCGTAGTGAACTGTGACACCTAGTGTATGTTTCCTTTTTTGTACAGGGCATGATTGGAACTAGTACTAAGTAAGCAGTGTAGGGATTAGAAGAGCAGTGTATGTTAATCTCAATGCTCTTGAACTTGTCACGTTGCTTACCTCTGCATGTTTCAGTAAATCCAGAAAACATATGTCGCAAAGGAGAGTCATTGAACAGCCACGAGTGTTGACGGTGAACAGCCTGTGGTGCTAGTGGTGAACGACCTGTGCGCCATGCTAACGGCCGGAGACGAAGGCCTTCCGGAGGACAGGGGACTGCCAGCTCGGGGACAGGAGGCCCGGCTGTTCGAAGGACGATGCGCGGCAGTTCGAGTTAGCACCGGAGGAGAACCTCGTAGAGCATCTCAAAGGCGGTGCTGCGCCTCCACCATGATGGTGTGCAGCAACGACGAAGTAGGGACAGGACGGCAACGGTACTGGTGGTAGATGGGGCGCTCGGTGGCGCGCTGAGGGAGGGCGCGGGGCGGTGCCGCGCTGAGAGAGTTGGCCGACGGTGGCGCGCTGGAGGGGAGGGCCGGCCGACGTCACACAGGGAGAAGGCCGGCCGGCGGCGTGCTCGGGAGAAGGTCAGACGGCGGCGCGCTTGAGGCGAGGCCGGCCGGAGGCGCGCTGGGAGGAGGCCGGCTTGCGGCGCGGTGGGAGGGAGGGAGGCCGGCGGCGTGCTGGGGAGGAGGCCGGCGTTGGGGAGGGAGGCGGCCGGAGATGGGGAGGGAGGC
>NC_041389.1:194797376-194797952 GCF_002162155.2 Triticum dicoccoides | reverse complement strand
AAGGCGGCCGCCGGAGCTGGGGAGGAGGCGGCCTGAGCGGGGGAAGGAGGCTGCCGGAGCTGGGGAGGGTTGTGGGGGACGGCGCCCGGCGGTGGAATGTGGAGGTGAATCTGAAGGCTGCGGGGTGGAGAGTGGATAAGAGGTTTTCTTTTTTTTTTTGTTTCTGATCGAGGGCGCTGTATATAGGGGCGAGGGGTAACAGAATAATATTCTGTCACCGGTAACAGAATAGTCTAGCCCTATGTATATAGGGTGGGTCTATTCTAATAACCCCCCTAAGACCTTATTCTGCTAACACCCTAGTCTTATTCTGCTAACAGTTTCAAGCTGCAACGCAACAACTAACCGAACCGAACCCACGGCCCACCCCATCCCACAACTAGATCGAACCGAACCGCACCACCCCACCTTATCCTCTCGTCACCACCCACTCCCCTCTCTCTCCCCGTGCTCCTCCCTCCGCTCCACACGATTCCCCCTCCGAGCCCGCCGCCGCACCACCACATCCCGCTCACCCCCACCCCGCCGCCGGACCACCACCTTCCCTGCTTCTCCCGCGCCGCCGCAGCACCACCA
>NC_041389.1:194794331-194797030 GCF_002162155.2 Triticum dicoccoides | reverse complement strand
CGTCGGCCGCGCCCCCACCACATTGCGCTGGCCGCCCAGTCGGCCGAGCCCCCCACCACATCCCACCGGCCGCACAGCAACGGAGCTGTCCGCCGCGCTCCCCTCCCAACAGACCCTTGCTGTTTCAGATCCGGCCGCCCCCTTGCCAACCACCGTCTCACCGGATCGGCCACTTCGTCATCCACCGGCAGCTGCCCGGCTTCGGATCTGCACGTCGCCATCCTGGGGGCGTCTTCTCTGTCCCTGGGTCGAGGGCCATCTGGCTTCAAGGGGGTCACCGGCGACTCTTCCCTCTCCTCCCCGTTCATCCACCTCCTCCCGTTCATCCCTGGCCACTACAGCGAGACGCCGCATCCTTCCCACTGCATGTCGAGGACGCCCCCTGTGGTGGCCGCCACGGCCACCCCTCCATGGCGCACGTGCAGTACGCCCCCCGACGGGGTGCAGTCGGCCATCCACGGAATCCGGCGAACTAGGGGGGTTACGGGCAACTCTTGCCTCCCTGTTCCTCCACCACCTCCTGATCTGGTGCTGCTCCTGGTCCCCGACGCAACTACCTCCTCTTCTCTCGCGTGGATCCACTGGAAACACGCCCAATCCAAGATCAGCCATCTCTTCCTTCACTACTGACATCTTGCAGTTCACTAATCTGATGCGTGGTGTTTGATTTCTTTTCAGGCTTGCAGTTTACCAGTTTCCGCTAGGAGGACCACGACGACTCTTGATGCAGTCCTCAACCCTCACACCGGTGGTCGCTGCTGCACAACTTTCTTTGTTGTGGTTCGTATGCATTACAGTGCAATTTGGAGCATGTGAGCATGCAGTGCAAAATGGTGAATTTGGTGTTTGAGGAGTTTATGTATAAAAATTACACGGGCTAAATCTGAATGAAGTTTGTGTGGAGACATGTGTTCAGAAAATGCAGTTTGGAGTATCTGCACATGCAGTGCAAACGCTGCTTTTTGTGTTTGTGGATTTTTTTTGTATAAAGATTACAGGGACTCATTTTGATTTGCAGCGAAACATGGTGATGTTCAGACATGAGCATGCAGTTTGGACCATGTGGACATGCAGTGCAAAAATGGTGTTTTCCGTGTTTGATGATTTTATGTATAGAAGTTATATGGACTCGTTTAAAAATTGTTTACAAATGAGGTTCGTTCTGAATTGTGTTGCGGCTCATTTCCCTTGACCATGTGGTTCGCTTCTACGCACGTGTACAGCTCGCCAATGTGGAAACCCAAAACTCCAAACAGAAAAAAAGAAGGAAATGCAGTGCAAAAATGTGTTAAAAGAAAAATGATAATGAAACAACAACAAAAGTAATGTTGTTCACTTGACCATTTGAAGCAGTGTGGTCGGCCGTCTGATGTTGTTCATCTTGTAAGTGCAAAGAAAAATTGTTACCGAAACGACAAAAAAAAGTAATGCGGTTCACTTATTCATACTTTTGCTTTTCACTTACACCCGACATGAAGTCCGATCCACTTACTCATCTGAGAAAAATTTACATGTAAATAAAAGAAATCATGCCGTTCTCTTGCCCGTCTAACGCAGTGTGGCATTTCGTCCGATGCCGTGCGGTTTTCAGTCGGATGAAGTACGCACGTCGATTTGGGTGTCGCGAAAAACAGAGTGTCCGCATTTCGGTAAATTTAAAACTGCTCTTAAACCGTAAAGAATTAGAGAGAGTGTTCTACATGAAAAAGCTGCGCCTCGTCGATACCTTTCCAACGGCGTATCGTTTGAATCATTCTGAGCAGCGGTTTGTAAAAATTTCGCGAAAAACAGCAGCTGCCACTCGTCGTCCGCCACATGATTTTCAAAATTAACTTAAAACCGCAAGGAATCTCAAAAACATTGCAACATATGAAAGTTGTGCCTCATCCTGAGCTTTTCAATGATATATTACACGCCTCATTTCGACAAACGGTTAAAAAACTGGAGCAAAAACAGTACCGAAAATTTGAAAAAATTTGAAAAACGGAATTCCGCGATTTAGTAAATTTGAAACTGCTCTTATACCGTAAGAAATTAGAGAAAAATTAATATATTAAAAAGATGCGCCTCGACGATATCTATCCAACGGCGTATCGTTTGCTTCATTCCAACGAGTGGTTTAGAAGAAATCGCGAAAAAACGCTCGCTGCCACTCGTCATGGGCCGCACGATTTTGAAAACTGCTCTTAAACCGTGTGGAATCTCGAAAAGTGTTCAACATGTCGAAGTTGCGCTTAATACATAGCTTTTCAACGGTATATTACACGCCTCATTCTGATAAACGGTTAAAAATTAGAGCGAAAACAGTACCGAAAAAATAACACGTGCAGTTTTTTCCGACGAGAAGTTCACTCGTGTGAGTACTGCAGCACACATGGTTCAAAGAATGACGTGCACTTGCGTTCAGCGTGTAGTGCAGAACTGGTGTGCAGAATACTTATTCTGCTAATATTAGCAGAATAGACTGTATATATATATATATATATATATATATATATATATATATATATATATATATATATATATATATATATATATATATATATATATATATATATATATATATATAGTAACACTATTCTGATCCCAGGATCAGAATAGTTATTTGGATCACGATCAATCTATATATGGCCCGATGGACTTGCTCCCGAACTCCCTGAACCCGCGTAGAAAAAAAACACTCCCCGCCCACCCCCTCC
>NC_041389.1:194781204-194794012 GCF_002162155.2 Triticum dicoccoides | reverse complement strand
GCCAGCGCCGTGCTTCTCTCCCCGCTCCTCGATCTCCTAGCACCGCCGCTCCACGCTTCCCCTACCTCCCAGCGTTGTCGTGCCCACTTCACCTGCCTCCTGGTGTCGCTGCTCCCCCCACCCCGCTTCCCCTACCTCCAGGCGCCACTGCCCCAACCTCCGGCGGGCCACCAGGCTACCTTCCCCGCCGCCCCTCGCTCCAGCGTGCCTCCCATCGCCCTGGCTCCGGAACGCCTCCTACCGCCGCACCCTCGGCCCCGGTGTGCCTCCTGCCATCGCCTTCTCTCCAGCAGCCGTGACCAGCAACGACACGACCAGCTACAGATCCACTGGGATTCGCCCCCACTCCTGTCCATAGTTGTTAGGCTCGCGGCAAAACAGGGCCGCCAAGGAGAACATCTCCCGTCCAGCAAGGAGCATCTCAGGGGCGAGGAACATCTCCCACCTCCTCCCTAGTGCAGAGCTTTGAGTCCAGGCCCCTGCGCTGAAAAACGCAGTGTCCACTATATTCAGGCGGTGAATGTCCTTCATGTTCTGCACTTCTGCCCAGCTTGTTCTGAACTTCTATTTGTTTCATACGTAGTGAATTTGCCCTGAAAATTAGACCATCCATATATTCTTCGGCTCAGTAAATAGTTGGTCTAGAAACTGGTGCAACTATTAGTTACTTTTACATAATTCTTAAGTAGTTCATTAGTCTAAATCAGTAGGCACCGAGCTCAAAAACTGTGAAACTGAAACTCTGCACACTACTCTAGCAGACAGCAAGAGATGCTCTAACTAAAAATTTGAAACTCGATTGTGTCGCGAGTGTCTAACCATGTTCGTCGATGCAGCTCTGATCACAAACTCTGTATTTTGCCTTTTGAAATCGATGCAGGTGTGGGCATCCGGTCGCAGAGAGATGTGTGGAGCGCTACATTCCGCTCGTCGTTGACCCCGTGGCCGCAAATGGCCGAGATTATTGTCGCATGTGGACTGCAGCGACGACCGAATCCGACCTTCACCAGCATCACCATTCTTCCTTCTCATGTTCACCAACGTGCACCGCCATCCACTTGTGACGTCCCACCCGCTAATGTCAAAGACAAACAATTTTGTACAGGAGATGTTAATGTACTACTGTTCATGGGCAAAAGTTTATCAAAGTTCTCGCAAAAAAGTTCTTTTTTGGTAAAAAGTATAGAAGTAAATGGAAGTTCGATTTGAGTATGCTTGTGAGACTAAAACATTTTTCAGTTGATGCCAGCCAAGAAAATGTGGATATGTTGTACTTGTGTGTGTGTAGTACACCGAATTGAAAAAAACTATTTTCTATCATGTAGATCAAAGAAAGAACATAGAAAATTTAAAAATGTGGATACACACATTTTCTATGTATGAGCAAAAAACAAAAAATGCATAATTTCTCCGCATTTATTTTCCTCTTTGTGATTGTGTGCTTTCCCTTTCGATCAAAATTGTGTGCTCTCCCTGTGTTTTTACAAAATGTCCACAATGAAAGAAAATGTAACCTCTTCCCTGTGTGGTCTGCGCATTTGGTTGCTTGACAAAAAAAGTTAGTGAAGTTCAAGTATTATTGCTGCTGAAAAATGTTCAAAAATAAAAGAACGAGGAGTTCCCAATGTTTGGTGCATGCATCAACACTAGAAGTTCATAAAAACCTAGAGGTTCAAATTTAAAAGAAGAAGTCCAATGTTTATTACAAACCCAAGATGGTCAAACTAAAAAAACAAGGCATCTCAACACAAATTTATAAAAAAGGATTTTCTTCGTCAAAAAACCATTGAAGGTAAAACATATGTGATCATAGGATGGTTAAAACATTTTTTCCGTTAAAAAAATGTTTGATGCTTATTTAAAACATATTTTTTCTAAGAATAAGATTAAGAAGTTCAAATTAAAATAAAAGAGAAGTCCAAAGATTATGAAGAAAAATCAGATTTTTCACATTACTAAAGTATAAAACGAAGAAGTTCAAATTAAAAAAAGGAACAACTACAAAAAGTTTTAAAATAAATTTTCCCCATTTCTCAAAAAACTAGAAGTTCAACTGAAAATAACAAAGTGGTTCGATGTTTATTTAGAAACTAAGATTTTACTGTTATTAAAATACTCAAATATCCCTTAGTATTGAAGACAACCATGAATATAAATAAAACCAGGAAGTCCATATTAAAAAGATGGAGAAGTTTGATGATAATAGAAAACTCATATTTTCCTCGCTATTAAAGAATGGAAATAAGAAGTTCAAAATAAAATAACAAGAAGTTCAACTTTTAAAAATAAAGCGCTTCAAAATTTCATAAAAAAGATTTTCTCTGTAAATATAAACCAAGAAGTTCACATTAAAAAATGGAGCGGCTCGATGTCTATCAGAAAGTAGGATTTTTTCCATTACTAAAATAAATAAAACCAGGAAGTCCTTATTAAAAAGATGGAGAAGTTTAATGATTATAGAAAACTCAGATTTTCCTCATTATTAAAAAACGGAAACAAGAAGTTCAAAAATAAAATAAAAAGAAGTTCAACTTTTAAAATAGAGGGATTCAAAATTTCATTAAAAATTTAAGAAAATAAAACCAGGAAGTCCATATTAAAAAGATGGAGAAGTTGAATGATTATAGAAAACTCAGATTTTCCTCCTTATTAAAAAATGGAAAATAAAAAGTTCAAAAATAAAATAACAAGAAGTTCAACTATAAAAAATAGAGCGCTTCAAAATTCATAAAAAATGATTAAGAAATTCAGATTAAAATTCATAAAAAAATTCAAATATTTTCATGTAACCGAGAGAAGATCAGGTTGATAACTGACAGAAGTTCATGTACTACACGGTGTGCATTTTGTATTAAAAAAGAATAAAAAAGCAAAGGCTAAAAGTTTTGTTGTTATAAGTCAAGTCCTCGGTCGGAGAAAGTTAAAAAAAATTATTGTGAGAGGGGTTTGTACAAAAGGAGTAGCATTTGTGTAACACTAACGAATGGATGAGAAAATTACAAACGAAAATATGTCACAGAAGTTCAACGTGAAAACAACATGAAGTTCAACTACTACGCTAAATGAATTTCATATGAAAAACTTTTAAAATCATCACGAGTATGAAAAAACGATCAACACGGGAAAGTTATGTGCTTACAGCAGCTTTCCACTGGTATATCACTTGCTCAATTCCGGTGAGTGGACGGACAGTTATGAGCAGTGGATTTTAAAAAAAGCACATGAAAAACAGAGTGAAGTTCAGGTACACACGCCGAGAAGTTCAGGTTCTTCACGCGGTGCATTTTCGAAGAATCTGTTTCGCGATAAAGGCAGAACGCATGATCCTGCTGTTTTTGAAATTACATGAAAACGGCTAGGAATCATAGAAACCCATCAACACGAAAAAGTTTCGCATTTTCCGTAGCTTTTCAGCGGTATATTATTTGCCCTATTCCGATAAAGTTTGTAGAAATTACGGTGAAAATACGTTTTTCTCTATTTTCGAAACTGACTTAAAACCGTAAAGAAATAGAAGAAAAAATACATACCAAAAAGTTTCGCATTTGTTCAAGCTTTCCAACGCCATATCATTTGCTGCATTCAGACAAACGGTTAAAAAATTAGCTCGAAAATACGAACTCGGTAGGACTTCGACCATTTTCTAAATTACTCTTAAACCATTCAAAATTAGAAAAAAACTTTCAAGATGAAAAAGTAGCGCATTTTCATAATCTTTCCAACGCCATATTATATGCCTCCATTGGATTAGCCGTTTAGAAATGACATTGAAAAAACGAACTGAGCTGTTGGGTTTACGAAATTTTACGTTTTTTCAAATTACTCTTAAACCATAGGGAATTATAGAAAACTTTCAACATGTGGAAGGAGCGGTTTTGCAGCAGCTTTCCAACTCCATATTATATGCCTCATTCCGATAAACGGTTTAGAAATGCGATCGAAAATACGATTCACGTTTTTTGTGTGAAGAAAAAACGGTTTTCAAAACTGCTCTTAAACTCCTTATATTTTGCCAAAAATTTAAGTTGGCTCATGATATTGGTGTCCATAGCTTTCCAACAGTATATCGCAAGCCCCATTTGGGCAATGTTGGCGGAAGTTCAACCTAGTTCACAGGGAAGTTCAACGTACTACTAGCGGGGCAGGTCAGGTTGTGATCAGAATATTATTCTGATCTATATATATATATATATGGGCTGGACTATTTTGTTACCGGTAACAGAATATTATTCTGTTACCCTCGGTCCCTATAAGGGTGCGACGCGTAGACGACAGGAGAAACTCCCCAACCCGTCCCCAATCGAACCCGCCTCCTACCGCCGGAGGCAGCCGTCGCGGGCGAGCGAGCGACGGCGGCAGCCGGAGCGAGGGAGCCCGCGGCGCTGTTACGGGTTGCTCCTCTGACACACGCACTGCCGCCGGCTGGCCGTCCGCACGTCTCACTGCCGACGGGCTCGCCGGCCCCTCCCCGCGCGCCTTCCCTCCGACGGGCGCCGCTCCCTCCATGCGCACCTCCCCGTCGACGGCTGCCATGGCCCGTCCCAGCCTCCCTCCGCCGCCGCGCACCGCCATTCCCGCCCCACGTCATCCTAGCCGCCGGCCGAATCCAGCCGCGCTCCCGAGATTCGTCTTCTTCCTCGCCGAGACACGCGACAGCCACCCCAGTTCGGGCGTAGTAAGTACCTCAGTACGAGTTAAAAACGGTGGTCCGTTCGGAATAAAAGAAATGGCCGAAATTCAAATTGTAAAAATTCAAGCAAAAAAAAAAGAAACCCCATGAAAATCCTGCTTAGTAAGTACGTCAGTACAAGTCATAAAATGAGAGAAGTTCAGAACATCGTTGTCAAAAAATGTTGAGTTCAACAAAGAAGAAGTGTACACACTGTAGCTTAGCATTTGATAATTGTTTGCAACATGTACAACCTGTGGATGATTTTGTAATTGTTTTCATGCGTTACCATATGTCCAACAGTTCAGTATGTATTTTATAATCAGTTCAAAGGGCATATCAAATTCGGTATGGATTGTTGCATCAATGGTTACTATCACAAAACACAAAAACATTTCTTGGCGAAGAAAATTCAGCTAATTCAAGTATATAAACCATGCAAGTTCGATGATAATGACACGTCGAAACACATTTTAAACTAAACCTAAAAGTTACATTTCTACAAGTTCAAGTAATCAACCCCCTGAACATTCCGGATTGTGAAAAATAGCTCAGTACAAACACGCACATATGTCAGTACGAGTACTTTGTTTATCATACGGGAAAAGAACAGGATGTGTCTTGCCGTATTGTAAACTTTTTAAATAAATACAAAGTAAAGTCTAGTATGTAGAAACACGCTCAGTACAAAATCATATAGACATCCGTTCAAGTACTTTTTTTGGAACCATTCAAAACTACTGTGAAAAATATCTCAGTACAAACACACAAATATATCAGTACGAGTACTCTGTTTTTTGGAGAAAACACACCATGATGGGTCTCACCGTAATCCAAATTACTCTTCAACGGCTGCAAATATGAGAAAATGTTCATCATGACTAAGTTTCGCATTTTTGATAGCTATCCAACGGTAATTTGCCCCATTTCGACAAACTTTTAAAAAATCGCGTTCAAAATCAAATTTGACCGTATTCGAATTTGTTTTTAAACCGTAAGGAATTAGAAAAACATTTCAATACAAAAAAGTTGCGCATTTTCTGTAGCTTTCCAACGCTATATTATTTGCGTCAATCCGACAAACCGTTTGCAAAAATTCGCGAAAATACGTTTCGCCCAGAATTTCACCGTTTTTCAAATTACTTTTAAATCATATAGAATTAGAAAAAACAATACATATATGGAAGATGCGGATTTTCACCAGCTTTCCAACGCCATCTTATTTGCTCAATTCCGACAAACTGTTTGAAAATTGAGTCCAAAATACGATTCACGTTTTCGGTTTTGAAAAAAACGGTTTTTTCAAAATTGCTCTTAAACCATAATGATCTTGCAAAAACGTTCAATATACTTGAAATATGGTTGTCAAGAGCTTTCCAACGATATATTACACGCCCCGTTTCGACAAAAAAACACAAAAATGTTTTTTGAACTAAAGAAGACGATCTGTTAAACACAACTGAAAGCATCAGTTCAACTTCTTCGAAAACATCAGTACAACCACCTGAAACCGTCAGTTCAGAAAGGGTAACAGAATAATATTCTGTTACGTGTAACAGAATATCCCAGACGTATATATATATAGGAGTAGGATTTTCTACAAGTGCTTGCCACAGAACTAGTTAATGGTTTCAACGATGCAAAAGTTCTAAAAAATTCTGAAAAAAATACTGAACCAACACACCTATAATATAACATGATCCAACGGAGGGATTAAGAAAATAAGACTGTATGTGTCCTGGACAAAAAAAACAAATAGTTCAGTATATATTTATGTCGCAGTGACCTGAAATGCTTATTATTTTTGCCGAGGACACATAGATGCATACTTTGACAATCCCTCCGTTGGATCATCTTATTACATTAGAGAGATGCTCCCATATTTATTTCATATTTTTTGATAACTTTTAAACCGTTACAAGTTTAGCGACCCTTAACTAGTTCTGTGGCAAGCTATGGTAGACACAGTTTTACATATATATATTACAACAACTCGTCCTTAGAAGTATTCCCTTTGTTTTGATCATTCAGTTTTAGTACATTTCAAGCAACCAACTGGGATTTTCTCATATCTCAATCGATTCAGAGAAGTATGAGAGCAACTCCAGTAGATTCCCTAAAAAGGACAGCCTTAAACATGAAAACTCGCTCTTTTAACTCGCGCAAGAGTTGGTGTGCAAATTTGGATACCCAAGGCCAACTCCAATTCGCCCACCCATCTAGTCTGCTTGTGTCCGTTTGAGTCTAGATGGACAAAAAACACAGCCCAATATGCTTCCCGCCGCTGCACCCATCTTGGCTGACACTGTTGTTGTCATGGACGCTCGCGCTGTTGGCCCGAAGGTGCGCACCATGGCGGAGATGGCTGCCATGATGGCGAAGAGGGGCGGAGATGGAAGCTGCTGTGATGGCCAAAAAGAAGCTGCTATAGCTAAGGCCTAGATCGTCGCTGTGGAGAGCAACGTCCTTGTCGCCAACGTTTGGGCCGACCCATTTGCGCGTCAGCTTTAGCGAAAGCAACTCGTTTTGACGCCCACGAGCGTCGAGCAGGAGCTCTCATAAATTAGTACCTCCTTGGATATAGAAAATAAATATAGATGTGTTGAAGAATAAAAACTGAAAGCGTAAATTTATGGGAAGAAGCGTATTGTGATGGTGAACCCACGGAGTCAATCCGTGCTTTATTATTAGGGAAAGATTTCTTTAGTTTTTATTAGCGGTATAGAGATAATTACAACAACTCGTCCTTAGAAATATATTTTTGCGATCATGCCCCTTTGTATTGACCATTCAGTTTTGGTACGTTTCAAGCAACCAACTATGGTTTTCTCATGTCTCAATCGATTCAGAGAAGTATGAGAGCAACTCCAGCAGATTCCCTAAAAAGGACCGCCTTAAACATGAAAACTTGGCCTTTTAACTTGTGCAAGAGTTGGTGTGCAAATTCGGATACCCAAGGCCAACTCCAACGCGCCGACCCATCTAGTCTGATTGTGTCCGTTAGAGTATAGATGGACAAAAACACGGCCCAAATTGCTTCCCGCCGTTGCCCCCTTCTTGGCTGACACTGTTCTTGTCATGGCCGCCCGCGCTGTTGGCCCGAAGGTGCGCACCGTGGCGGAGATGGCTGCCATGATGGCGAGGATGGGTGGAGATGGAAGCTGCTATGATGGCCAAAAACAAGCTGCTATAGCTAAGGCCTAGACCGTTGCTGTGGAGAGCGATGTCCTTGTCGCCAACATTTGAGCCAGCCCATTTGCACGTCAGCTTTAGCGAAAGCAACTCGTTTTGACGCCCACGAGTGTCGAGTAGGAGCTCTCATAAATTAGTACCACCTTGGATATAGAAAATAAATATAGACATGTTGAAGAATAAAAACTGAAAGCGTAAATTTATGGGAAGAAGCGTATTGTGACGGTGAACCCATGGAGTCAATTCGTGCTTTATTATTAGGGAAAGATTTCTTTAGTTTTTATTAGCGGTATAGAGATAATTAGAACAACTCGTCCTTAGAAATATTTTTTTGCGATCATGCCCCTTTGTATTGATCATTGAGTTTTGGTACGTTTCAAGCAACCAACTGGGATTTTCTCATGTCTCAATCGATTCAGAAAAGTATGAGAGCAACTCTAGCAGATTCCCTAAAAAGGACCGCCTTAAACATGAAAACTCGCTCGTTTAACTCGCGCAAGAGTTGGTGTGCAAATTCGGATACCCAAGGCAAACTCCAACGCGCCGACCCATCTAGTCTGCTTGTGTCCGTTTGAGTCTAGATGGACAAAAAACGTGACCCAATATGCTTCCCGCCGCTGCCCCTTCTTGGCTGACACTGTTGTTGTCGTGGCCGCCCGCGCTGTTGGCCCGAAGGTGTGCATCGTGGCGGAGATGGCTGCCACGATGGCGAGGAGGGGCGGAGATGGAAGCTACTGTGATGGCCAAAAAGAAGCTGCTAAAGCTAAGGCCTAGACCGTCGCTGTGGAGAGCGATGCCCTTGTCGCCAAGGTCGCGCAAGGGTACCAAGAGCTGACCCTTATTGCTGCCACGGCCACCAGGAGCTCATCGACGACCCGTCCACCGAAGCTTCCGGAGTTGCCGCGCATGTCAATGACACTGTCGACCTATGGTACCGTCTCGGACATGACCTGATTGCGTCCCGCTTCTCCATTCGCCTCGGGACGGCTCATTTGAAACGGGTGACTTCATGGCGATCATCCTAGTGGTGCCTCCTCTTTGATCTCAATGCCACCTATGTTGCCGGTCAGTTCACTTTGTGGGTTATCAAACGTCACTTCGTAACTGGATGATCATAAAGGAGCTCTATAGGTATGTCGGAAAGTGTTTGTTGGGTTGCATGGATCAAGACTAGGATTTGTTGCATTACAGAACGAGTAAAGAGACTTCCCGGTAAAGAGATTGAACTAGGTGTGGCGATACCGACAATTGAATCTCGGGCAAGTAATATATCGTCGGACAAAGGGAATTGTATACGGGATTAACTAAATCCTCAACACCGTTGTTCAAACCGATAAAGATCTTTGTTGAATATGTGGGAGTCAATATGGGCATCCAGGTTGATTGGTGAGGAGTCTCGGTCATGTCTGCATGTTCTCAAACCTGTAGGGTAGTATTGGGATATTCATATGGTAAGTCCGAAAGTAGTTTCGAGTTCCGGATGGGATTCGAGATGTCATGAGGAGCTCCAGAATGGTCCGAAGGTAAAGTGTTATATATGGGAAGTCATATTTGGAGTACTAGAAAAGTTCGGGGGTATGCCAACAATGTACCGGAGGCACCGAAGGGTACCGGGGGTCCACCAGCCCCGGGGGCCCACATGGTCTATAGTGGGGCGCCCTGGCCTGCTTGGGCCAGGCGCACCCTCCTAAGGCACATGTGCTTAGGGCGTGGAAACCCTAGGGTAGGGAGGCACCCCCACCTGGCTTGGGAGGCAAGCCTCCCCCTAGGCCGCCCCTCCCTCACCCCTATATATAGTGGGGAGGCGCATGGGGGCTGCACCCTTCCACCCTTGGCCGCCTGTCACGCCCAATATGCGACTCTATCCTAAAGGAACTCGAAGATCCCACCAAGGATAGAAGCGCATATTGGAGACGCTTTTGCAAGGTGGATATCATTACATTGTACATTATATAATAGTTGGGGATACATACAAAAGGCATACAATTCCACAAGAATACAACAACATCATACATAAGAGCAACATCCGACTATGGATGAAACACAAACAGAAACTCAAATGACATCCACCCTGCTAGCCCAGGCTGCCGACCAGGAGCCTAACCCCTGAACGAAGAAGAAGCAGAAGAAGAACTCCAAGACAAGCACACATCACTCTCATGTCAGATCATCGCATTACCTGTACCTGCAACTAGTGTTGTAGTAATCTATGAGCCACGAGGACTCAGCAATCCCATTACCATGGGTTTCAAGACTAGCAAAGCTTAATGGGTATGGAAAGGATAAGTGGTGAGGTTTCAGCAAGCGACTAAGCAATGTATGGTGGCTAACTTACGAGTACAAGAATAAGATGAGAAGCTACGCAAACAGTCGCAAACTAGTAATGATCACTAAGTGATCCTGAACTACTTACATTCAAACATAACCCCACTGTGTTCTCTTCTCGAACTCACCCGAAAAGAGACCTTCATGGTTACACACGCGGTTGGTGTATTTTAATTCGAATCTGGTGTCAAGTTTTCTACAACCGGACATTAAAAATTCCCATCTGCCACATAACTGCGGGCACAGCTCTCGAAAGTTTAAACCCTGCAGGGGTGTCCCAACTTAGTCCATTATAAGTTCACGATCTGTGGAGACAATCCTCCATCATGGTACATCCGATCAGACTCGGGATCCCGGTGCACAAGACATTTTGACCATGGTAAAACAAGTCCAGCAAGACCTCCCGGCGTGTCGACACCCTGATAGTAGCCGCACGTATCTCGTATCAGGCCACATACGGATGAGCACTACGTACAACAACCGAAAACCCCGGAACAAGGGGTGGCACCGCAAGTGGCTCTGTTTGGGACCAACACCATCAGCGCTGGCCCCGCCCTGTATGTAGAAAATCCTCGTGTTCACGACGCCCTATGCCAATTAATTATTAGGTTCAAGTATTATTATGCCAAATGTTAAAACAAATGTTGGGCCTTCATGGAAGAGTTTTATTCAAAGCGAAACGTCGAGAGGGTCCCATACCCCTCATCGTGTTGGGGATGCAAAATCAAGGAACATAACACCGGTATGACGGAAACTAGGGCGGCAAGAGTGGAACAAAACACCAGGCATAAGGCCGAGCCTTCCACCCTTTACCAAGTATATAGATGCATTAATTAGATAAGAGATATTGTGATATTATCCATGAAACCCATGTCCCAACATGGAACAACCTGCAACTGCACCTGCAACTAGCAACGCTATAAGAGGGGCTGAGCAAAGCGGTAGCATAGCCAAACAACGGTTTGCTAGGAAGGGTGAAAAAGGTTAGAGACTTTCATGGAAATTTTGGATGCTTGATAAACAAGTGGTAGGGAGCGCGACATAGCGATAGCATCGAGACAACTAGCATAACAATGATAGTAGTGAGATCCGGGTAATGGTCATCTTGCCTGAAATCCCGCTAGGACAAAGACCGAATCCATGAAGAATATGAAGCCACGTAGTCGAACGAATCCTCACAATTGCAACGAAACAGGAACTATCGAGAAGGAGCACAACCGGAAAGAAGCAAACAACATGGTAAACACACAACACATAAACAGGGCATGATGCTCAACCAAGTATGATGCATGACAAGGCTATAGGATGCTACTCATGGCAAGAGACGATGCATACAAGAACAACACATCAAAGCAAGTTTAAATGAGGCCGGAAACAACATATAACAAGTCCGACAAGTCCCCATATGCACATTTTGAAATTGTTCCAGATCTGAAAACATATTGTGTTCAAGTTGTTAAACAGCAAGTTAAGATGCACCATGATGATCTACATGAGATTCTAGTCAAGTTACATATAAAGTTCATTTAATTCGGAACTACGGCCTAGAATATATGAGCAACACAAGTTAAACATGGCATTGTTGCAAAATGCATTCAAACATGAAGCAAACACAGTCCAAGCAAGGATGCAACATTATAATATGAAACTACATGCAATTCTAAGCAACTTTCATATAGAGCATGCTCAAAACGGAACAACGGTGCAACACATACACTCCAAACAAGTTATAACAACAATCTGCCCAAAACAGCAACTAGGCACTTTGCAATCATCAAAACAACATGCTACAGGAATCATATGAGAACAACCTTGACATGTGTTACATGTACAGATAACATACGTCAAATATCATTAAGGTTCAGGTTCATAGGCATTTTGACATGATGCTCAAAAGAAAATCACACAGAAAGATATAAAAAAGACAAATAGGCAAGTTATAACAGTTTTCAGTAGTTAACATCAACAAGCACTTTTGCAACAGGGGTTAACATGTCAAAATGCACCCTAAGATTAACTCCAAACACACCAACATATAGAGCATGAAAAGCACAACATGTGCTTATCAAGATCATCACCATAGGATCAACATGGACAAAGTTATAGCACTCACAACACAGCTAAATAATGTGAACATGCAGCAGTTTTCAGCAGTTTATGTCACTTAGCAGTTTTGCAACGATGATTATGGCATCAATATGAACAGCAATGTGGATGAAAATACAGCCATCATGTAGATCATCAAGTGATGAACATTTTGACATATCATACACTCAATTTGGAGCCACATGCACAAAGTTATGACCATGCAAACATGAACACATGCTGAGAAACATCTGGGACTTGGACGAAATTTTACCCTCCAAAAAATGGGACGGAGCGGTTCCGGGACGAGCCGGTGCGGGACGGGGGCGCGCGTTTGGATGGACGACGTGGTGGATCTCATCCACCTGCTAGTCCGGGCCGGATCTCGCCGGATCCGACCGGAGATGACGACGGCGAGCGGCGGTGCGGCGAGGACGGCGGCGGAGTGGGCGGCTAGCTCGGCGGGGCGGCGCGTGGATGCCGGCGGGCGGCGGCGAACGCGCAATGTGAAGGCGGCGGCGGGCGGCTGTGGCGCGG
>NC_041389.1:194578883-194780728 GCF_002162155.2 Triticum dicoccoides | reverse complement strand
AGGCGGCGGCGCGGTGAACGGGCTGGGAGGCCCCGCGCGGGCCGAGCGGGCCAGCGGCGGTGGGAGCGCCCAGGGCTGACATGGAGCGCTGCGAATGGCTGGAGGCGGCGGTGCGGGTGACGTGGCAGGCCGCGATTGGCCGGGCGACGTGGCTGGACGGTGGTGGCATGTCCGGCGCGGCGAGGACGCGTTCGGCGGCGCAGAGGAGGAGGTAGACTAGGGTTAGACCGTGAATTTCGGGGGCGGGGGGAGATGCACATATATAGGTAGAGGGAGCTAGGAGAGTCCAAATGAGGTGGGGTTTTCGCCCACACGATCGTGATCCAACCGTGGGGAGAATGGAGGGGAGTTTGATGGGCTAGTGGTCTGTTGTGAAGAGGTGTTGGGCTTCAAAGAGAAAGGGGGTCCAACGGTTAATGTGGTTAACCATTGGGGCATCAAACGACCTCCAAATGGAATGAAATTTGACAGGCGGTCTACCGGTGATATACCAAGACCACTCATCAATTCTCGGCCCCTTCCGAGAACGTTTTTCTGCGGCTCACAAAACAAGATCTGGGAGGTGCGACGGGCGCGTGTGAGTGTGTCTGGTCTCAGAACGGACAACAGAGTGACTGGGAGGACCCGGACGGATGCAAGTTTTAAAAACATGCAGATGAAATGCAGATGATGACATGTCAAAGTGCAACACTCAAGTGAATGATATGGCAATGACAGCGAATAACTGGAAGACACCTCGTGCATCGGTCTCGGGGCATTACACCGCCCCTCCCTCTCCCTCCACCTTCTCATTTTGTCAGCGCTTGGCGAAGCCCTGGCGGCGTTCCGCTGCCACCATGCAGTCGTGATGGTTCAGATCCCATCTACCTCTTCTCCCTCGCTTCCTAGATCAAGAAGGAGGAGGTGTCATCGAGCCGTACGTGTGCACATCTCAAAGGTGCCGTTTGTGCGGTGGTCGGGTCGAATTGGATCGCGAAGCAGTACGACTACACGAACAATCTTCACTATATCGTTAACCTTTTCGGTCTACAAGGGCATGTAGGCACTCCCCCTCTTGTTGCGAGCATCTCCATAGAATAGATCTTGGGTGTTTCATAGGATTTTTTTTGTTTTCCATGCAACGTTCCCCATGAGTGGCATCATGAGCTAGGTCTATGCGTAGATGTTACGCACGAGTAGAACACAAATTGGTTGTGGGCATTGATGTTCAGATTGCTTACCTCCTTTGTTATTTTTGGATTTGGTGGTATTGTGGGATGAAGCAGCCCGGACCAAATTTACTTGTCCTTGCACAAGAGACCGGTTCCACGACTGACATGCAACTTGTATTACATAAAGTGGTTGGCGGATTGAAAGAGCAGGTTTACTCGGTGAATGGGAGATTCTTAGAAATTCGTCAAACTGATGAATTTGACAAAGATCAGAATGAAGAAATAGAGCAGGGGTGAAACTAAATCATCACAGAACAATAAATCATGCATACAAGAACATGCAATCATACAAGCATTCAGGCTACACAAGATGAACTGAATAAATGAAAGGCATGATGAAATTCTTTAGTTCAAATTCGTCAGAATAGATCACAAATACTTCAGCAGTGGAATAACAATAAGTAAAGAGTTGAGGAATTTGAAACCAGGTAGGCTCGATGAAGATACAACAATTTGGTAGACCAGTTCCAGTTGCTGTATTTACTGTACGTCTTATTGTCCTTGAGCTGAGGTCACTGAAGACCTCGCCCAATCACTCTTGGTAAGTCTTCAAAGGTAGACTTACAAAACCTTCATATACTTGTTCACCAGCATGCCACAATTACTTTTGGGTGCTCAGAACAGGACGCCTGACCGTCTGGAAGAATGACATTCTTCAAAGGTAACAAGCGTCGGGTCACACAGATCAATCTCTTCAGTGATGCGCAATCACCTTGGCTCTGGTTGGGTTTTCCCTCACTTAGGTTTCTCACAAAGTCGTCAGCGGAGGGGTTGCTCTCAAATGACAAGTGTCAATCTCTCTCTAGAGCAGCCAACCAACAAGTGGTTGTGGGGGTGTCTATTTATAGCTAGGGCAACCTGACATGAATTGTCATAAATTCCCTTTCGGTCATGACTGTTGTCAGGATAAGGATCCACACGACAGCTGGCACTCAACACAGCAACGACCAAAAATTTGGATTCTCAAATTTGTCGGGGCACTCAATTTCCTCATGTAGGCAGATCGCAGTAGCGAAATCCTAACTCATCAGTCAGACCAATTTCCTCAGCAACCAGAAGGACTTGGTCTCTTTCCAACAAACTCGCCAGCACTACTGGAGATTTCCAAAGTCTCCATCTCGAAGAAATAGGTTTTGTATAGGTTTTGAGCATCAGTTCGGAAATACGATTATGTATCACCTTGACCCCCGGTGGGTACTATTATAAATAGATTCATAATTGTTATTGCATAATACCTACTGTATTCCATCATCTTAATGACTTACTGCCCCCCGATACAATTGATATAAATATTAAAACAATCACACTATGCAATAAAAACAGAATCAGTCTAAAGCAGAATAATACGTAATGAGAGAATTTTTATCTACACTTCTGCATCTCCAAAAATTCTTAAAAATTATAACAACGTAAACAATTTGTAACCCAATGTCGTGTAAAAATTTCAGGATTTTATCTTGTTCCAGTACAGAATAAGAATTCCAATACTAGGCACAGAAGTTCATGTTTCTGTACATGATCAATTCAACTATCATCCAAATCATCCTAAAGGCTTTACTTGACACAAAATTCAAAAGCAAAGAGAAAAACATAATTATTACAGTAGCAATAGTCATGTTGACACACCAGAATAAAAAGAAAATAATAAAGATATGGGTTGCCTCCCAACAAGCGCTATTGTTTAATGCCCCTAGCTAGGCATAATGCGTAGTTTCGAGTGTTACCATCTTTTAAAGTGATGTCAATCGTTCCTTTCCCAAGAATTCATAGTTATCTCCAATCTACGCGTCCCCAACTTAATTTCCTTACATTCCTTGATTAGATGGATCAAATGGTCAAGCTTCCCATTGATGGTTTCTACCTCAGCATTCAGAATGTGGAAATTCTCAAATTTTTGTTCCAAGGCATCATACTTCCTATTTTGTATGACTATATTACCATTTAATCTCATGAAAAGATTGTACAACCCTTTAAGATGTGCATCTGTACCAGCTTTAGTTTCCTTACTCAACTCTATTTGTTGATAGCTTACTAGAATAGAGGGTTCAATAGTTTCTATTTTGGGTTGTCCTAGCAAAATTTTCATCCTCTCATATGAGTCAAAAGCATTGCTTCCAATAAAATCTCCGTCAAATATTAAATGAAATATGTGTCTATGATGGAGGATAAACCAACGTAAAAGCTTTTAAGTAGGGTTTTGACATGGCATTTAGGAGTAGCCCTTGCTTGCATTTCTAGTAGTCTTTCCCAATCTTCTTCTAAATATTCATCACTCAATTGTTTAAAATTTAAGATCTCAAAACCCTCCGCAAGGTAAGGAGGAAGGGAAGCCTCCATGATAATATTCAAGCAAGGATAGCATAGAAGATTTTTTTTTTGGTATTTTTAATTTTTTAGAGAAGTAGAGGGAGATGAAAAAGAGAAGGCAAATAAAAGGAAATGGCAAAGAAAAGTAAAACAAGTAAATCCTAAATGTGTGTGAAGGAACCTGTATTTGTTTGTTGAAGTCTCCCCAGCAAGGGTGCCAGAAATCCTTTTGCTACTCGTGATAGGCGTTGGGATTTCCCCGAAGAGGATGGGCAATGTAATATAGTAGCAGATAGTATTTTCCTCAGTTAAGCACCAAGGTTTATCGAACCAATAGGAGACACCACACAAACAAAGTAAGGGTACCTACACACACATAAAGCAAATACTTGCACCCAACACAGGCAAGAGGGTTATTAATCCCCTTGTACTCGTCAATTGACAAGGTGTGGAAGTCCGGTCTTTGACAGATCATAGAGGACATGCTCTTGATGAAAGGCATGATAGCTTTGAGGAACTTGCGCTTGATCCAATTGTCATCCATGTCCTTACTGCCATGATCCCGAAGTGAAACCGCAAGAGCCAACCTCTGGTAGTGCTCACGAGGTTCTTCATCATTCATAACAAACTCACTGGCCTCATCAAGGATCACCACAAAGCTGGAGAGCTGAATGCTTGAACTTCCTTAGTACAATGAGTTGATGTGCTCCCATGCATCTTTGACAAGCGTGAATGGGACCAAATGAGGAAGCTCTTCGGGAGTCATGGCGGCTTGTAAAATGAAAAAGGAGGATGCATTGAGTTGGTTGTCCACTTCTTCTCTTGGGGACAAATTGCTTGGATCATGTGGATAGAAGTCTTGTTTGATGACCCTCCAAAGTTGAGTAAGCTATAATTCAAATGAGACTTAATACGAAAATCTAATTAGCAATGTTGGTCAAATCAAACTTAGGAGGAGGCCCATGGGAGTTTATATGAGGTGAGGGGACTAGTCCACCATAGGACGGAGGAGGGGCATCCGTGACATGGGTGCCCTACCCATTCTTTCCTTCAAAAGGATTTGGCTTTAAGCTATTAGCTGTCTCCTTGACGAAGTCGACATCCATTTCCAAGGAAGTAAGATCAACTACTTAATTGGGAGCGATGATAGGTTTCATGCCCTCAAGGAATTTACTTAGCATTTTCTTGACCTCGTCCACGATAATTGATTTGTGTGAGGCCATAGCCTGATACGTCTCCAACGTATCTATAATTTTTGATTGCTCCATGCTACTTTATCTACTGTTTTAGGCAATATTGGTCTTTATTATCCACTTTTATATTATATTTGGGACTAACCTATTAACTGGAGGCCCAGCCTAGATTTGCTGCTTTATGCCTATTTCAGTGTTTCGAGGAAAAGGAATATCAGACGGAGTCAAAACGGAACGAAATCAACTGGAGAAGTTATTTTTGGAAGGAAAGCAACCCGGGAGACTTGGAGTCCATGTCAAGAAAGAAACGAGGAAGGCACGAGGTAGGGGGGTGCGCCCACCCCCCTGGCGCGCCGTCCACCCTCGTGGGGCCCTCGTGGCTCCCCTGACGTGTTTCTTCCTCCTATATATACCAATATACCCTAAAACTTCCAGAACAGAAGATAGATCGGGAGTTCCGCCGCCGCAAGCCTCTGTAGCCACCAAAAACCAATCGGGACCCAGTTCTAGCGCCCTGTCGGAGGGGGATCCCATCATCGGAGGCCATCTTCATCATCCCGATGCTATCCATGACGAGGAGGGAGTAGTTCACCCTCGGGGCTGAGGGTATGTACCAGTAGCTATGTGTTTGATCTCTCTCTCTCTCTCTCGTGTTCTCTCTCGTGTTCCTCGATGGCACGATCTTGATGTATCCCGAGCTTTGCTATTGTAGTTGGATCTTTTGATGTTTCTCCCCCTCTACTCTCTTGTGATGAATTGAGTTTCCCCTTTGAAGTTTTCTTATCAGATTGAGTCTTTATGAGAACACTTGATGTATGTCTTGCCGTGATTATCTGTGGTGACAATGGGATATCATGTGCCACTTGATGTATGTTTTGGCGATCAACTTGCGGGTTTTGTGACACTTGGGAACCTATGCATAGGGGTTGGCACACGTTCTTGACTCTCCGGTAGAAACTTTGGGGCACTCTTTGAAGTACTTTTATGTTGGTCGGATGAATCTGAGATTGTGTGATGCATATCACATAATCATGCCCACGAATACTTGAGGTGACAATGGAGTATCTAGGTGAAATTAGGGTTTTGGTTGATTTGTATCTTAAGGTGTTATTCTAGTATGAACCCTTTCATAGATCGATCCGAAAGAATAGCTTTGTGGTGGTTTCGTACCCGACCATAATCTCTACGTTTGTTCTCCGCTATTAGTGGCTTTGGAGTGACTCTTTGTTGCATGTTGAGGGCTTGTCATATGTTCTATATATGTTATTATTGTTGAGAGAACTTGCACTAGTGAAAGTATGGACCCTAGGCCTTGTTTCCTGTCATTGCAATACCGTTTACGCTCACTTTTATCTTTAGTTACCTTGCTGTTTTTATTATTTCAGATGACAAAAACCTATATCTACTATCTATTTTGCACTTGTATCACCATCTCTTCGCCAAACTAGTGCACCTATACAATTTACCATTGTATTGGGTGTGTTTGGGACACAAGAGACTCTTTGTTATTTGGTTGCAGGGTTGCTAGAGAGAGACCATCTTCATCCTACGCCTCCTACGGATTGATAAACCTTAGGTCATCCACTTGAGGGAAATTTGCTACTGTCCTACAAACCTGTGCACTTGCAGGCCCAACAACGTCTACAAGAAGAAGGTTGTGTAGTAGACATCAAGCTCTTTTCTAGCGCCGTTGCCAGGGAGGTTAGCGCTTGAAGGTATATCTTTAGAACTTGCAATTGAATATTTTTGTTTCTTGTTTTAGCACTAGTCTAGTTTATAAAAGAAAATTACAAAAAATGGAATTGAGTTTGTCTCATACGCTTCACCTTTTTAATATCTTTTGTGAGTATGATGGAAAGGAAAATTGTGCTCAAGTGCTAGAAGAAGAAATCTATAGAATGTTTGGCACTAAATATTTGAATGATGAGCATGATTGCAATGTCGTTAGTATGAATTCCTTGAATATCCATGATGCTAATGATATGCAAAGCCACAAGCTTGGGGAAGCTATGTTTGATGAAGATGATATTTTTTGTCCCCCAAGCTTTGATGAGCAAATTTACTATGATGATAGCATGCCTCCTACCTATGATGATTATTGTGATGATACGTATGCCATAGAGAAGAAGTTTGCTTATGAGGAGAGTATTAAAATTTCTATTCTGGTAGATCATGAAAATAATGTTTTAGGTGCTGGTTATATTGTTGAATTCATTCATGATGCTACTGACAATTATTATGAGAGAGGAACATATGCTTGTAGGAATTGCAATAATGTCAAGTTTCCTCTCTATGTGCTTAAAATCTTGAAGTTATGCTTGTTGTGCCATCCTATGCTAGTTGATTATTATTCCCATAAGTTGTTTGCTCACAAAATCCCTATGCATAGGAAGTGGGTTAGACTTAAATGTGCTAGTCATATGCTTCATGATGCTCCCGTTATGTTTCAATTCTTATCTTTTATGTGAGCATCATTGTCATCATCATGCCTAGCTAAAAGGCATTAAAGAAAAGCGCTTGTTGGGAGACAACCCAATATTTATCCTTACTGTTTTTGTGTGTCCACATGATTATGCTACTGTAGTAATCATGTTTTATAGCTTTTGTTTCAATAAAGTGCCAAGTAGAACCTTTGGGAAGACTTGGGTGAAGTTTATATGATCTTGCTGTGAAAAACAGAAACTTTAGCGCTCACGAGATTAGCTGCCATTTTTTACTGGAGAGTGATTTTAGGTTGATTCTTTTTTAATATGATTAATAGACAATTTTATCAGGTCCAGCAATTTATTTCATAATTTTTGGGGTTCCATAAGTATACTTTTGATACAGATTACTACAGACTGTTCTGTTTTTGATAGATTCTGTTTTCTATGTGTTGTTTGCTTATTTTGATGAATCTATGAGTAGTATCGGAGGGTATGAACCATAGATAAGTTGAAGTACAGTAGATATTACACCAATATGAATTTATAATGAGTTCATTAGAGTACTGAGGGAGTCCTGGATTGGGGGGTGTCCGGATAGCCGGATTACCATCATCAGCCGAACTATCATCGGCCGGACTATCATCATCGACCGGACTCCAAAACTATGAAGATACAAGATTGAAGACTTCGTCCCGTGTCCGGAGGTGACTTTCCTTGGCGTCGAAGGCAAGCTTGGCGATACAGATATGTAGATCTCCTACCATTGTAACCGACTCAATGTAACCCTAGCCCTCTCCGGTGTCTATATAAACCGGATGGCCCTAGTCCGTAGGACATACATTACAACAATCATACCATAGGCTAGCTTCTAGGGTTTAGCCTCCTTGATCTCATGGTAGATCCACTCTTGTAAACATCAACAATATCAATATCAATCAAGCAGGACGTAGGGTTTTACCTCCATCAAGAGGGCCCGAACCTGGGTAAAACACCGTGTCCCTTGTCTCCTGTTACCATCCGCCTAGACGCACAGTTCGGGACCCCCTACCCGAGATCCGCCGGTTTTGACACCGACATTGGTGCTCTCGTTGAGAGTTCCTCTATGTCGTCACCGATAGGTTTGATGGCCTCTTCAATCAACAACGACGCGGTCCTGGGTGAGACTTTTCTCCCCGGACAGATCTTCGTATTCGGCGGCTTCGCACTGTGGGCTAACTCACTTGGCCATCTGGAGCAGATCGAAAGCTACGCCCCTGGCCGTCAGGTCAGGTTTGGAAGCCTAAACTTCACGGCCGATATCCGCGAGGACTTGATCCTCGACGGATCCGAGCCACAGCCGAGTGTGCCGCATTGTCACGATGGGCACGACCTAACTCTGCCGCCGGACAGTGTCTTGGAGGCGGCACCCGAATCCACTCCGATCTATAGTCCGGAGCCGATCGCGCAGATCGAGGACGGGTGGCTGGACACCGCCTCGGGGGCTGCAACTTCTACGGCGATGGAGCCGAACACCGACCTTGTCCCGCATAAAGCTCATGACTCCGAGGTGCCGGACTCTCTACCGGACTCCGACCCTCCTACACCCGCGCCAGTCGAATCCGATTGGACGCCGGTCATGGAATTCACCGCTGCGGACATCTTTCAGCACTCACCCTTCGGCAACATCCTAAATTCGCTGAAGCATCTCTCATTATCCGGAGAGCCCTGGCCGGACTACGGCCAGGATGGTTGGGACGTGGACGACGAAGAAATTCAAAACCCACCCACCACCCACTTCGTAGCCACTGTCGACGATTTAACCGACGTGCTAAACTACGACTCCGAAGACATCGACGGTATGGATGACGATGACGGAGACAATCCAGAACCAGCGCCTACATGGCACTGGAAGGCCACCTCATCACATGACGTATATATGGTGGATACCCCAAAAGGGAGCGCCGACGAGGATCAACGGGGTGCGGCAAAGGATAATCCCGCCGATAAACAACCAAAGCAGTGACACAAGCGCCGCCCTAAACCCCGCCTCGGCAAGAACAACATTCCCAATGACCCAGTGTTAGAGCAGGGCCAACCAATGGACGACGAACATGCAACCAAGCAACCGTCCGGACAAGACGAACCGGATGATCAACCCCTTCCCGGAGCAACCAACAGTCCGGACAACCTCACACCAGAGCACAAAAACCTTCACAAAAGACTCGTCGCCACTGCAAGAAGTTTGAAGAAGGAAAAACGGAAGCTCAAAACAGCGGAAGACATACTCAGAATCAAGTGGAACAAAATACTAAAGACCGCAAGCAAATATGGCAATGGCCATCACATAAAGAGCTACCCGAAGCGCAAGCTGCTGCCAGAATTTGACGAGGAAGCCATAGAGCCCTCACCATCAAAAAATAAAGAGGTCGCCTGGCCGGATAGACGGCCAGATGACAGGCCAAAAGCGGCAAACGGCGCCGCACACAAGCCAACCTATGCCCCTGGGAAAATAGACGTCCCAACTAGGTCCATCTACGGGCCAAAAAAGAGGGCCCCAGGAAGTAACACAACACGACAAGTGTCCGAAGACAGCGGCACACCCAAATACAGGGGCGCCGCACACCCGGTATGTTTCACCGATGAGGTGCTGGATCATGAATTTCCAGCAGGGTTCAAACCCATAAACATAGAGGCATACGACAGCACAACAGACCCAGGAGTCTGGATAGAAGATTACATACTACACATACACATGGCTAGAGGAGATGATCTCCATGCCATAAAATATCTACCCCTGAAGCTCAAAGGGCCAGCTCGGCATTGGCTCAAAAGCCTCCCAGAAAACACTGTTGGAAGTTGGGAAGAGCTTGAGAACGCATTTAGAGCAAATTTTCAAGGGACTTATGTCCGCCCTCTGGATGCAGACGATCTGAGTCACATAACTCAACAGCATGGAGAGTCAGCGCGCAAATTCTGGAACAGGTTCCTTACCAAAAAGAACCAAGTAGTCGACTGTCCGGACGCGGAAGCCCTAGCAGCTTTTAAACACAACGTCCGAGACGAATGGCTCGCCAGACACCTCGGCCAAGAGAAGCCAAGAACAATGGCCGCGCTAACAAGCCTCATGACGCGCTTTTGCGCAGGAGAAGGCAGCTGGCTAGCAAGATGCAGCACCAGCGACCCGAGTACATCCGGGATCAGAGATGGAAACGGAAAATCACGGCACAGGAAAGATAAGCGCCGGAATAAAGAAAGAACCCTAAAGAGCACGGCGGCCAGCGTCGGATTCAAAAGCTCGTGGCTAAACAATAAAACACTGCCTCTTAAGGACAACAGTGATGAGCTATCCAACTCAAACAAAATTTTGGATCGGATATGTCAAATCCACAGTACCTCCGGAAGGCCTGCAAACCATACCAACCGAAATTGTTGGGTTTTCAAACAGTCCGGCAAGCTCAACACCGAACACAAGGGGCTTGATGCGCCAAGCGAGGACGACGACGCACCACATCAGCAGAGCAACGGAAGTCAGAAGACTTTCCCACAAGAAGTCAAAATAGTAAACTCATTTCATGTGATAGTACAGAAAACCAACACAGCACTCACTAAGACAAGTGCCACATGGTCCACCCCAGCGGAACACCGGGATTGGATGTCAAAACCAATCACTTTCGACCATCGGGATTATGCCAGAAGTATCCGGAACGCAGGATGGACTGCTCTGATATTGGATCCCATAATAGACGGACTGCGATTTACACAAGTTCTGATGGACGGCGGCAGTGACTTAAACCTGCTATATCCGGACACAATCCGCAGGATGGGGATAGACCCTACTACAATTCGACATAGCCGCACTTCCTTCAAAGGAGTGGTGCCAGGCCCTTACGCCAGGTGCACAGGTTCATTATTACTAGAAGTTGTGTTCGGGTCACCTGACAACTTCCGACGAGAAAAGCTAACCTTTCATGTCGCCCCATTCAAAAGTAGCTATCAAGCACTACTTGGACGAGAAGCTTTCGTCCGCTTGAACGCAATACCACACTATGCGTCTCTTACGCTTAAAATGCCTGGTCCACGTGGCATTATTTCATTAAAAAGGTCGGCTAAGACCCCGGACACGGCTGGACGAGTCCGGAATAAATAAGCTAGGGGCTACCTAGCCGCACACCCTTACAAGGGTTTGTGTATATAAGCTATAATGGGCTACCATATGCTCAGCTTTCTACATTTATATTTCATTTTTTTTGTAACTTTTCGCATGATTTCTTTTTTCAAACTAAGTTCCTCTCTTTTTACAGATGAACAACGTGCACACCCGTCCAGGATACGGCACAACGGAGACACAGGCACAGACGTGCAGTAGGGACCCGTTTCAAGGACTCTTTTCAGACTAAGACCCTACGTAAACCTTTCTTACTGTCTCTTGTTGCTATAATCCCCTGGTTTCCCATTATAACCAGAGTGGAGGCTGGCGTTTTGGCATCGGCCGCGCCAGAGGAACCTGCCCGTACCTGGACACAAGGGGCTTAGGGCATTATTCTGCCCGCTATTGTAAAAGACCGAACACCTTCGGGAGTGTTCGGCGTCTCGAGTTAGGCCTTATATGCATCAGCTCCGAATCATGTCTTTGGTCAAATGTGGGTTTGCCCGGCTCCTGTGTTTTGCTGCCTTACGTTCCATATCATCGGCTAACGCGGCACCAGGAGAACTACTGCGATTGTGCCCTAGTTCGGCTGGGCAAGCGCCTCAGTAGAGAAAGCCGAAAACTGACTGTCATGATGCAGCGAGAGACTGGTCAGCCACTCGATCGACCAAGGGAATGTCTAGAATTCCTCCGCTTTGATGAAGGGCCGTTTCCCGGTCAGGCACATACGCGCCCCAAATTTGGAGAGCGCGGTGCCCCCAGGGGCTATGTCGTAGCCCCACCCTCGAACTCCATGGCTAAGTGAAAGTGATAAAGCATTATAGTCCGGTTGCCTCGTTTGCTACGCTACCACCTCCTTTACAGGAGAGAGATGTCGGATTAAGTGTGAAAATGCGCTATTTTTTGCGAACACCCCCGCACCTTGTGCGTGGGGGCTGAAGCCAACGACTGCCATCTTTCAGGTTATACACACGTATACATGAACGGCCGCATAGGAGATATTACATTACTTGAACGCACAAGTATAAAAGGCGCTTACATCATAAATATTGTTTTACAACATAAAACATTCATTTGAACGCAACATTTTTTGAACACTGCGACTCTATTACACGAGCACCACGCAACACTTCGCCAAAATAGTGCTCGGCGGGTAACCGGCTATCGTCCGAACCCGAGGTCGCAACAGCGATGGCATCCATCTCTGTCCAATGTGTCTTCACACGGGCGAGTGCCATCCGCGCACCCTCTATGCATGCCGACCGCTTCATCGCCTTCATATGCGGCACTGCCCCAAGAAATTGCTGCAATAAGCCAAAGTAACTCTTCGGCTCGGGCCTATCCGGCCAGACATGGGTCACGATATCCGTCATGGCAAGCCCATACAACCTATTCAGCTCAGCCCACTCGGCCAAACGGTCGGTCAGCGGAAGTGAACGCTCCGGACTATGGAATTGAGACCAAAACAACTCTTCCGTCTCGTGATCCTTCTGGCTTCGAAAATGCACAACGGCATCCGCCGCACTCGCTGCCAAGTCCATATAAGGGTCCTTCGGACCCCACAGTTGGCCCAGCTGAGCATACTTTGGATCCGTAAACCTTCGGCGCGGCAGAAAAGGCTTGCCAGCTACAATATCTCCGGCCTGGCGCAGCTCTTCCTTTATAGCCTGCATCGCAGAGCGGGCATCCTTGGCTTCGGCGGTGGCCTTCCCTAGGTCTTCTTGCACCAATAGGCGCTCCTTCTCTAGAGCCTCATTGCGGTCGGTAGCATCTTTTAACTTCACGGCCATTTCAGCCATCTCTTCCCTGCTTCGGCAGTGTGCGGCCCTTTCGGCCGCTAACTCTTCGGCCGCCCTCGAGGCCGCCGCATCACTCCTTCTGGCCTGCTCCTTGGCTTGAGCAAGTTCGGCCCGAAGGCTCTCCACAGCAGCGGTGCTATCTGCATTTCACACACATGTAAGGAGACGGCTTCGGCTCCCTTACCAAGTGACTGCACAGGAACACTTACCCTGCAACTCATCAAGCCGCCTGTTGACCAGCGTGATGTCCGCATCCGCAACGGTGAGTTGCCGCTTTAGTTCGGCAACTTCATCAGTCCGTCTGGCCCCCGGACGATCCGCCACCTATATAGGTACGGCGAAAATTTAAACCTGCGATTTTGATCCTCGGCACGCTGTCGCTTTCGACAACCTACCGAGTCTCAGGGGCTACTACCCATACAGGGCGCATTCTATATGCAAAACTGTCCAAAGGTGTGTCATTTTTACATACCTCAAACCCCGCCAGCAAACTACTGACGGCATTATGCAACCCGCCTTCGGCGGATGAAATCCTTTCAATCACCACACTCATCAGTGCGTGGTGATCTTCTGAGATAGACACCTTCTCAAGCAGATCCTTTAGCCGTACACTAGCTGGCGCCGAACTATCCGGCTTCGCCAAACCCGGGGGCTCCCTCCTTGATGACACTTCCGGCTCGTCCGCCCTATCCGACGGCGCCTCGGACAGAGGCGTTTCACTCTCCACCATATCCAGACGAAGGTCCCCCGAAGTCGAGCTCATTTGCGAAGGACGGAGATCCGAACTATAAGGTAAAAACTTTAGTTATCCTCAGAAGCACAAATAGGGATGCCCTTTGCTATAAAAATCCTTTCTTTTTACTTACGGCTCGTTGGAGGGCTGATCCTTTAAGGGAGACTGTGCGGCCGGGGCCTCCCCGGACGCAGGACCCTCTGGCAAAGATTTCTTCCCCCGTTTAGGGGCCTTGGCCCCCAGGTCCTCGGAGGCAATCCTCTTCTCCCCTTGGAGGGAGGGATTCTCGGTCCCCCCCCTCTTTCAAAAGCCTCCTTAGGCGAGGCAGTAGCTTTTTCACTTTCCCCTTCGCCTTCCTCTGGAGGCGCAACCTCCAACATCCGGACCAGCGTGGAATCCGGCGCGGTCTCTGGGAGGGGGGCCGGACACCATATTAATTTTGCTCCCGCTATCCACTCCTGTTTAGAAGGAAGTTGGTCATAAGATGGACCACCAAAGGGCAAAAAAATGATGTGTCCGGACTCGGAGCTACTTACCTGAGTATCCGGGCGATTGCAGCTTAGGCCAGCACCCTCGGTCAGTTCCGGACGCACCTCTTGCGATCCGAAGAATAATTTGTACATCTCCAGGGGTGTCATACCGATGAAATGTTGAAGAATCCGAGGTCCCTCCGGATTAAATTCCCATAGTCGGAGAGGACGGCGTTTGTAGGGCAAATAACGGCTGATCAGTATAACCTGCATCACCACGACCAGATCGATCTCCCTCGCCTGGAGATCTCGAACCCGGCCCTGCAATAGGGGCACGTCCTTTGACGGCCCCCAGTTGAGCCCTTGGTTGACCCACGACATCAACCGTTGTGGAGGTCCCGGGCGGAATAAGGGCGGCGGCTTTTGTTTGCGGCCCCTTGGAACGGTCATATAGAACCACTCTTGCTGCCACAAGCCGAGCTCCTCTTAGAAGGAGCCTGCGGGCCTCGGGGCGTCGGCCCTCCTACTGACGGCCCCCCCGCCGCACTCCGCTTGACGCCCCCCAATCATCTTCGGCGTCACATTGAAGGTCTTCAGCCACAAGCCGAAGTGATGGGTGACGTGGAGGAAGGCTTCGCACATGACGATAAACGCGGAGATATGGAGGATGGACTCCGGAGCCAAATCGTGGAATTCCAACCCATAGTAGAACATGAGCCCTCTCACAAGAGGATCTATCGGGAAGCCTAAACCCCGACGGAGGTGGGATACAAAGACGACATACTCGCCGGGCTCGGGTGTGGGGATGGCCTGCCCTTCTGCAGGCAACCTGTGCGAAATCTCGTAAGTCAGGTACTTGGCTTCCCGCAGCTTTAGCACGTCCTCCTCCGTGACGGAGGAAGGCATCCACCGACCCTGGAGGTCGGAGCCGGACATTGTTGAAGGTCTGAAGCGCTCGAATCTGGAGCTCTAGGTGCTGGAACTTGGGGCGGGGGGAGGATTCGATGGAGGGTTGAAGAAAAGAAACGAGCCTTGGTCGCATTATAAAGGAGGGAAATACCAAGAGCCGTCTCCGTGACCGTTCGGGACTCGCCTTCGATAGAGGGGGCGTGGCGACGGGCGCGGTTGGGTTACCCATGTTCGTATTGATGAGAATCCCGGATTAAGGGGAAACACGATCTCTGCTTCGACAAGACGTGCCAAGGAAACCGCTTCGCTAAATGCACTGAGGTGGTAAAATAAAAAACATAATTGCTTGGTAGTGGCGTGACGTCATGCCGCAAAAAACGTCAGCAGATTGAACTTGTGTATATTTATATATTATTCTCTCTACGGTGGAATGTGGAATTATTTTGCAGAGCCGGACACTATCCTGGTGTTCACAATCTTCTATGAATTATTCGGAGGAGGAACCCGCCTTGCAATGCCGAACAATATGCGCGCTGGACTCATCGTCATTGAAGCCTGGTTCAGGGGCTACTGAGGAAGTCCTGGATTGGGGGGTGTCCGGATAGCCGGATTACCATCATCAGCCGAACTATCATCGGCCGGACTATCATCATCGACCGGACTCCAAGACTATGAAGATACAAGATTGAAGACTTTGTCCCGTGTCCGGAGGGGACTTTCCTTGGCGTGGAAGGCAAGCTTGGCGATACGGATATGTAGATCTCCTACCATTGTAACCGACTCAATGTAACCCTAGCACTCTCCGGTGTCTATATAAACCGGATGGCCCTAGTTCGTAGGACATACATTACAACAATCATACCATAGGCTAGCTTCTAGGGTTTAGCCTCCTTCATCTCGTGGTAGATCCACTCTTGTAAACATCCACAATATCAATATCAATCAAGCAGGACGTAGGGTTTTACCTCCATCAAGAGGGCCCGAACCTGGGTAAAGCATCGTGTCCCTTGTCTCCTGTTACCATCCACCTAGACGCATAGTTCGGGACCCCCTACCCGAGATCTGCCGGTTTTGACACCGACAAGTACCTAAGTGGTTGTTTTATTTTCTTATACTAACGGATCTCACGAGTTCTTGTTGAGTTTGTTGTGAATGAAGCTTTTGATAAAAAGAGAAACCATGATATGAGAGGAATTAAGGAGACACAAAAGCTCAAGCTTGGGGATGACCAAGGCACCCCAAGATAATATTTCAAGTAGTCTCAAGCATCTAAGCTTGGGGATGCCCCGGTAGGCATCCCACCTTTCTTCTTCAGCAACTATCGGTTAGTATCGGTTGAGCCTAAGTTTTTGCTTCTTCACATGAGTTGTGCTATCCTTGCATTGTTGTTTTATTTAGCTTTGCTTGCTGTTTGAATAAAGTATCAAGATCTGAAATTATTAAATGAGAGAGAGTCTTCGCATAGTTGCATAATTATTTAGCTACTCATTGACCTTCACTTATATCTTTCAGAGTAGTTTGTCATTTGCTATAGTGCATCACTTATACCTTTTAGAGCTTGGTGGTAGTTTTATTTTTAAGAAATAGATGAACTCTCATGCTTCACTTAGATTATTTTGAGAGTCGTTAATAGCATGGTAATTTGCTTAATATGAATATACTTGGTATTCAAGATATGTGAAACTTTCTTTTGAGTGAATTGATACTAAGATAAGTTTGATGCTTGATAATTGTTTTGAGATATGGAGTGATAATATCAAAGTCGTGCTAGTTGAGTAATTGTGAATTTGAGAAATGCTTGTGTTGAAGTTAGCAAGTCCCGTAGCATGCACGTATGGTTAAAGTTGTGTAACAAATTTGAAACATGAAGTGTACCTGGCTTGTGCATCCTTATGAGTGGCGGTCGGGGACAAGCGATGGTCTTTTCCTACCAATCTATCCCCCTAGGAGAATGCACGTAGTACTTGATTTTTAATGACTTCTAAATTTTTGCAATAAGTATATGAGTTCTTCTGACTAATGTTGAGTCCATGGATTATACCCACTTTTACCTTTCCACCTTTGCTAGCCTCTTCGGTACCGTGCATTGCCCTTTCTCACCTTGAGAGTTGGTGCAAACTTCGCCGGTGCATCCAAACCCCGTGATATGATACGCTCTATCACACATAAACCTCCTTATATCTTCCTCAAAACAGCCACCATACCTACCTATCATGGCATTTCCATAGCCATTCCGAGATATATTGCCATGCAACTTCCATCATCATCGTCATGACATACATTACTTTTGTCATATTGCCATTGCATGATCATGTAGTTGACATCGTATTTGTGGCAAAGCCACCATGCATTATTTTCCATACATGTCACTCTTGATTCATTGCACCATCCCAGTACACCGCTGGAGGCATTCATATAGAGTCATATCTTGTTTTAAGTTTCGAGTTGTAATCCTTATGTTATAATCAATAGAAGTTGATGATCATCATTATTAGAGCATTGCCCAAATAAAAAAAAGAGAAAGGCCAAAAAGAGAAAAAGGCCCCAAAAAAAGGGCAATGCTACTATCTCTTTTTCCACACTTGTGCTACAAAGTAGCACCTTGTTCTTCATGTAGTGAGTCTCATATATTGTGCTTCAAAGTAGCACCTTGTTCCTCATGTAGTGAGTCTCATAAGTTGTCTTTTCATACTAGTGGGAATTTTTCATTATAGAACTTGGCTTGTATATTCGTACGATGGGCTTCCTCAAATGCCCTAGGTCTTCATGAGCAAACAAGTTGGATGCACACCCACTAGTTTTCTTTTGTTGAGCATTCATAGCTCTAGTGCATCCATTGCATGGCAATCCCTACACCTCATGTTGACATCAATTGATGGGCATCTCCATAGCCCGTTGATTAGCCTCGTTAACATGAGACTTTCTCCTTTTTTGTCTTCTCCACACAATCCCCATCATCATATTCTATTCCACCCATAGTGCTATATCCATGGCTCACGCTCATGTATTGCGTGAAGGATGAAAAAGTTTTAGATTATTTAAGTATGAGACAATTGCTTGGCTTGTCATCGGGGGTATAGAAGTTGGGAACATCTTTGTGTGACGAAAATGAAGCATAGCCTAACGATATGATTTTGTAGGGATGAACTTTCTTTTGCCATGTTATTTCGAGAAGACATGATTGCTTTGATTAGTATGCTTGAAGTATTATTATTTTTGTGTCAATATGAAATTTTATCTTGAATCTTTTGGATCTCAATATTCATATCACAATTAAGATGATTTATATTGAAATTATGCCAAAGTATCACTCCGCATCAAAAATTCTTTTTTAACATTTACCTACTCGAGGACGAGCAGGAATTAAGCTTGGGGATGCTTGATACGTCTCCAACGTATCTATAATTTTTGATTGCTCCATGCTACTTTATCTACTGTTTTAGGCAATATTGGTCTTTATTAACCACTTTTATATTATTTTTGGGCCTAACCTATTAACCGGAGGCCCAACCCAGATTTGCTGTTTTATGCCTATTTCAGTGTTTCGAGGAAAAGGAATATCAGACGGAGTCAAAATGGAACGAAATCAACTGGAGAAGTTATTTTTGGAAGGAAAGCAACCCGGGAGACTTGGAGTCCACGTCAAGAAAGAAACGAGGAAGGCACGAGGTAGGGGGAGCGCCCACCCCCTTGGGCGCGCCCTCCACCCTCGTGGGGCCCTCGTGGCTCCCCTGACGTGTTTCTTCCTCCTATGTATACCAATATACCCTCAAACTTCCAGAACAAAAGATAGATCGGGAGTTCCGCCGCCGCAATCCTCTGTAGCCACCAAAAACCAATCGGGACCCTGTTCCGGCGCCCTGTCGGAGGGGGATCCCATCACCGGAGGCCATCTTCATCATCCCGGCGCTATCCATGACGAGGAGGGAGTAGTTCTCCCTCGGGGCTGAGGGTATGTACCAGTAGCTATGTGTTTGATCTCTCTCTCTCTCTCTTGTGTTCCTCGATGGCACGATCTTGATGTATCCCGAGCTTTCCTATTGTAGTTGGATCTTATGATGTTTCTCCCCCTCTACTCTCTTGTGATGAATTGAGTTTCCCCTTTGAAGTTTTCTTATCGGATTGAGTCTTTATGAGAACACTTGATGTATGTCTTGCCGTGATTATCTGTGGTGACAATGGGATATCATGTGCCACTTGATGTATGTTTTGGTGATCAACTTGCGGGTTTCGTGACACTTGGGAACCTATGCATAGGGGTTGGCACACGTTCTTGACTCTTCGGTAGAAACTTTGGGGCACTCTTTGAAGTACTTTTATGTTGGTTGGATGAATCTGAGATTGTGTGATGCATATCGTATAATCATGCCCATGGATACTTAAGGTGACAATGGAGTATCTAGGTGAAATTAGGGTTTTGGTTGATTTGTATCTTAAGGTGTTATTCTAGTATGAACTCTTTTATAGATCGATCCGAAAGAATGGCTTTGTGGTGGTTTCGTACCCGACCATAATCTCTACGTTTGTTCTCCGCTATTAGTGGCTTTGGAGTGATTCTTTGTTGCATGTTGAGGGCTTGTCATATGTTCTATCTATGTTATTATTGTTGAGAGAACTTGCACTAGTGAAAGTATGAACCCTAGGCCTTGTTCCCTATCATTGCAGTACCGTTTACGCTCACTTTTATCTTTATTTACCTTGCTGTTTTTATTATTTCAGATTACAAAAACCTATATCTACTATCTATTTTGCACTTGTATCACCATCTCTTCGCTGAACTAGTGCACCTATACAATTTACCATTGTATTGGGTGTGTTGGGGACACAAGAGACTCTTTGTTATTTGGTTGCAGGGTTGCTAGAGAGAGACCATCTTCATCCTATGCCTCCTACGGATTGATAAACCTTAGGTCATCCACTTGAGGGAAATTTGCTACTGGCCTACAAACCTGTGCACTTGCAGGCCCAACAACGTCTACAAGAAGAAGGTTGTGTAGTAGACATCATAGCCTCATTCAAATCACCTCTGGTGACCACGGTCGTGTCCACGGCGGAGGGGTTCTCCTCAACCATATCCCCTTCGTCAACAATACTCTTTAGGTGGTAAAGCCCTTAATAAAAAGACGATGCTCTGATACCAATAGAAAGGATAGGTTTGGTCGACTAGAGGGTGGGGGTGAATAGGCGACTAACAATATTTAACTTCTTTTAACAAATTAGGCTTAGCAAGAAAGTAAGTTGTGTAGATATACAACTAGGTGGACAACCAATATGAGCACAAGGTAGAAACACAGTATAAGCTGGCACAAAGTAAACGTAAGATGTAACCACAAGTGGAGTCAATGGAGACGAGGATGTGTTTCCAAAGTTCCCTCCTTTGGGGGAGGTACATTTCCGTTAGAGGGGTGTGAAGGCACAATACTCCCCAAGAAGCTACTAGAACCACGGTATTCTCCTCACGCTCTCGCACAATGCAAGGCATCATGATTCCACCAGTAGTGCACTTGAAGGTAGTGATCGAACCTGATGCGGAGCATCCCACGTTCATCCCCATGGACCTACCTACGTCTCCCACGACACCACTTGGACCAATGACAAGAGCTCACGCAAAGCCTTTGAAAGATAAGGTGAACTCACTCCTCTCCGAACTACCACTTTCTACGTATGAGACATGGCTACTACCTCAAGTGGAGAATCCATGCGTGATAATGTAATTGGAGGAAGGCCACAGATCAGCTACACCCAATGGACAAGGCGGTGAGGACACCAAGTACAAGTAGCAAGAAGAGCAGTAGCCGAAAAGGCTCTAGCCACCAGACGTCCGAGAACCTGTCGGAAGTCCGACGCCTGATGATCAGCTCGCCAGGCCAGCCCCAGCCAGCAAGCGCTACAGTGGCCGGACATCCAATGCACCTTAGATGATCGACACCTCCCAGCACCCGGACAACCGAGCCCCGCCGGACGACTGACACCACGAGTCCAGAACCAAAACGTCGGAAGTATGGTGACCGTTGGACGACCGACGCCTCGGACATCCGACCCCGATCGGACGTCCGACACAGCCTGATCAGAGCCGAAACGTCGGACTTCCGACAAGTACCGGACGACTGGTAGCTGTCGGATGTCCGACGCCTGTGAGTTGACTGCGTGTTGGGCCAAGGCCCATGTATCTCTTCGCCCACTTAGACTATATATACTCCTCCTCTCTCTTTTTAGGGTTAGCAATGTGATAGCTCATTTGCGAGATATAGCTTTGCTCATCCACTTGATTAGTTCTCCATTGGAGTTCATGACCTTTATGGAGAAGATCCCCCAAGTGGATTCAAGACCCCTGATAGGAAGATCCCTCAAGACCTCCTCACGGAGAAGAACTTGCTACTTGTATTGTCCTTTGATGATTGTGGATCTTGTATCACTCTTTATGTTCGAGGATCTAGCGCATATGTGATCTTTCCCATTGATTTGTGTGCTTCCCCTTGTGTTTCCCCTCGTGTTCGTCGTAGGATCACCTCCAAATCATGAAAGATCGGCCTTAGGGTTTCCACCCTACATCATCTTGGTATCATGAGCCAAGCTTGATCACGAATTTGGAGCCCTACCCTTGTTGATTTTGTCCCAATTTCAAAAATTCCTCACAAAAATAGCCCCCATTTTTTGTGATTTCTTGGTTTTTATGAAGTTTTGTTGGACTTGATCCATGGATTTTCTTTGCGATGAGTGGATCTAGCTTTCCCCAATCATCTCCGCCATTTCCATCCACAAATTCGTCCAATTTTGCCCAAATTTTGCCCCTCCACCACGAACCCTAGAAGTTCATCCTGTGCCTGAAATCGCCCTGACACTGGACGCCCGACAGTCACCGGACGTCCGACAAGTACTGGTCATCCAACCACCACCGGACGTCCGACGTTTCCTGACAAAACTAAAAAATTTCTGTTCGGCCACCTCCACCGATCCACATCCACTTCCGCATACGCACTCCATTACCAATACACCTTCTACTACAACCTCCGCTTCCCGCAAACCACCATCATTTACCCACCACCAACTCCAACAAATTTTGACACGTTTTGTTCTTTGAGAATTTGAGTTGCGATTTTCATTTCCTAATGAGTTTTGGCTACTTAGGGACGGTGCGACATCAACACCGCCGCTGTTCATCTTCGCCACAGGCTCGTCGTCGACAACAACCGCCCACAATTTTTGACACCTTCATCCGTAAGAAAGGACGGTAACCTCGACAATATCTTTGTCTACTCCTTGCCATTACATTGATGACCCCATAAGTCATTTTGTGTACCCTTCCTATCGATACTAGCCATTTGAGTATTGCCGGCAACGCCACTTGTGCACATTAGTGATCATTGCATATATCACATCATCTTGGTATCATCTCTTGTGTCACAAGGTTGTCATCGCATATACACAATTACTATCTTGGTTCATGAAGTTTTGCATGAGAAAGAGCTCAAAAGATAAAGAGCCAACTAAGCTTTTAAGCAATGATAAACAAAGAGCTTTTAAGCAATAACCATAGCACCATACTACATTAAGATTGCCATACTCCATTATATCTCTAGAACACCATACATATAGCATACTTGGGATAGAAGTCATTGCATTTTTGCTTTGTAGGTTGTGCACAAGTCTCGTATCCGCCTATTGTGCAATCGTGCTAGCATCTCTCTAGAGTTGTGCGACAAAATCATTTTTCGTGGATTCCACATTCTGAGCTCGTTTTTGGTTGCACGACCCCATTTATCTTTCCATGTGTGTGTTTCCGTGTACCTCCTTTTTCTTTTGGTCTACTTGTTGCATTAGCAAATTTGTGAATCTTTTCCAACATTATTGAGTCTTGCTAACAATTGCATAAATTTTGTGCCACCATCCTAACCGAGCTCCTCCAAAGGCTTATTTGTGTAGGTGTGAGAGATTGATGGGGACCGGTACCAATTTTTCTATTTCCTTGTTACATCATTGAGTGATCTTTGATCCATTTCAACATCTGTCAAGGTATATTTGGTAACGTTCTTCTCTTTATCCCACTCACATTTTACTTGAAATGATGGATAGGCCAACTACTTCTACCAACCCACTCTACATGAAGCAAGATGAGACCCGGACACCTACGTCAGCAAGAACCACCTCTTCGGCGCACAACGATATTTGCATCAAGAACAAGCATTGCACGACCGCTTCGACAATCTCGCCACTGACTTGCGACATTTTGAGAAACATACAAGAGACTACTTCAACAACAAGCTCGATGAACAAATACAAGAGAACAATGCAAGAATGGACGAGATTCGTGCCTTGTTGATCAACCGCTCTTCTACCACTTCGTCATCTTAAAGATGGAGCCGCTCGAGTCGACACTCCGACGACACCATCTCCAGCTCAAGTACACCAACATCAAACACTCTTCGACGAGCCGTGCACCAAGATCGTCAAGAAAACCGCAATCCTCTTCACGGAACTGATCCTCAAGAGCAACTTCTAGCGCCAGAACATCAACATCGTCAAAATCAAGCTACCTTTGTGCAAGCACAAGAATGACAACATCAACGCCAACAAGAGGAAGCGCAAGCGTGCCAACACCAAGATGAACAAGATGCCGAGGCACAACGTCAACAACAACAACGACGTGAAGCTCAAGCACTTGAGGTGCAATATGCCCTTTTATATGTCTCCAACGTATCTATAATTTTTGATTGTTCCATGCTATTATATTACCCGTTTTAGATGTTTATGGGCTTTACTTTACACATTTATATCATTTTTGGGACTAACCTACTAACCAGAGGCCCAGCCCGTATTGATGTTTTTTTTTGCCTATTTCAGTGTTTCGAAGAAAAGGAATATCAACCGGAGTCCAAACGGAATGAAACCTTCGGGAGCGATCCTTTTGGAACAAACGTGATCCACATGACTTGGAGTGGAAGTCACGCAACAACCGAGGCAGTCACGAGGGTGCCCGGCGCCCCCCTAGCGCTGGGCACGCCCCCACCCTCGTGGGCCCCTCGGGCGTCCATCGACCTACTTCTTCCTCCTATATATACCCATGTACGCCGAAAACATCAGAAGCGACCATGAAAAACTACTTCCACCGCTGTAACCTTTTGTATCCGTGAGACCCCATCTTGGAGCCTTCGCCGGCGGTCCGCCGGAGGGGGGATCGATCATGGAGGGCCTCTACATCATCTCCAAGGCCTCTCCGATGAGTTGTGAGTAGTTTACCATAGACCTTCGGGTCCATAGTTATTAGCTAGATGGCTTCTTCTCTCTCTTTGAATCTCAATAAGAAGTTCTCCTTGATCTTCTTGGAGATCTATTCGATGTAACTCTTTTTGTGGTGTGTTTGTCGAGATCCGATGAATTGTGGGTTTATGATCAAGTTTATCTATGAGAAATATTTGAATCTCCTCTGAATTCTTTTATGTGTGATTAAGTTATCTTTGCAAGTCTCTTCGAATTATCAGTTTGGTTTGGCCTACTAGATTGATCTTTCTTGCAATGGGAGAAGTGCTTAGCTTTGGGTTCAATCTTGTGGTGTCCTTTCCCAATGACAGCAGGGGAAGCAAGGCACATATTGTATTGTTGCCATCGAGGATAAAAAGATGGGGTTTACATCATATTGCATGAGTTTATCCCTCTACATCATGTCATCTTTCTTAATGCGTTACTCTGTTCTTTATGAACTTAATACTCTAGATGCATGTTGGATAGCAGTCGATGTGTGGAGTAATAGTAGTAGATGCAGGCAGGAGTCGGTCTACTTGTCACGGACGTGATTCCTATATACATGATCATGCCTAGACAATCTCATAATTATTCGCTTTTCTATCAATTGCTCGACAGTAATTCGTTCACCCACCGTAATACTTATGCTATCTTGAGAGAAGCCACTAGTGAAACCTATGGCCCCCGGGTCTATCTCTTATCATATAGACTTTCAATCTACTTTTATTTTGCATTTTTACTTTTCCAATATATATCATAAAATACCAAAACTATATTTATCTTATCATATTATCTCTATCAGATCTCACTTTCGCAAGTGGCCTTGAAGGGATTGACAACCCCTTTATTGCGTTGGTTGCGAGTTCTTGTTTGTTTGTGTAGGTGCGTGGGACTTTTGAGGAGCCTCCTACTGGATCGATACCTTGGTTCTCAAAAACTAAGGGAAATACTTACGCTACTATTGCTGCAGCACCCTTTCCTCTTCAAGGAAAACCAACGCAAGCTCAAGACGTAGCACCCTTCAAGAGACAAGTCGCGCCATCGCCGCACGCAACTGGCATACTCGTGAGCAAGAAGAAGCGCTTCGCGAGGAAGTCCAAGAGAGGAATTATCAAGCAAGAGTACACTGACAAGTTCCACAAGCTACTCGACAAGAACCCCAAGTTCGCCAAGAGCAACAAGACAATGGGAATCCTCAACGCCAAGAGCAACATGAGGTTGACAACCCTCCACGTCAAGGGTGTCATCATCCCCGACCCCAACACAATGAAGAGCAACGCTATGGAGAGCTCAAGTTCACCATGCCCAAGTTTACCGAAAGCAATGATCCTGGAGAGTACCTTTCATGGGCATTAAAGGTTGACAAAATCTTTCGTTTGCACAACTATGAGGAAGAGAATAAGATCGCCATGGCATCCCTTGAGTTCCAAGACTATGTCCCCATTTGGTAGGAGCAAGTCATTGAGCGACGAGAAGCAAGAGGTGAACCACCCATAACAACATGGGATCAAATGAGATGTGATGAGAGCGCGCTTTGTGCCAACATAGTATAATTGTGACCTCTTCAAGCGACTACAACTACTCAAGCAAGGAACAAAGAGCATTGAAGAGTACTACAAGGAAATGGAGATTGCCATGATACGAGCGAATGTCACGGAAGATGATGAGCAAACTATGGCACGTTTCTTGAATGGGCTCAATCACCCTATCAAGAAGATCGCCGACTTCCAACCTTACTCCTACGTCATTGAGATAGTGCACCAAGCTACCAAGGCAGAATGTCAAGTGCAAGATGAATTCAAGTATGCCAAGTACTCTTCCAAGACTAACGGTGTCTCCTACAACCAAGCTTCTACGACTACAACGACTCCTACCTCGACAAAAACTTCACCAAGCAATGGGGACATGTTAAGCTACAAGAAAACTTCGACATCATCAAGTCGTCCTCCTCCTACTACAAGAACCTTCAAGCCGAGAGCTTCATCATCATCTACTCCAACCGATGAGACCATCAAGACAAGTTCAATCAAGTGTTTCACATGCGGAGGCCGAGGCCACAAGTCATTCGAGTGTATAAACAAGCACACCATGATCCTCAACGATGACAGAACCTATAACTCCTTGAGTGAAGAGGAAATGGAAGCCCTTGAGCAGCTGGCCATGCACCGGCAAGTGAACGAAGATGAAGATGATCAAGTCTTTTGGGACAAAGATTCAAGCCCCTCTCCCGTTGTCTCCAAAGTCTTGACACTTCAACATCATCAAGACAAAGACCAAAGATGCCATATCTTCCACACCAAGGCGGGCATCAATGGAAGGTCTGTGAAGGTCATCATCGACGGAGGAAGTTGCCATAACTTGGCGAGTGAAGAACTATGCTCCAAGCTCCAATTGATCAAGATGAAGCACCCCCACTCCTACAAGGTCCAATGGCTTAGCGACTCCGGCACTATCCAAGTGGAACATATGGTGCAAGTTTCCTTCAAGATAGGAGCATATGAAGGTACTTTGGAGTGTGATGTCATTCCGATGTCCGTTTGCCACCTCCTTGGATGACCATGGCAATTCGACTGAGGCTTCGTCCACAACGGGGGTACCAATCACTATAGCTTCAAGATGAAGGGAAAGGAGCACGTGCCATGACCTATGTCACCTAGTCAAGTCATCACCGACAAGCAAGCCACCCACCGTGTAGAGAATAGTGAGAACCACCCAAAAGAGAGTGAGAGCCACAAGCCCAAATGGAGTGCCTCCATGATGAGCGACAAGAAAAACTTAGTGCTATTTGCCACCAAAAGTGAGATGAGAGAAGTGTGTGAGAACCCATCAAGTGTCATGCACTATGTCCTTTTGTGCAAGGACGAGGCACCCAAAACTAACACCTCTCACAATCTACCTTTTGTGTTATCTTCTCTATTGCAGGAATTCCAAGATGTATTCCCCGACGAGCTACCTTCGAGTCTACCTCCTCTTTGAGGCATCGAACACCGCATCGACCTCATCCCCAGAGCACCTCTTCCTAACAAGGCACCATACCACGTCAATCCCGAAGAAATCAAAGAGATCCAAGGACAAGTACAACAACTCATTGACAACGGACATGTACGAGAAAGCTTGAGCCCATGTGCCGTACCGGTAATCCTTGTTCCCAAGAAAGGTGGTACATATCACATGTGTTCCGATTGTCGTCCTATCAATGCTATCACTGTTCGTTATCGCTACCCCATTCCACGCCTTGATGATATGTTAGACGAGCTTAACGGAGCCACCATTTTCTCTAAGATTGATCTTAAGAGTGGCAATTACCAAATTCGCATCCAAGAGGGTGATGAATGGAAAACCGCTTTCCAAATCAAGTTTGGCTTGTATGAATGGTTTGGTCATGCCTATCGGTTTATTTGAAGCACCCGACACCTTTATGCGTGTGATGCATTTTGTTCTTCACCCATACATTGGCGTATTTGTTGTGGTCTACTTTGATGATATTCTTGTATTTAGCAGATTTTCAAAGATCATGTCACCCATCTTTGAACCGTGTTGCAAACTCTTAGAAATGAGCGCCTTTATGCTAATATGAACAAATGCCTTTTTGGTGTTGATAAGCTTGTTTTCTTGGGTTTCGTTGTGTCTTCTAAGGGTGTTCATGTAGATGAATCTAAGATCAATGCTATTAAAACTTGGCCCCAACCAACCAACTCGCAACAAGTGCATAGTTTTCTTGGCTTATCCGGTTTCTATCGTAGATTCGAGAAGGATTTTAGCACCACCGCTTTACCTTTACATGCTTTGAGCAAGAAAAATGCACCATTTGTTTGGGGACCATCTCAAGATACTGGACTCAATGAGCTTAAGAATTTGCTTACACATGCTCCTTTGCATGCTTTACCTAACTTTGATAAACCTTTCGAGGCCCATTGTGATGCTAGCGGTTATGGCATAGGAGGTGTGTTGATGCAAGAGAAGCGCCCCATAACTTAATTTAGTGAAAAACTTTCCAGAGCGCAACTTGACTACCCCATCTATGACAAAGAGCTATATGCTTTAGTTAGAGTCTTGCATGTTTGGGAGCATTATATCCGCCATCATGAGTTCATTCTTCACACGGGTCATGAAACACTTAAATATCTTAAGGGTCAAACTAAGTTGAACAAGCGTCATGCTAAGTGGAGTGAATTCATTGAGTCATTTCCTTATGTCATGAAGTACATCAAAGGTAAGGAAAACGTTGTATTGGATGCGCTTTCCGATAGATGCACGCTTGTTACCCAACTTGAATTGAATGTCATCGACTTTGACTACACAAAAGACTTGTATGTGCATGATCCTACTTTTGCTATTCCATATGCCAAATGTTTGACGCACACATCTTGGGAACGCTATTACATCAAAGATGATTATCTTATGAGAGCTAACAAACTATGTATTCCCAAGTCTTCTCTTCATTTATTACTTTTGCAAGAATCTCATGGAGGAGGACTTATGGGACACTTTGGACGCGACAAGACATTTGCCACTCTCTCCAAGAACTATTTTTGAAAAAAATATGTTCCGCGACGTCTCAGGCTACACCAACCGATGCTCTACATGTCTCAAAGCTAAGTCTAAAGCTCAATCCCATGGTCTCTATATGCCAGTTCCAATTCCATATCACCCATGGGAAGATATTAGTATGGACTCTGTGCTTGGTTTGCCTAGAACTCGAAACGGAAAAGATTCCATGTTTGTTTTTGTGGACCGATTCTATAAGATGGCTCATTTCTTCCCATGCAACAAGATAGATGATGCTTCACATGTTGCAAATCTCTTTTGTAGGACAATCTTGCGCCTACACGTTGTGCCAAAGACGATTGCCTCGGACCGCGACTTCAGTTTCTAAGCTACTTTTGGAAGACGCTATGCACCAAGCTCAGAATCAAGCTTTTGTTCTCTTCGGCATACCATCCTTAAACGACGGCCAAACAGAGGTCACGAACCGAACACTCTCCACTGTACTATGCATGTTGATTAAGAGGAACATCAAGGAGTGGGAGGAGTGTCTACCCATCGCCGAGTACGCCTGCTGATCTATGCAATGTGCACGATCAAGCTGCACCCCAAAGTGGTTGAGCATCTCGACAAACTGCGGCGATACTGCCTTTGGGCGAAAAACTCTGATGATGGGGTCAAAACCAACTCCCTTGCTGCCTGGGAGCTAGTCTGTCGACCTAAACGGTGTGGTGGCCTTGGTGTTATTGATATCAAGACACAAAATGCCGCGCTACTCCTAAAGCACTTGTTCAAGTTGAAAGTGCGTTATATCGACTAGAGGGGGGTGAATAGGCGAATTTTATGAATTCTTCACTGAGGAATTTGCCGGTGAGGAAATTCCTTAGCGAAGAACTACTTGCAGCGGAATAAGTACTCAGAAGTAAGCATAACAGAATACAAGCATGGTCATCATGATGAAATGAAGACTAGCACAGAGTACAGAAAGCATAATCACAGGATAACACAAGATGAAGACAAACAGACTGAAGAAATTGAACTAAGGAAATTGAGAAAGTCCTCAGTCAATGTCTTCAAGCAGAGATATGAACAAACACTCAACACAGTAATGAGGAAATGAAAGGGTTGAGGAAATATAACCAGTTAGTTGGTGAAGACAATGATTTGGTAAACCAGTTCCAACTGCTGTCTCAGTTGTACGTCTGGTTGGAGCGGCTGAGTATTTAAACTCGAGGACACGCAGTCCCGGACACCCAGTCACTGAGCCGCAACTCAGGACACCCAGTCCTCACCGTATTCTCCTTGAACTAAGGCCACGCAGACCTCGTCCAATCACTCGTGGTAAGTCTTCAGGCGACTTCCAAACCTTCACAGACTTGGTCACTCGGCAATCCACAATTCCTGTTGGATGCTCTAGACCTTGACGCCTAACCGTCTGGAAGAAGCACAGTCTTCAAAGGTAACAAGCGTCGGAACCACGCAGGATCAATTTCTTCAGTGATGCTCAATCACTTTGGGTTTGTGGGGGTTTGGTTTTTGGGTTTTCCTCACTTGATGATTTTCGCTCAAAGTCCTCGGAGGATGGGTTGCTCTCAAATGACAAGTGTCAAGTTCTCTCGGAGCAGCCAACCAACTAGTGGTTGTAGGGGGCGGCTATTTATAGCCTAGGGAGCAGCCCGACATGATAAGACATAAATGCCCTTCAATGATATGACCATTAGGTGGATAAGATATTTTGGGACAGGCGGTGCGCAACACAGCAACGGTCGGAAATTTGACTCTCAAATTCCTCAGGGCTATCATGTTCCTCATTGTGTAGGCAATTCGCACTAGCGAATTCCTAACTCCTCAGTCAGAGCAAAGTCATCAGCGACCAGAAGAACTGCGTCTCTGTCACTGAAGAATTTGATTGAACTGTATGAGATTTCCAATGACTTCACTCGAAGGGATTGGTAGGTGTAGGATTTTGAGTTGAGCATCACATGGAAATTTTTCCTTAGTATTTCCTCGACCCCCTTTAACAGTACGGTGTTTCCTATGACTCAAGAAAGAGAAAATGAAACTACGAAAACAAAAGTCTTCACGCTTCATGTTCGTCAAATGAATACCAAGTCTTCAAGGTCACACCAATTTCGTCACTTTCAAAGTCTTCAGAGAGTCTTCAGAATATCAAAGTCTTCAGTCGAAGAACTTCATTTTTAGGGGTCGACTTTCTCTGTAAATATCAAACTCCTCATAGACTTATAGACTGTGTACACTCACAAACGCATCAGTCCCTTAACCTATAAGTCTTCAATACACCAAAATCACTAAGGGGCACTAGATGCACTTACACAAGTTCTACAATCGTGAGGATGTGCCCTGGGTTCAGCTAGTCTGGGAGGCATATCACACAAACAAGGTACCGCACGCCACTGAGATGATGGGTTCCTTCTGGTGGAAAGACGTGATGCAGCTCAGTGGGTCCTTCCGGGGGATCACCAAGGTCATCCCGGGGAATGGTTGTAGCTCTTTGTTTTGGAAAGATGTCTGGTTTGGTGACAATGACTCCACGCTGATGGACACGTATCCACGAGCCTTCTCTTTTGCCCTCAACGAGGATGACTCCATTGCCAAGGTTCTCATGACCACTGATCCAGCCACGATCTTCAGCCTGCCTCTTTCGGTCCAGGCCAGGGAGGAGATCAGAGAGATTCAGCGTGGGTCCGCGCATATCAGCCTGGACAGTGACTATGCCGACACTTGGGTCTGTGATCTAGGGCGTTTTCTTCCAAAAATTACTACAACCACTGTTTCAGGTAGGTGGTGTCTGATGAGGCGTTTTCTTGGCTCTGGAACTCCAAAAGCCCGATCAAATTCAAGATGTTTGGGTGGTTGCTTCTGGTCGATCTTTGAACACCAGGAACATGCTGAGGCGGCGACACTTTGTTGTAGCCAGGGATAATTATGCTTGCATGTTCTGTCAGAACCCCCCCGAGGAAACTGTGGAGCATCTTTTCTTCACGTGCCCCTTCGCCCAGCGATGCTGGAGTAAAGTTGGGTTGTCCTCGCCAGGAGGAACCAACATGTTAGCCATCTTGCATGGGGGGAAAGAAAGCTGGCGTCGGCCCCTATTCATGGATGTTTTTTTGCTTGCTGCTTGGAGCCTATGGATGGAGACAAACAACCAACATTTCAGGGGGATTCCACACTCCTTCGTGGCATGGATAGCTAGGTTCAAAAATCTATTGGGTTTGGTAGTCCATAACTGTCCAGAGAAATTCCATCCTTTTCTCTCTAATTACATTGTAAGTTTGGGCCACTAGTCTTTGCTTGTGCAACCCTTACGGCCGAGGGGGCTAAAACCCATTGTAACACACATGTAAATGTTCTATTGTGAGTAATACAAAACCAGTGGGAGCCTCTCCCACTGTCGTTGATCTTCAAAAAAAATTTAGCACGACACTCTACTACTGGCAAGTCCCCCTTCGAGGTCGTCTACGGCTTCAACCCGTTGTCCCCATTGGACATTTTACCTCTACCACTACAAGAGCGCATCAACGTGGACGCAAGTGCACGAGTGAACTACCTCAAGAAGATGCATGAAGATACAAGGCACACCATTGAGCGCCAAGTACAACGACTCGCGACCAAGCTCAACGTAAAAAGCAACCCATGATATTCAACATTGGAGATCTCGTGTGGTTACACCTTCGAAAGGACCGCTTCCCCAATGAACGCAAGTCCAAGATTCTACCTAGAGCCGACGGACTCTTCAAGGTACTCGCATGCTACAACAACAATGGATACAAGATCGATCTCCCGCGTGACAAGTACAGCATGAACGACGTCTTCAACGTCAAAGATCTCTCTCCCTACCATGGTGATGAGGCTTTCGATACGAGGTTGTATCTTTCCCAAGGGGGGGAGATGATGCGGAGCATACCATGGCCATCCCCGTGGACCTACCTACGTCTCCCATGACACCGCTTGGACCAGTGACAGGAGCTCGAGCAAAGTCTATCGATGATAAGGTGAACTCGCTCCTCTTTGAACTACCACTTTTTACATATGAGACATGGCTACTACCTCAAGCAGAGACCCTATGCGTGATCAGGTACTTGGAGGAAGGCCACAGATCAGATATGCCCAACACACAAGGTGGCGAGGACACCAAGTACAAGGAGCGAGAAGAGAAGCAACCGGAAAGTCTCCAGCCACTGGACGTCCGAGACATGTCGGACGTCCGACGCCTGATGCATCAGCCCGCCAGGCCAGCCCTAGCCAGCAAACACCACAGAAGCCGGACGTCCGACGTGTCTCCGACGACCAGCACCTCCCAGCGCCCGGACGACTGAGCCCCGCCGGACGACCGACGCCAGCAGTCCTGAACCAAAAACGTCGGAAGTATGGTGGCCACCGGACCACCGATGCCTCGGACGTCCGTCCTCGACTGGACGTCCAACACAGCCTGATCAGAGCCGAAACGTCTGACTTCCGACAAGTACTAGATGTCCGAACCCCCTCGAGTTGCCAGATGACCGGTAGCTGTCAGACGTTCGACGCATGTGAATTGTCTGCGTGTTGGGCCAAGGCCCATGTACCCCTTCGCCCACTTAGACTATATATACTCCTCCTCCTCCCTCTTTTTAGGGTTAGCAATGTGATAGCTCATTTGAGAGATAGAGCTTTGCTCATCCACTTGATTACTTCTCCACTTGAGTTCACAACCTCTACGGAGAAAATCCCCCAAGTGGATTCAAGACCCCTCACAGGAAGACCCCTCAAGACTTCCTCACGGAGAAGAACTTGCTACTTGTATCTGTTGGGTTCTACGGTAGGGTGCGTCAACTGAAAATTAAGATTTCCTACGCGCAGAAAAACAAAGAACATGCTACGGGAGATGGATCACAGATCGTTACCACTAGACGTGCGGTGCTGTGCAAAGGAAATAGAGTTGAGGCAGCGTGTTCCCGGAGTCGCCTCGCGTTCTCGGAGTCGTCTCCTCCTTGCCAATCTCCCACATAGCCGATCGGATCCCGCAAACAGGTTCGCCGGAGTGGCACAAGTGCACTGCCTCTAACGGTATCCACGCGTGCAGGATGAATGTCCTGCGGCGGACTGCTAGGTCTGATCAGACAACCAGCGGCGAGTGGAGGTGGCTACTTGCAAAACATGCAAAGCCGTAACGACGGCGCTGAAGCGATCAACTCAATAAGTGTGCCGCACCTCCACTATTTATAGGCATCTGTCACGGGCTCAACACTTGGGCCTTGCACGGATCCTAAAGCCCAAAGTCTACTCGGTCGCGTTCCAAGTCCAGCTCGGATCACATCTGACCAGTGTCGTCCGAACCGACCTCATAGGTTCCTTCCCTTAAGCGTGTGACCCCTTAGGTTCAAGTCAGCTTGGCCGCAGGTCGGATCACCTCCGACCTGCTCGGCCGGCAACGACCCCTAGCAAGGCGTGCCGACCACCAAGCAGACTATGAAGCTGGTTAGGCGAACCTGTACAACGTGTCACACTTTTGTTCCCTTTGCCTCACGATATATGTTGTCAGGCTCAAGGCAAGACTGTCATCCTTGTGCTAGCCCGACCTCTTTCTCGTTCAAGTGATACCGACCACAAACTGAATTATCTCATAATCCTTGTCACATAGCCATGCTTATCTTGATCGGATCACACGAGGGGCCCAGATTATATCTCTCCTAATCGGAGGGGCAAATCCCATCTTGCTCGACCATGTCTCGTAGCATGGGTCTGGACAAGGCTGAAACTTATCTTTGTAACTACCCAACACGGAGTAGCGTTTGGTCGGCCCAAAGCAGGTCTGTCACCATCCCGAGTACATGCTCCAGCTGAGGTCTTAGGATATAGAACATATGTTGTATTACAGACTCACCGATGACATATCGTTGTGTCTCATAGTTGGGTCTGTCCGACTCAGACCTTATCTTGACTCAGATTCGACTACGTCAAATCCGACTAGATCCTTCCGAGTCCATATTATCTTGTTAGCATCCAATGCTCCATGGCTAGTGAGACCAAGCCATCGACCGTGTCATATGCTAGTCTAGTCGGTTGCGCGTCCACACAACCCTTTCGACTAGGAACCTTTTAGGACAATCATCATACAATGCATAGTCCCACAAACAAGTCATGTACTTGCTGATACACATCATTGATAATGTCCAAGGACTATATTTATTCATAAACACATAGGAAATATCATCATACATGATTACCTCTAGGGCATATCTCCAACAGTCTCCCACTGTCACTAGAGTCAATCAAATAGACATCGAATGCCCATAGCTCTAATGTGCCCCTCATGCTTGGGTTGTGGAAGCAGCTTAGTCAACATATCTGCAACATTTGCATCCATGTTAATTTTGCATAACTCTATATCACCATTCTTTACGATCTTTCATATCAGGTGATATTTTTGATCTATGTGTCTGACCTTGTGGTGATTCCTCGGCTCCTTGGCTTGTGCGATGGCACCAGAATTATAACAATAAAGGTCCAATGGTTTTACCGAGGCTGGCAAGATACCAAGATCATCCAGAAAGTTCCAGATCCAAACACCTTCCTTTGCAGCTTCACAAGCCTCAATGTATTCGGCTTCTGTGGTAGAATCGGCCACCGTATCTTGCTTCGAACTCATCCTGCTCACTGCTCCTACGTTCATGACATACTCGAATCCGGACAGTGATCGACAATCATCTCTGTCGGTTTGGAAACTAGTATCAGCGTAACCTCTTACGACGAGCTCTTCCTCACCTGCATAAACTAGGAACATCTCTTTAGTCCTTTTCAGGTACTCCAAAATAGTCTTTACCGCTGCCCAGTGACTCTCACCTGGGTTGGCCTGGTATCTCTTGTTAGGCTTATTGCAAAAGCAACATCAGGCCTTGTACATATCATGGCATACATGACGGATCCGATTGCCAAGGCGCACGAAATCCTACTCATCCTGCTTTGCTCATCAGATGTCAAAGGACTCTGAGTCTCGCTTAGCCTTATACCATGTGAGAGTGGCAAGAACCCTTTCTTCGCCTCACTCATGTTGAATCACTTCAACACTTTATCTATGTATGTGCTCTGGCTTAAGCCGAGCAGCCTCCTCGATCTATCTCTATAGATCTTAATGCCTAAAATATAGACTGCCTCACCAAGGTCCTTCATCAAAAACTTGCCATTCAATGACTCCTTGACCAAGTTTAGCATCGAAACATCATTCCGAATCAACAATACGTCATCCACATATAAGATCAAAAACACTATCGAGCTCCCACTTAACTTCTTGTATAAACAAGCGTCCTCTTTGCTTTTGATGAAACTGAGACTAGTGACGACCTCATCAAAACAAATATTCTAGCTCCGAGATGCTTGCCTCAACCCATAAATGGATCTCTTGAGCTTGCATACCTTACTAGCCCTAGTCGGATCGACAAAACCCTCGGGATGTATCATATACACGTCCTCGGTTAAATTTCCATGAAGGTAAGCCGTCTTGACATCCATCTGCCATATCTCGTAATCGAAATATGCAGCTATAGCTAGTACGATCCTCACCGACTTCAGCATCGCTACCGACGAGTAAATCTCATCGTAGTCAATTCCTTGAACTTGTCCATAACCCTTAGCGACAAGCCGAGCTTTGTGGATCTGAACATTTCCATCCACATCGGTTTTCTTCTTGAAGAACCATTTGCAACAATGGCAGTTACTCCAGGCGACGAATCAACCAAGTCCTAGACTCGATTCTCATCCATGGACTTTAACTCGGATCTCATGGCCTCCAGCCATGCCTCAAAATCTGGGCTCACCATCGCTTCCGCATACGTGGCTGGCTCGTCACTTTCTAGCAACAATACATCACGCACTCTGCGCAATCTTTACGACCTCCCTGGTTCCGGTGCCGCTTCCACTACGGGTGCCTGAATGACTCCAGTATGATCTCATCACCAGCCGAGCCGTCCCTGAGTGGTCCTCGAATTTCTTTGAGTCAGACCGTCCTCCCACTGGCCTCCTGACCGAGAAACTCTTTCTCAAGGAAAACTCCGTTCCGAGCACAAACAAATTGTTCTCTTCATGGTTGTAGAAGCTATATCCCAAGGTTTCCCTCGGATATCCCACGAATACGCACTTATCCGACTTGGGTGGAAGCTTGTCTGACATAAGTCGCTTCACAAATGCTTCACAACCCCAAATCTTTAGAAAAGACAAAGTAGGACTCTTCCCGGTCCACATCTCATGTGGTGTCTTGTCTATGGATTTTGATGGTACCCTGTTAAGTGTGAAAGCTACAGTTTCTAGAGTGTATCCCCACAATGACAAGGGTAAATCCGATTTGCTCATCATAGACCGGACCATGTCCAACAAGGTCCTATTCCTCCGTTCTGACACGCCTTTCTCTGTGGTGTACCTGGAGGTGTGAGCTGAGGTACTATACCTCGGCTTTTCAGATGATCGTCAAACTCCTGGCTCATGTACTCACCTCCACGATCTGATCGTAGAAGTTTTATAGTCTTGCCGAGCTTATTCTCAACCTCGTTCTGAAACTCTTTGAACTTTTCAAAAGTCTCCGACTTGTGCCTCATCAAATAGATATATCCATATCTACTCAAGTCGTCAGTAAAAGTCACGAAGTACTGATAGCCACCTCTGGCGGTTGTGCTCATTGGACCACACACATCACTATGTATAAGTTCCAACTGCTCAGACGCCCTCTTGCAACTCTTTGCGAAATAAGACTTAGTCATCTTACCGAGCAAGCTTGATTCACATGTCTCGAACAACTCAAAGTCGGACGAAGTTAGGAGCTCATCATCATGGAGCTTCTTCATGCGTTTCAGACTAATGTGTCCAAGCCGGCAATGCCAGAAGTATGTCGGATTTATCTCATTAGGCTTATGCCTCTTGACATTCACGTTATAGACCGGTTCCTGTACTAGATTCAATATAAAAAGCCCATCAACAATGGGTGCATAGCCGTGGAACATACCATTCAAATAAAAAGAACAACCATTGTCCTTTAAATTGAATTCATAACCCTGACTCATCAAGCATGAGGTAGAAATAATGTTCTGACTAAGTGCAGGAATGTAATAACAATTATTCGATTCCAAAATAAATCCATAAGGAAGCTGGAGCTGCATCGTGCCGACCTCAAACGCAGGAACTCTTGCTTTGTTGTCGACCCTGATGTCAATCTCCCCTTGTGCCACACGCCTAGTTCTTTCCAGCCCATGCATCGAGTTGCAAATGTGAACAACCAATCAGGTATCAAATATCCAAGAGCTACTAGGTATGTCAGCAAGGTAAATGTCTATAACATATGCAACAAGTGTACCTTTGCCCGAAGAAGCATTTCCGGCCTTCTTGCCATGCTCTGCAATCCACTTGCTACAGTTCCTCTTCCAGTGACCGGTCTCCTTGCAGTGATAGCAAACGGTCTTCGAGTCTGGTCCAGACTTCGGCGCAGTGGCGGAGGTTACCGTCTCCGTGCCCTTTGCCTTAGCCTTTTTCTTGGACCAACTCTTCTTGAACTTAGCCGATTTCTGCACCATCAACACTTGATGCGTGCCTTTCTTAATATCCTGCTCTGCCACTTTGAGCATCCCATGCAATTCAGTGAGCTTCTTATCCATGCCATGCATATGATAGTTCGAGATGAACGTCCCATAGCTAGGTAGAAGAGAACCCAAAACTACATCAGTAGCCAGCTCATCCAAGAGCGGGAAGCCCAACCGATCCAAAGCTTGCACATATCCGATCATCTTGATCACATGCGGGCTCAGTGGATCACCTTCGTTTAGCTTACAATCCATCAAGGATCACCAGACGTTGAACCTTTCGGTCCTAGCCTGCACCTGAAAACATGCTCTTGAGACTCTCGATCATATCAAAAGCCCCAACATCTTCGAAATGCTGTTGCAAATCAGGCTCCATATAGGCCAGCATGAGGCAGTTGATCTCTTTTGATTCATCAACGAGTTTCTGGTAGGCGTTCTTGGTTGTGGCATTAGCATTATCTGCAGGTTCCTCTGGAAGTGGATCCTCTAGAACATGTTCCTTTTTATCATGCTTGAGAACAATTCTCAAATATTCTATACCAAGTGGTAAAGTTTGTTCCATTCACTTTATCCTTTTCCAGATATGATTTCAATGCAAAGTTGGGTTGAGCAGGTGGTGCCATTGATCTACAACAGAAAATAGGCAATCACTAAGCAATGTGTTTATGTTGAGTAAGTATAGCCTTAAATAGAAATACTCCCATTGAAGTCAGCATCCCTCCGCATACTCTCAGTGATTCAGGATCCGACTAGCACATGCGACAATGAGCTTTAGCATCACTGCTAGACAACATGCCTATCCGGTAAGCAACTCCTTGCTAATAGCATCTCTATACGACTCTTGTTGGTAGGGAAGGTATCTCATACCTCGGCTCCCAACCTTCTTTGCCACAAGGCCCAAAACTGTTTTGATAGCCTTGTCAAGTAAACCTGATGCAGTGCATGTCCGTGTCCAACACGAACCCTTCAGTTCAAGGATACCTAGTAGTACCCCAATTTTATGAGCCCACTATTAGACGTACTTGACGTGCGAAGGTGCAACATCGGGGATGGCAATTCGCTTGATATTCATGAGGGATCTTTCTACCATTCTAACATGCATAGAAACAAAGAAGCATAACAATCGCAAATAAACACATATTGTGAAATAGTATGGCTCCTTCATGGACGTTCTTTTAGGTCGGCTCTGACTCCGATGACCATCTAGGAACTCCATCTTGTTTGTCACGCCGGGACGCCAAGCCACCAACCTGATCTCTATTATCCAACTACTACAACTAGTAATGAATTTTACATAGAGTCACAAGTCGACACACATGTTGTTATACATTATAATGACAACACTTTGGCTCCTGCCGGCTGATAAACATGACACACAGGCCATGTATAATTTACACACATGCATCACATACACATGAGCCATACTATTCACATCAAACCCTAAAAAATAAAGTTATGCATAGAATCGACTTCTACCAGTTTGAGTGATCGTGTACGAAATACAAGGCGCTACGCACATGGCGGTCCCCGATCTTATCGATCATCGCGAGTTCGATTCAGATTTACGTTTCATTGTTAACCCCGATGGCGGATACCAACCGGTAGGGGTAGGTTGTGTCATGACCTCATCAACTCCGATCATCAGAAAACATAGCCTCTTCAATACCCATGTGAAATTGATCTCATCAACTATGCACATTGCCGATCTCATCAACGACAACGGATCTCATCTGCTGCCTCCACATATCTAATATGCATACAATCTGAATCCCAATCCTATAGCAAATGCTCTGATACCACTGTTGGGTTCTACGGTAGGGTGCGTTGTCTGCAAATTAAAATTTCCTACGCGTAGAACAACCAAGAACACTCTATGGGAGATGGATCACAGATCATTAACACTAGACGCGCAGTGCCGTGCAGCGGAAATAGAGTTGAGGCAGCACGTTCCCGGAGTCGCCTCGCATTCCCGAAGTCGTCTCTTCCTCGCCTATCTCCCACGTAGCCGATCGGATCCCGCGAACAGGTTCGTCTGAGCGGCGCAAGTGCACCGCCTCTAACGGTATCCACGCGTGTAGGAGGAACGTCATGCGGCGGACTGCTAGGTCTGATCACACAACCGGTGGCGAGTGGAGGTGGCTAGTTGCAACACATGCAAAGCCCTAACGACGGCGCCGAAGCAATCAACTCAATACGTGTGCCACACTTCCACTATTTATAGGCATCCGTCGCTGGCTAACCACTTGGGCCTTGCACGGATCCTAAAGCGCAAAGTCTACTCGGTCGCTTTCCAAGTCCAGCTCGGATCACATCTGACCAGTGTCCTCTGAACCGACCTTGTAGGTTCCTTCCCTTAAGCGCGCGAACCCTTAGGTTCAAGTCAGCTTGGCCACAGGTCGGATCACCTCTGACCTGCTCGGCTGGCAGTGACCTCTAGCAAGGCGTGCCGACCACCAAGCAGACTATGAAGCTGGTTAGGTGAACCTGTACAATGTGTCACACTTTTGTTCCCTTTGCCTCACGATATATGTTGTCGGGCTCAAGGCGAGACTGTCATCCTTGTGCTAGCCCGACCTCTTTCTCGTTCTAGTGATACCGACCACAAACTGGATTATCTCATAATCCTTGTCGCATGGCCATGCTTATCCTGGTCGGATCACACGAGGGGCCCAAAGTATATCTCTCCTAATTGGAGGGGCAATTCCCATCTTGCTCGACCATGTCTCCTAGCATGGGTCTGGACAAGCCTGAAACCTACATTTGTAACTACCCAGTCACGGAGTAGCGTTTGGTCGACCCAAAGCAGGTCTGTCACCATCCCGAGTACATGCGCCAGCTCAGGTCTTAGTTTATAGAACATATCTCTACTACTATAATGCATCAGTTTTGAAATTGGATTTACACTCCACTCTTGATTCCCGCCAAGTAACACAAACTCACTTCTAGCCGTTCATTTCACCACATATCCCCTTATCCACCCTTCATCAGCCCTTAGCTTCACTGAATCGGACGGCTGGAATCAGTTGGATTCGTCACCACTCCCTTCCCGCGCTGTCTCCCGCGCGACTGCATACCTTCAAGCTTCATCCCGATTTCAAAAGGAAAAGACAAAAAGCTTCATCCCGGGCTAGCATCCCCGTTGTCTCCCATTGCCTGTATCTCCCCGCTCACATCTTGCTAAAATTCCATTTCCATCTGCTTGCAGAGTACCTCAACTCATTGACGACCTTGCTATTGAGATCGCAGGGCTTGGTTGTTCTGAAGTGTGCCACTCTTGCGCCCCGTCTCCGTTCATTCAGATTCACGCGTCTTCGTCTCTTCGCTCTCTCCAGCCGCGCCGTACACCAGCAAGCCGCCATGTACAATACACATTCTCTGTTCGGACGGCCAACAGCACGAGAGTAAAGCACAGGTGAGTTGCTCCTTCTCTACATTCCCGTTTTTCTTTTTCTGTTGATGGTTATTAGTTTGGAGAATTCCTTTATGTCAGATTGCTTCCTGTCATTAGGATTAGTTGGTTATACCTTGTTGATGTTCTTGGCTATTTCTTTGCATGCAAGGCGTTTGCGTTTTTCACTAAGCCAGTATAAGTTGCAGATTCTGTACGTAGACTACAAAAGCTACTATGTTTTGAGATAAGCGTGGCACGAAAGATGATTTGATTATTTTCTTGATTTTTTATGACTCTGATATTTTATTTGGGCCATTTCGTTGTTCACATTTAAAATATTTATTTTGATAGAAATATGATTGACACTCATTACTGACGGACATCAACTGCGATAATGAACTCATATTTTCTGTTTACCCATGAAAAAATGATTGTTAGCTAAAGAACATTCTCTCTCTCTCTCTCTCTCTCTCTCTCTACATGCCCTCAAATGTAAATTCCAGTTCAGTACTAATCTTTTCTTGTGTGTGTCTCATTAAGCTGATGATTGTAGATCAATATCGTCACCTAACTGAAGAAACCGGTGCTGTACCAACGGATCCTTCTCAACGCAAACGTTACCGTGATCGGGTTAGGTATATGCAGATGACGCCACAACAGAGAGAAGCTTATTTGAAAAGGAATCGTGAGTACAAACGAATCAAGCGAGGTGACAGTGCAATTAGTAAGACTGTGCAACCCGTAAGAGGGGAGACCAGTATGAGTACCAATGATAACACACACTTGCCAACTGAATCTTCTACGACGCCAGAAGGTACTTTGTTGTGTGATGATAAGTAAAATAATCATCTTCACTATACATGATTAGGTGGTGACATTAGTCTGCAATTTGTGTGCCAGGGAAAGAAGTAGCCGTGACTATGTTACAAGAACAAGAAAGCCTTCCATTTTCAGGTTCTATGACACACAGTTCAGGGGTCCATCAAAATAGGTGTCTGACAAAAAGGAAACGAGGTTGATAAAAATATATTAATTTAGTACTAATACATTTCTGTTTACTAATATTACAGACTAATTTGTTTGTTGTAATTGTAAGACTTAGGGTTTTGGGGAAACTGCTCGACACCCGTTAAGGGTGTGGCTATCTCATATATATAAGGGGTACACCAAGGTGTACAATACAATATACAAGACATATACAGAAGCTATATGTAAGTACAGTCTAACACCCTCCCTCAATCTTAACTATGCCCTGAAGTACAAAGTATGTTAAGATTGCGCCTGCAGCCTACAAACTAAGGTTGTGGAAGAAGCTTCGTGAAGATGTCAGCAAGTTGATCTTTGGAGGAGATGAACTTGATGTGGAGTAGCTTCTGTGCAACACGTTCCCATACAAAATGATAGTCAATTTCAATGTGTTTTGTCCGAGCATGAAACACTGGATTAGATGAGAGATATGTAGCTCCAATGTTATCACACCAAAGAACAGGCGGCTGAGTTTGAGAAACTCCCAACTCTCTCAATAAGGACTGTACCCATATGATCTCAGCTGTAGCATTTGCAACTGCTTTGTATTCAGCTTCAGTACTACTCCTGGACACTGTAGCTTGTTTGCGAGCAGCCCAGACGATCAAGTTAGGACCAAAGAAGACAGCATGTCCCCCCGTGGATCGCCTGTCATTTGGATTACCAGCCCTGTCTGCATCTGAAAAAGCAGAAAGCGTAGGAGAAGGTGCTGGCTGAAGGAGCAAACCATATGAGGTAGTAAAGCAAACATAGCGAAGAATCCGCTTCACCGCTGTCCAATGAGAAGTCCGAGGAGCATGAAGAAATTGGCAGACATGATTGACTGCATATGAGATATCTGGCCGGGTGATAGTTAAGTACTGCATGCCACCAACAACACTACGATACTCAGTGGCATCATCAGAGGTGAGAGGATCTCCATCAAACGCAGACAGACGGTCAGTAGCTGACATAGGAGTCATGGCATGTTTGCATTTGAGCATACCTGCCCGTCTCAACAGGTCCATTGAATACTTATGCTGCGTGAGTGTCAAGCCAACAGAAGAACGTGAAACTTCCAGGCCAAGGAAGTAATGCAACGTCCCTAAATCCTTCACCGCAAAATCTCCACTCAAGGAAGATATCAGACGATCAGCAGCAGCATCCAAGGAGATAATGAGGATAATGTCATCAACATATACCAGAAGATACATCGTCACCTGAGGCCGATGCAGAAGGAAGAGCGAGGTGTCAGCAGTAGAGGGAACAAAACCAAGTGACCGAAGAACAGAGCCCAATCTGGCATGCCAAGCACGAGGAGCCTGCTTCAGCCCATAGAGCGCCTTGACCAGGCGACACAGATGATGAGGGCGAGCAGGATCAGCGAACCCCGGGGGCTGTCGCATGCAAACCTCCTCATCCAGAACACCATGAAGAAAAGCATTCTGAACATCTAGATGACGAAGGAACCAGCCCCGAGTAACAGCCAAGGACAACAGAAGTCGAATCATCGTTGGTTTGATCACCGGACTGAACGTATCCTCATAGTCAAGACCATACCTTTGCTTGAACCCTTTCGCCACTAACCGTGCCTTATAGTGTTCAATAGAACCATCAACATGCTTCTTAACTTTGAAGACCCACTTGGAATCAATGATATTGACACCAGAGACCGGGGGAACAAGCTGCCAAGTACCATTTGTCCACAATGCCTGATACTCTTGCTCCATAGCTTGGCGCCAATGAGGAATCCCGAGAGCAACATGAAAGTGACGCGGTTCAGCCAAAGGATCTTCCTTGACATGAGCAACACATGCCGCAAGCCAGGCCACAGTCCCATCTTTGCGTTGCTTGGGACACACAATACCGGATCGACTGCGAGTATGTGGTCGAAGAGGAACGGCCGCAGGTGGTGCAGCAAGCGACGACGGCACCGGCGATGAAGAAGTATCCGACAAAGCAGCCGGTGATGACGTAGTGGTGACAGGCGAGGACGAGGCCGACCCAGGTGAGGCAGACCCGGGCGATACACTCGACTGGGTGGGCGAATCAGTCGGCTCAAGGCCAACCGAGGCGTGACAGCCCGGCCCTGGCGAGTTCGCCGGCTCGGGGGAGGCCGGCCCAGGCGGGTTCGCCGGCTCGGCGGAGGCCGGCCCAGACGTGATCACCGGCTTGAGGGAGGCCGGCGCAGGGGAGACCAGCCCGGGCAAGGCCGGCCCAGGCGAGACCGACCCAGCCTCAGAAGAGGCCGGCACGGGCAGAGCCGGCGCTGAGGAGCCCGGTCCAGGCGTGCATGGCGCATGCACGAGGCCATTCCCCACGTCAGGTGCAGTTGATGGCTCCGGCTCCTCCAGCAACTCAAGGTGAGCTCCACGACCCGTTCCTGCAGCATGATTAGGCAACAACGCAAGAGAATATGCAATATCAACAAATTGAGCAGGCAATGGAGGGGTGGATTGCAAGGAGGAGACGGGAGGTGTGATAGTTGTGGACAAAGACGAGAACGGGAATACACTCTCGTCAAACACAATACCACGCAAGATGTAGACACGGTTGGATGGAATATGAAGACACTTGTACCCTTTATGAAGAGAGCTATACCCAAGAAAAACACAAAGTTTTGACCGAAACTCGAGCTTACGCTTATTATAAGGAAGAAGATGAGGCCAGCATGCACAACCAAAAACTTTGAGAAAAAGTATAATCTGGAACCTCATTAAGCAATAGTTCAAGTGGTCTTTTCATCCCAAGGAGACGTGTAGGAAGCCTATTTATGAGAAAACATGCATTGGAAAAAGCATCACTCCAAAACCGAAAAGGTGCCGATGCATGAGCAAGTAAGGTGAGACCGGTTTCGACAATGTGACGATGCTTACGTTCAGCCGTGCCATTCTGCTGATGTGTATGAGGATAAGACACGCGATGTGAAATCCCAAGCTTAGTAAAAAAGGAATTGAGGTTGTGATATTCACCCCCCAATCTGACTGAACATGAATGATATTATGCTTAAGAAGACGCTCAACGTGAGCTTGAAATTGCAGGAACACATCAAATACATCAGATTTACGTTTGATAAGATAAATCCAAGTAAACCGACTATAAGCATCAATAAAACTGACATAATAATTATGACCACTCAGAGAAGTTTGGGCATGCCCCCATACATCAGAATAAATAAGCTCAAGTGGAGTTTTGACGACACGACTCGAATCTGAAATCGAAAGCTGATGACTCTTGCCTTGCTGACAGGCATCACAGACTGTGGCAACATCTTTATTGGGCGGAACGGGAAGACTATGAAGATGAAGGACACTACGAACTATGGGAGTGGCAGGGTGGCCAAGCCGTGCATGCCAATGACTAGGCGCAACACGGACACCAGTGAGTGCTCGAGGGGAAGAAGGCAGATCAAGTGCATATAATCCATCACGCAGGCGACCTCTAAGCAGAACGTCCCTCGTGGCCCGATCCTTGATTAAAAAATAAAAAGGATGAAACTCAGTGAAAACATTGTTATCACGAGTAAGCTGAGGAACAGACAATAGGCTATGAGTAGCAGAAGGAACTCTAAAGACATTACGAAGATGGAGAGATTTCTGTTTATGAGTTAAAAGAGAGGCCTGACCAACATGTGATATGTGCATACCTGCTCCACTGGCAGTGTGAACCTGATCATTACCACGGTATGGCTCCTGAACTGAGAGTTTGCCCATCTCGCCCGTCAGATGATTCGTAGTGCCCGTGTCCATATACCAAGTCAGATCAATGGGATATGATGGAGTGTGACCCGCTTGACGAGCAGGCTCGTGAGTGGCCAAGGCAGCTTGTTTCTCGTTGCCTTTGCCATTGTTGCCGACGCCGAGGAAGTCCTGCTTGAAGCGGTGATGACAACGGGAAGCAACATGACCTGGAATGTTGCACAGTTGGCAGGGGAGCTGAACGCCACAGGAAGGGCAGCAAGCACACGAACGACCACCCCCGGTCCTGGGGAAAGGGGCAGCGGCAGGCGACCGCGGAGCCTGCGAAGTCAGTGGTACTGATTTGCCCGCTGCAGTTGACTTGAAGGGCTCCCCTTTTCCACGAGTGGCAGCGTTGGCAGCCATGAAACTCGGGTTGGTACGGCGGGACTTGACGCGCTGTTCCGTGGCAAGGAGGCGGGTGTAGAGCTCACGGGGTTCAAGTGGAGTATCACGACCATTGATGTTCTCAGCAAGGTTATCATAGTCGTCGTCCAGGCCGTTCATGACGAAGGTGGTGAAATCCTCTTTGCGAAGCGGTTGACCAATGGAGGCCAAAGTGTCTGCGAGACGCGTCATCTTGCTGAAGTAGTCGGTAATGCTGAGGTCAAGAAGCTTGGTCTCTCCCAGCTCCGTACGAAGAGTGTGCACACGGGCCTGCTGCTGAGATGCGAAGCTGGTGTGAAGGGCAGACCATGCCTCCTGAGACGTGGCAGTGAAGAGGACCAAGAAGGACACCGCCTCGGTGAGCGACGACTGGATCGCCGAAAGGATGGCCTGATCCTGAGCCACCCACGCATGGTATGCGGGTGATGTGGTGGAGGACACAGCAAGGAACCGTCGACGTAGCCCTCCAGGTAGCGACTGCAAAGAAGTGGCAGCACCTATGCACGCCACGATAGGTAATTGTCCGTCGTCAGCTTCACTGGGATCAGATGCGCGAAGTAGAAAGGTGCACCGGCCATAGCATGATCAGCAGGAGGAGGCGTCGTGTAGTAGCTCATGTGGGATGAGCCACCAGGTGCAGCCATGGCCGGAGGGTAGTAGCCGCCGTAGGGCAATGGCAGTGGCGGGGCCCTGTCCGACCCGGCGTTCGCGGCGCTAGGTGAAGGCGCGTAGGGCGCCGCTGTGACGGCGGCAGGAGGTGCAGCCACAGCGGCCGCGTAGGGCGGCGCCCCATAGTGGCCCGTCGAAGGAGGAGCGGCCCTGTAGGGGCCATAGGTCGCCGATCCAGCAGGGACAGGCGCCGCCCCATAGGGGCTGGCGGGCGGCGGGGGAGCGGCCCCGTAGGGGCCATAGGTCGCCGAGCCAGCAGGGACGGGCGCCGCCCCGTAGGGGCCTGCGGGCGGCGGGGGAGTGGCCCCGTAGGGCCCGAAGGTCGCCGATCCCATCCACGGACCGGCGTACGAGGGATCTCCCGGGGCCGGCGGAGGCGCGGCCGGTGACGGCGGCGGTGGCTGATCCGAGGAGGCGCCCACCATCGATGATTGGCCGGTGTAGACCGAAACCAGGGGCGCGAGGAGAGGAACGGCGATGTAGGCGCCGTGACAGGGGCCGGCACGACGGTAGCGACGGAGTTTGGCGCGATCGCGGTGGCGGCGGCGGCAGCAGCAAAAGACATAGGACCGGTTAGGGTTGATACCATGTAAGACTTAGGGTTTTGGGGAAACTGCTCGACACCCGTTAAGGGTGTGGCTATCTCATATATATAAGGGGTACACCAAGGTGTAAAATACAATATACAAGACATATACAGAAGCTATATGTAAATACAGTCTAACAGTAATGTCAAAAACAGTGACAGCAGTCGATAGTTATGATGTGTCTGCATCTGACCAAAGCGTCCTTGTTCAGCCAAACATGTGCCACCCAAAAAAGGGTACTCGGCTGAAGATCAGTCCATCTAGAATTTCTGTATCTCCTATTGCTTCGGAAGGCCAAGTTGTAATTGATGCGCAAAATAATAACAGTGGATGTAAGCGGCGACACGGCACTAGCTGGTATTCCCAATTGGCACCTGAAAAAAAGAAGCATATTTACAAAGAGGCCATGAGTATAAAAGAAGAAGAAAGTCTCAAGACGCAAGTTGCAGCCATGCACAAGATACATCTGATGGGGCAATTAGTAGTAATTTACAAAATATAGTTGGATATACTCATGTGCAACTACAAGGTCATACCAGCCGTCAAGATGAAGATCTCATCTACCTGCCAAAGGATTCTTTTCCTGCCATTCAAGGTAACCTCAGTACCAACTAGCATTTATCTATTATATTGGTCCATATAAAACATTGTGTGGCGTATATGATGATTCGACAATCAACAGATAACATTGGGGAAACAGGAGAAATGCTTGGATATAATGATGACCCTGATGAAGAAATTCGTATGTTTAGTGGGCATGGTAAGTATTACTGTACTTAATCGACAATATTACTTTTAAATATGATTTGTATTTCTAATCTAGCCTAATAAAAAATGCAGGTTTTGAATTTCAGTCGTATTTAGAAAATAATAATGCCCAAAGTTGCATTCAGGCAGATCCATATGATCATATATATCAAAATTTACCCACTGATTATCATCTTCTAGATCTAGTTCCTGATTGTAGGCATTGCAATGCAAAAAGGTTCCAGTATGAGAAACCAACGTTTTGTTGCATGGGTGGAAAAGTTAAAATAGTAACTCCACCAGTCCCTGATGAATTACGTCGACTGTACAGCAGCCAAGATCCAGATGCGAAGTATTTCCGGGATAACATACGTTACTTCAATTCTCACTTCTCCTTTACATCTCTTGGTGTTGTCTTGGATCAATATTTTTGCAATAACAGATCTGGAGTTTACACATTCCACGCACAAGGTCAAATTTATCATCGAATTGACCAATTAGTGCCAAATGATGATGGGCCCAAGCATCTACAACTGTACTTTTATGACACTGATGCAGATTTACAGCAAAGATTTCGTCATTCACCTAACCTTGATAAAGATCTCATCAAAAAATTGTTGGGCATACTCTCGTCTAATCCTTATGTCCATATCTTTAGAAGTCTCGGCTCCATTCCAAACCTTTGCGAGTATAGGATTGAGCTCAACACAAATATTGCTTTAGACCAGAGAGTATATAATGCTCCGACAGCATCACAGGTGGCAGCAATTCGGGTCGAGGGAAGCGATCCTCGAGGTCATTTTGATATAAGTATCATTATTTATGGTGTATCAGACCGTCCACAATATATAAAAGCATATCATGGTTGCTATGATTCACTATCATATCTGTTGTTTTTTCCAAACGGAGAGGTCGGATGGAACTTGGATCTGCCCAGATTAAGTCGACATGCTAGGAAAATAATAGACAATCAAGCAAATGATTTTGATATAGAAGGTAAGTTTCCATCATACATTAATTGGTTACATGCTCAAAGTTTTAGTTTCTAGAACTATTTAATAATCATATATTATTTTGGATTCTGTAGGAATGCTAGAGAATAGTTCTGGTTCTTGCATCTCACCAAGAGAATATTATTGTTTCAAGCTGCAAATTAGACCTGGGAAGTTTAACATCTTACTCTTTGGAAGGCGATTGACTCAACAATATATGGTTGATATGTACATTAAGATTGAATCAATAAGATTGGCATTCTTGTCAAAGCCATCAACTCAGGTTCTCATCAGAGCAGATTTGTATCAAGGATTGGTCGATAACATTGTTGCCGGTGAAACACGTGGGTGCATGACAGGTAGGCGCATTGTGCTTCCCCCATCATTTATCGGAGGACCAAGAGATATGCGTCGAAGATATCTGGATGCAATGGCTTTGGTCCAACCGTTTGGGAAACCAGACATATTCCTTCCAATGACTTGCAACCCACATTGGGAAGAGATAACTAGAGAACTAGCAGAAGGTCAATCACCACATGACAGACCGGACTTGATAGCACGAGTCTTCAAGGCAAAATTGGAGGATTTAAAGGATCTTTTGTTTAAGAAGAAATTCTTTGGTGAAGTTGCTGCACATGTGCACGTAATTGAATTTCAGAAAAGAGGTCTACCACATGCACATTTTCTAATAATTCTGAAATCAAACTACAAGATAACTAATCCGGACCAATATGATGAGATAATATCAGCTGAAATTCCTGATAATGATAAATATCCTATGCTGCATGATTTAGTTATTAAGCACATGATGCACGGCCCATGTGGAGTTCTCAACATAAATAATCCTTGCATGGAAAATGGAAGTTGTCCGTATCATTATCCTCGACATTTCGCAGAGACTACACAACAAGGAGAGGACTCTTATCCAATTTATAGGCGCGGGAATGACGGCCGTCGAGTGCGCATCAGGGGTGCAGTTTTGGATAATAGATGGGTTGTCCCATACAATCCCTATTTACTTATTTGATAAAATTGCCATATAAATATTAAAGTTTGCTCTAGCATCAAGGCTGTGAAATATTTATTCAAATACATCTACAAAGGTCATGATCGTGCCTCCATTGTCATCGAAGCCGCAGAAGATGATGCAGTTATTAATGAAATTCGTGAGTATAGAGATGCAAGGTTTATTTCACCTTCGGAAGCAATCTGGAGGATTTACTCTTTCAACCTTAGTGAGATGTATCCATCAGTTATACAGCTACAAGTCCATCTGCCAAATATGCACCTTGTTCACTATAAAGATTCAGAAAAATTAGAGGATGTGGTCTGCAAAGGATCATCTTCGAGAACAATGCTAATTGAATACTTCAGAATGAACTCTATTGATAGTTATGCCAGGAATTTCTTATACAAGGAATTTCCAGAATTTTTTGTATGGAATAATATTACCAAGAGCTGGAAACGTCGCAAACAGAGAATACAAATAGGGAGACTTGTCGCTGCACACCCAGCTGAAGGAGAACGCTATTACTTGAGGATACTGCTAAATCATGTGAGAGGGGCAACATCTTTTGAGGATTTACGGACTGTTGATGTTTTGTTTTTGCCACTTCTAGAGAGGCCGCAGAAAGAAGGGGTCTGATTGAGGCTGATTGTAGTATTTCTGATTGTCTGAGCGAGGCTGTGACATTTGCAATGCCTTCTGCCTTTAGAAGGCTTTTTGCTGCAATATTGGTTTTCTGTGAGGTAAAAAATGTCCGTGAATTATGGGAAAAGCATTTTGAGGCCATGGCTGATGATTTTCAGCAGGGCAGCGCAACTGATAAAGAGTCTATAGAGCAGATGGTACTTAGAGATATTAGTGATATCCTATATTCAATGGGGAAGGACATCAATTGCTTTGATCTTCCAGAAATGCTAGATGGCACTAAGTTGGCTGGCTCTAATTGTAGAGAAGTAATAGAAGAGATGTCTATTAATATTGATCCAGAGCATCTGGACCTTTATGCAACACTAAATTGTGAGCAAAGACTTGCCTTTGATGAGATAATGCATCACGTCCTATAGAAGAAGAGTAAGGTATTCTTTATTGATGGTCCAGGAGGTACAGGAAAGACGCATCTCTATAAAGCTTTACCCGCTAAAGTGCGTTCCATGGGGCTAATAGCAATTGCAACGGCAACATCTGGAATTGCAGCGTCCATCATGCCGGGCGGTAGGACAGCACATTCGAGATTTAAAATAGCAGTAAATATTCATGATGACAGTTTGTGCAGCTTCAGTAAACAGAGTGGGACTGCAGAGTTGCTTCGGAGAGCGTATTTGATAATTTGGGACGAAGTAGCCATGACAAAACGTCAAGCTGTGGAGGCACTTGATAGATCCTTGCAAGATATTACTGGTGTTCTATCTCCATTTGGAGGAAAGGTCATAGTGTTAGGAGGAGATTTCAGACAAGTTCTCCCTATAGTGAGGCGAGGCACAAGAGCACAAATTACAGATGCTACACTAAAGAAATTGTATCTTTGGTGGTGTATAAAACAAATAAAACTATGGCGTAATATGAGAGCACAATCTGATCCATGGTTCTCAGATTTTCTGTTAAGAATTGGTGACGGTACAGAAGAATCAATCGGCCAAGATTATGTGCGCCTACCAGATGAAATTGTTGTACCATACATAGATCCAAACCACTCTGTCAGTAAGTTAATTAATGATATCTTTCCTTCACTTGGCCAGAATGGAATATCACCATCTTATATTAGTACTCGTGCCATTCTCTCCACCAAGAATGAATATGTTGATGAACTAAACGAGAAGCTTATTGATCGGTTTCCTGGGGAAGAACAAATCTACTATAGTTTTGATTCAGCAGTGGATGATCCACTTAACTACTACCCACCTGAATTTCTAAACTCACTCACACCTAATGGCCTGCCTCCACATGTCCTTCCACTCAAGATTAATTGTCCTGTGATTTTACTTCGGAATCTAGATCCTTTTAACAGATTGTGCAATGGAACAAGACTTATTATCAGAGCATTTCAAGAGAACGCTATTGATGCAGAAATAATTGGCGGGCAACATGCTGGGAAAAGAATATTCCTTCCACAAATTCCTCTATATCCTTCAGAAGATGATGTACTCCCCTTCAAGTTTAAAAGAAAGCAATTTCCAATTCGACTCAGCTTTGCAATGACAATCAACAAAGCTCAAGGTCAAACTATTCCAAATGTTGGCATCTATCTTCCAGATCCGGTGTTCTCTCATGGTCAACTCTATGTTGCTTTATCAAGAGGGATGTCAAGACAAACAACAAGAATACTTGCAAAGCCAAATAAGGAAATTGATCCATCGGGAAAAAGCACCAAAAATATCGTCTACAAAGATGTCTTGATGTAATTTACATACAGGTATTGGTGTATTAGTCATTGTTACTTCTAATACTACAAGTTTCTTTATGTTTACAAGCATAAAAATTACACATGTGATCCATGCTTGATTCCATGACATTAGAAACATGCAATCTTGTGCGTGTGTATGTAACTTAAGGTGCTACCTGCAAGCATAGAATTGTCTCTATTCCTCTTGCATTTTTTTGTCCAAGTGCATCCTTGTGGTATAATATTTTTTTCCCTTACAAATGTAATTACTGGGCAGGTTTGCAAAGCACCAAGTCCTTGCAGATGAATATTCTAGAACAATGTCAAGAGCTAATCATGTCTACAATGGTGCAGTAGCAAATGGTTTTTGAAGGAAATGTCTCTGAAAATTGGGGAATGTTAGCTGTCTAGGGAAATCTGTTTTGCGAAGAAGTTTAGCCTAATCAAAACTGAAACTTTTATGTTGCAATTTGTAAATATGTTGTTACACATTAGAGTATATTTTTTATGTTGTTCTGTAAAATCTGATAAGAAGGACAAAGCTTGACTTTGAAGTAGATGATATATGTACACGTACCAAACACAAAGCGCACATATTTTTCCTTTGTTTTTTCTTTTTGTTTGAAGACAAGTATGTCAAACTATGAATTTCAGGAAACTCAAAAAAAAAACCTAGGGTGTTCCTACATTGATGGTTTGCTATGTTAAAGGCCAACCTCAGGAAGCCCTCTATCCGGTCTTTAAAAGAATATACTCCATCCAATATGAATTAACTGACGCAACCTCTATACAATGTAAGTAAGACATTGCATAGAAGTCACGTCAATTAATTCGGATTGGAGCGAGTAAGTATTTATTCTCTTTGTCCTATATTAGTTGTTGTTGATACATCCGTTGTAGCGATAACTAATATGCGACAGAGGGAGTATTTTACTTATTTTGAGTTGCTAAGTTCACTTGGTGATGTTGGTCTACATTCATAAAGCTACACGTGCAAAGCACGTGCCATTTACTAGTGTTGTACTAGAGACTCACATATGACATACCGCTGCGTCTCATAGTTGGGTCTGTCCGACTCGGACCTTATCTCGACTCGGATTCGACTACGTCGAATCTGACCAGATCCTTCTGAGTCCATATTATCCGGTTAGCATCCAATGCTCCATGGCTAGTGAGACCAAGCCATCGACCGTGTCATATGCTAGTCTAGTCGGCTACGCATCCACACAACCCTTTCGACTAGGGACCTTTTAGGGCAATCATCATACAATGCATAGTCCCACAAACAAGTCATGTACTTGCTGATACACATCATTGATAATGTCCAAGGACTATCTTTATTCATAAACACATAGGAAATATCATCATACATGATTGCCTCTAGGGCATATCTCCAACATCATCGTCCTTTGTTGATTGTGGATCTTGTATTAGTCTTTATGTTCGAGGATCTAGCGCATGTGTGATCTTTCCCGTTGATTTGAGTGTTTCCCCTTGTGTTTCCCCTCATGTTCATCGTAGGATCACCTACAAATCATGAAAGATCAGCCTTAGTGTTTCCACCCTACATCAGAACCTTTACAAACAAGATTGAGGCTCTCTCCACAACTTAATCGGATGCTCCCAACACCACCATGAAGCTTCACCATAATGGAATGTGGCTTTGAAGTGACCTCTTCCATCTTGGGTGCCCAAACACCCAAGAGTAACAAGATCCACAAGTGAAAGTGTGGGGGAATCAAATTTCCTTTGGTGGATATAATCCATAGCATCACTAAAATAAGCAAACTATGCAATAGGAAATAGAATCTATATAAACAAACATTCTGTAATGATTTGAACAAATACCATACTTTTGTAACTCCAAAAATTCTGAAAAGTAAGGACAAAATGGGAATTTTGTATATCAATAATGTTTGAAAATTTTAGATTTTATCATGTTCCAGTGAATTATGATAATTCCAGTACTGGGTGCAAAAGTTTTTGTTTTTCCACAAAATCAAGTCAACTATCAACCGAATCATCCCAAAGGCTTTACTTGGCGCAAACACTAACTAAAACATAAAAACACAATCATAACAGCAGCATAATTGTTAATCACTCAGAAACTGAAAAAAACAAGAAAATTAAGATAACTATTGGGTTGCCTTCCAGCAAGCGCTATTATTTTAGGCCCCTAGCTAGGCATAAGGCATGTTTCAAGTATTATCATCTTTCACATTAATTCCGTAGGTGGCCCTCATAAAAGATTCATATCGTGGTCTAATTCTCTTTCTAGGTAAGTGTTCCATCCCTTTCTTTAATGCGAATTGGAACCTTATATTTCCATCTTTCATATCAATACTAGTACCTATGGTTTATAGGAAAGGCCTACCCAGTATTATAGGAGAAGACAGATTCCATTCAATATCAAGCACAATGAAATCCACAGGTACATAATTTCTATTAGCAATAATAAGCACATCATTTATTCTACCCAATGGTTTCTCAATAGTGGAATCCACTAAGTGCAAATTAAGTGAACATTCATCCATATCAAAATGTCCTAGCACATCACATAAAGATTTTGGTATAGTAGAAACGCTAGCACCTAAACCACATAAAACATTACATTCATAATCTTTAACCTTTAGTTTAACAGTAAGTTCCCATTCATCATGCAATTTCCTAGGTATTGAAACCTCCAACTCTAGCTTTTCTTCATGAGCTTTTCATCATAACTTCTACAATATGTTTAGTGAAAGCTTTATTTTGTTCATAAGCATTGGGTGAATTTATGATGGGTTATAACAAGGAAATACATTTAACTAAAGAACAACTATCATAATTAAATTCCTTGTAATCCAAAGTAGTGGGCACATCACTAGTTAAAGTTCTGACCTCTCCAAACCCACGTTTATCATTTTTTTTCACTAAGATCATCACCCTTTGAACAATTGGGACACCTTCTAGATAAAGTTGACTCATATCTAGTCCCTTTTTCATCAAGTTTTATATTTCTAAACAAGGATTCAATGGGTGAGACACCAATCATTTTAATATCTTCATCATGATTACGGTAAAACCGGGTGGAATAACCTTTTCTAGGAATTCTCGCTTAGCTCTAAACCTAGCACTTCTCTCTTTACTTTCATTAATGGAGATATAGATAGACTTAATGGACTCATTAGTATCATGCTTATGTGGCAAAATTTTAGATTTAAGAGTTTCCACATTATGAACAATTCTATCCATGTTTCAGCCATATCATCAAGTTTATTCATTTTTTCTTCCACCATGGCATTAAAAATCTTTTGAGAACTAATGAATTATTTAATGTCACTCTCAAAATCAGTAGGTATCCTATTATTGTCATTATAAGAATTTCCACAGGAATAACCGTAATTATTAGAGGAATTTCTGGGATAAGGTCTAGGATTAAAATTACCTCTATAAGCATTATTGTTGAAATTATTTCTAGAAACAAAATTCACATCAATATCATCATTATTTTGCTCAATCTAAGTAGATAATGGCACATCACTAGGATCAACATGGACATTTTTACTAGCAACCATTTTCATAAGAGCATACATTTTATCACTCAAAGTAGTAATTTCTTCGACAAAATTTACCTTCTTACTAGTTGTAGCTCGTTTTGTGAGCCACTGAGAGTAATTTGCCATTATATTATCAAGGAGTTTTGTAGCTTCTCCTAATGTGATTTCCATAAAAGTACCACATGTAGCAGAGTCTAGAAGATTTCTTGAAACAAAGTTTAGTCCCTCATAGAAATTTTTTATAATCATCCATAAGGTTAAACCATGAGTGGGGCAATTCCTAATCATTAGTTTCATTATCTCCAAATGTTGTGCAACATGTTCATGCTCAAGTTGCTTAAAGTTCATAATTTGGTTTCTAAGAGAGATAATCTTAGCAGGAGGAAAAATACTTGGCAATAAAGCATCCTTACACTTATCCCAAGAATCAATACTATTTTGAGGCAAGGATGAAAACCAAGTTTTAGCACGATCTTTTAGTGAGAAAGAAAATAACTTCAACTTTATAATATCATTATCCACATCTTTTTTCTTTTGCATATCACATAATTCAATGAAAGTATTAAGATGGGATGCATCATCCTCATTAGGATTTCAAGAAAATTGTTCTTTCATAACAAGATTTAGCAAAGCAACATTAATATCGTATGATTCCGCACTAGTGGAAGGAGGAGCAATTGGAGTACTAATAAAATCATTATTATTTGTATTTGAAAAGTAACACAACTTGGTATTTTCTTCAGACATAGCGGCAAAGCAAGCAAGCAAACGAGCAAGCAAGAAAGCATTTTTTTGTGTTTTTGTATTTTTATGAGAAGTGGGGGAGGTGAAAACGAGAGTCAATGGCAAATAAAAAGTAGAGCAAGTAGATGATAGTTTGTGTATAGGTACATGATAGGTTTTGATGATGTCTCCTCGACAACGGCGCCAGAAATTCTTCCTGCTACTTGCGAGCTGCGTTGGGATTTTCCCCGAAGAGGAGGGGAGATGTAGTATAGTAAAGATAAGTGTTTCCCACAGTGAGAACCAAGGTGCATCGAACCAATAGGAGAATCACGCAAAAGCTCATGAACAACACCCGCACACATAAAAGCAAAACCCAACACGGGCAAGAGGGTTGTTGATACGTCTCCAACGTATCTATAATTTATGAAGCCTTCATGCTATATTATTATGTGTATTGGATGTTTATGGGCTTTACTTTACACTTCTATATCATTTTTGGGACTAACCTATTAACCGAAGGCCCAGCCCATATTGCTGTTTTCTTGCCTATTTCAGTGTTTCAAAGAAAAGGAATATCAAACGGAGTCCAAACGGAATGAAACCTTCGGGAAAGTTATTTTTGGAACGGAAGAAATCCAGGGGACTTGGAGTGCAAGTCATGGAAGCTTCGAGGAAGCCACGAGATAGGGGGGCGCGCTCACCCCCCTAGGCGCGCCCTCCACTCTCGTGGGCCCCTCATGGCTCCCCCGACCGACTTCTTTCACCTATATATTCCCATATACCCTAATACCATAGAAGAAAAAGATAGATCAGGAGTTCTGCCGCCGCAAGCCTCTGTAGCCACCAAAAACCTCTCAGGAGCCCGTTCCGGCACCCTGCCGGAGGGGGAACCCATCACCGGTGGCCATCTTCATCATCCCGGCGCTATCCATGAGGAGGAGGGAGTAGTTCACCCTCAGGGCTGAGGGTATGTACCAGTAGCTATGTGTTTGATCTCTCTCTCTCTCTCTCGTGTTCTCTCTATGGTACGATCTTGATGTATCGCGAGCTTTGCTATTATAGTTGGATCTTATGATGTTTCTCCCTCTTCTCTCTTGTGATGAATTGAGTTTTCCTCTTGAAGTTATCTTATCGGATTGAGTCTTTAAGGATTTGAGAACACTTGATGTATGTCTTGCCGTGCTTATCTGTGGTGACAATGGGATATCACGTGATCCACTTGATGTATGTTTTGGTGATCAACTTGCGGGTTCTGCCCATGAACCTATGCATAGGGGTTGGCACACTTCTCATCTTGACTCTCCGGTAGAAACTTTGGGGCACTCTTTGAAGTACTTTGTGTTGGTTGAATAGATGAATCTGAGATTGTGTGACGCATATCGTATAATCATGCCTATGGATACTTGAGCTGACAATGGAGTATCTAGGTGACATTAGGGTTTTGGTTGATTTGTGTCTTAAGGTGTTATTCTAGTATGAACTCTATGATAGATTGAATGGAAAGAATAGCTTTGTGTTATTTTACTACAGACTCTTGAATAGATTGAGCAGAAAGGATAACTTTGAGGTGGTTTCGTACCCTACAATAATCTCTTTGTTTGTTCTCCACTATTAGTGACTTTGGAGTGACTCTTTGTTGCATGTTGAGGGATAGTTATATGATCCATTTATGTTATTATTGTTGAGACAACTTGCACTAGTGAAAGTATGAACCTTAGGCCTTGTTTCCTAGCATTGCAATACCGTTTGTGCCCAGTTTTATCATTAGTTTTTATATTTTCAGATTACAAAAACCTATATCTACCATCCATATTGCACATGTATCACCATCTCTTCGCCGAGCTAGTGCACCTATACAATTTACCATTGTATTGGGTGTGTTGGGGACACAAGAGACTCTTTGTTATTTGGTTGCAGGGTTGTTTGAGAGAGACGATCTTCATCCTATGCCTCCCACTTGAGGGAAATTTGCTACTTTCCTACAAACCTCTACACTTGGAGGCCCAACAACGTCTACAAGAAGAAGGTTGTGTAGTAGACATCAAGCTCTTTTTTGGCGCCGTTGCCGGGGAGCTGAGTGCTTGATGGTATATCTTTAGATCTTGCAATCGCATATTTTTGTTTCTTGTTTTATCACTAGTTTAGTTTATAAAAGAAAACTACAAAAAAATGGAATTGAGTTCGTCTCAGATGCTTCATCTTTTTAATTTCTTTCGTGAGTATGATGAAAAGGAAAATTGTGCTCAAGTGCTAGAAGAAGAATGCATTAAAATGCTTGGTACTAAATCTTTGAATGATGAGCATGATTGCAATGTTGATAGTATGAACTCCTTGAATATCCATAGTACTAATGATGATTGCACTAGTTATGATCAAAATATCTCTTATAAGCATGTCAATTTTTGTGGAGTAGATTGGGTTTGCAAGTACACACCAAATAGATAAAATAGATATTGCAAGAGGCATAAGTATTTAGAAACTAAAGGGTTGCAAGAAAGGCTTAATGTTAGTGCTGAAAATTTAAGATTTCTTTACCGTACTTGTGAACTTTGCAATGAACGTGGTCATTTAAATCTCCGATGCAAATTGTTTCATGATCAAATCGTGTCCAAAAATTGTGATGAATTGATTTCCCTTTCACATCATAATGAACTTAGTTTGCTTTTGGGTTATGAAGAATTGAAATGTGCAACTAAGCTTATTCCAGAATTTAACCTTGAGCATTTTCTTGATATTGATCTAGAGGAGATTTATTTGTATTGTGCGGTGAATTGCATTGAAAATCCTTATATTTCCAATTACATAAAGAAAAGGAAGTAAATAGAATATGAAGAGAATACTAATGAAAGGGAAGAGACTTCCCAATATCCTCCTATTATTTCTTATGATGAATCAGGTAACGAGGAGGAGCTTTCTATTCAACCAATCTTATCAATAAGGAGCTCAAAGAAGAAGGTTGAACCCACACATAATGTGCAGAAGAAAAAGAAAAGCAGGAGCAACAACGGTAAAAAGGTATTCCTCCCAAATGAATTTGCTCCTACTACTCATTGTGATGATGATAATTGCTATACTATTGGTGCTATCCATACTATTAATGATGAGAGTGATTATGCTTATGATATGAAAAGGCCCAAGCTTGGGGAAGCTATGTTTGATGAGGATGCCATATTTGAGAATATATTTGCTGCAATTAATGTTTGTCTCAAGCTTGGGGATGCTATGTTTAATGAAGTTGATATTTTCAGCATCCCAAGTTTTGATATGCAAAGTTGTTATGATGATAGCATGCCTCTTACCTATGATGATTATATTGATGAAAGTGGGTTTGGAAGAGTGTCAACTTTAGGAAGTAGAGATCCCACTATTTTTGAGGATGTTGAATCTTATTGTGATGAATATGAAAGTGGATTTGGAAGAGTGTCAACTTTATTTAGTGATGATTCCACTATCTTGGAAGAGGTTTCAATCGATTATGATGAGAACGAAGTTGCTACTTATGATGATTATTTTGATGAAACTTATGCTATAAAAAGTAGTGATGATTATATTTGTGAAACTTGTCATGATTATGATTACCATTTTTTGAACATTACTCTTTTAATGTGGAAACAATCTATAGTATTCAAGTCTCTTATGATACTCCCACTATTCCGAATAAGAATAATTTTGCTTATGTGGAGAGTAGTAATTTTTTTATGCTTGTAGATCATGGAAAGAATGCTTTAGGTGCTAGTTATATTGTTAAATTCATGCATGATGCTACTGAAAATTATTATGAGGGAGGAACATATGCTTGTAGGAATTGCAATAATGTCAAGTTTCCTCTCTATGTGCTTAAAATCTTGAAGTTATGCTTGTTTTGCCTTCCTATGCTAGTTGATTCTTGTTCCCATAAGTTGTTTGCTCACAAAATCCCTATGCATAGGAAGTGGGTTAGACTTAAATGTGCTAGTCATATGCTTCATGATGCTCCCGTTATGTTTCAATTCTTACCTTTTATGAGAGCATCATTGTCATCATCATGCCTTGCTAGAAAGGCATTAAAGAAAAGCGCTTGTTTGGAGACAACCCAATATTTAACCTTACTGTTTTTGTGTGTCCACATGGTTATGCTACTTTGTTAATCATGTTTTATATGTTTTGTTTCAATAAAGTGCCAAGTAAGACCGTTAGGATAGCTTACGGTGATAGTTGTGTTGATCCTGCTGAAAATCAGAAACTTTTGCACCCAGTAAATTAGTTTTGATAATTCAAGGAAACGTGTTTCTGATATGGTTCTTTTTTATATGGATTGGTACACAAATATCTTAGGAATTCCTAATTTGGTAGAATTTTTAGAGTTCCAAAAGTATACGTTTGGCATAGATTACTACAGAGTGTTCTGTTTTTGACAGATTCTGTTTTCTATGTGTTGTTTGCTTATTTTGATGAATCTATGAGTAGTATCGGAGGGTATGAACCATAGATAAGTTGGAATACAGTAGATATTACACTAATATGAATTTAGAATGAGTTCATTACAGTACCAAAGTGGTAGTTTTATTTTCTTATACTAACGGAGCTTTCGAGTTTTTTGGGTAAAGATTCGATGGACTATGGAATAAGGAGTGGCAAGAGCCTAATCTTGGGGATTCCCAAGGCACCCCAAGGTAATATTCAGGGACAACCAAGAGCCTAAGCTTGGGGATGCCCCGGATGGCATCCCCTCTTTCGTCTTCGTTCATCGGTAACTTTACTTGGAGCTATATTTTTTCGCCACATGATATGTGTTTTGCTGGGAGCGTCATTTTCTTTTGTTAGTATTTGAATTATGTTATTTAGAATAATGTTTTGCATCTATATTTTCAATAAAAATGTCAAGGATAGCGTTTACCATGCTTATTTTGCTAGTATACATGTTGCTGTTTGAAAACAGAAAGTTTACCGCTGTTGCAAAAATTCCCTAGAAAATTCACAGAATGGTATAATGTTGAAACTTTTTGCATATTGAGCTCTCATAAATTTACTACCGTGGGAATTTTATTTCATAATTTTTTGAGTTATGGAAGTATTGATACTCTTGCATTCTTTACAGACTGTACTATTTTGGCAGATTGCTGTTATGTTTGCATTGTTTGCATATGTTTGCTTGTTTAATGATTCTATTTGAGGATAGGAGTGTTAAATATGCAGAGGCATTTAGTATGCAATGTTGAATAATAATTTTAGTGATTTGTTACAGTAGAAAATGATAAGGTTTTGCATTGGTTTATACTAACCTATCTCATGAGTTCTTGTTGAGTTTGGTGTGGATGAAGTTTTTGAGAAATAGAGAAACCATGATAAGAGAGGAATTAAGGAGACACAAAAGCTCAAGCTTGGGGATGTCCAAGGCACCCCAAGATAATATTCCAAGAAGTCTCAAGTATCTAAGCTTGGGGATGCCCTGTTAGTCATCCCACCTTTCTTCTTCAACAATTATCGGTTACTATCGGTTGAACCTAAGTTTTTTGCTTCTTCACATGAGTTGTGCTATCCTTGCAATATCATTTTATTTTGTTTTGCTTGCTTTTTGAATAAAATACCAAGATCTAAAATTCTTAAATGAGAGAGAGTCTTCACATAGTTACACAATTATTCAACTACTCATTGATCTTCACTTATTTCTTTTTGGAGTAGTTTTTCATTTACTCGTGTGCTTCACTTATATCCTATGAGTAAATCGTTGAATGAGTTGAATGTCATAAATCTGAAACTACATATGTATCATTTGCTTATCCCATGGGGAGTAATGACTACACATCTGAGAAGTACAGGTTGTAAATTTATTGAAGGTTAGCAAGCATTGTATTGGTCATTTGAACAATTCATGAAAGAATATTGAAGGAAGAGAGATTTTACATATAAATATACTATCTTAGACATCTTTTATAATTGTGAGCACTCATTAAGTATGACATGCTAAAGAGTTGATGTTGGACAAGGAAGACAACGTAATGGGTTATGTTTTCTCACATCTCAGTTAAATTATATTGTCATGGATCATTCAAACATGTTGAGCTTGCCTTCCCCCCCCCCATGCTAGCCAAATTCCTTGCACCAAGTAGAGATACTACTTGTGCTTCCAAATATCCTTAAACCCAGTTTTGCCATGAGAGTCCACCATACCTACCTATGGATTGAGTAAGATCCTTCAAGTAAGTTGTCATCGGTGCAAGAAATAAAAATCGCTCTCTATATATGTATGATCTATTAGTGTGAAGAAAATAAGCTTTATAGGATCTTGTTATGGAAGCAATAAAAGCGACGGACTGCATAATAAAGGTCCATATACAAGTGGCAATATAAAGTGACATTCTTTTGCATTAAGATTTTGTGCATCCAACCATAAAAGCGCATGACAACCTCTGCTTCCCTCTGCGAAGGCCTATCTTTTACTTTATGTCTTTTACTTTATGCAAGAGTCAAGGTGATCTTCACCTTTCCCTTTTTAATTTTATCCTTTGGCAAGCACCTCATGTTGGAAAGATCCTGATATATATATCCAATTGGATGTAAGTTAGCATGAACTATTATTGTTGACACCACCCAAAGGTGAATACGTAGGGAGGCAACATGATAAGCCCCTATCTTTCTCAGTGTCTGATTAAAACTCCATAACCATAAGTATTGCGTGAGTGTTAGCAATTGTAGAAGACTATAAGATAGTTGAGTATGTGAAGTTTGCTAAATAAAAGCTTTGACATAGACCCTTCCTGAAAATAAGACGAATTGTAATTGTTTGATGACCGAGAATGAAGTTTGCTAGTTTTCAAAGAAGTTTATGATCTATGCTTTAACATGTGAATAGCTTGTTACTTGATCTTGAGATGTTTTATGATATGAACTACTGTTATGACATATAATCATGCTAGAAAAGGTGACTGAAATTATCATTGATCAAACTTGTGCACCTGCTAGCATTCACACTTCATAAATTCTTCCTTTAATCATTTACCTACTCGAGGACGAGCATGAATTAAGCTTGGGGATGCTGATATGTCTCCAACGTATCTATAATTTATGAAGCCTTCATGCTATATTATTATGTGTTTTGGATGTTTCTGGGCTTTACTTCATAATTTTATATCATTTTTGGGACTAGCCTATTAACCGGAGGCCCAGCCCATATTGTTGTTTTCTTGCCTATTTCAGTGTTTCGAAGAAAAGGAATATCAAACGGAGTCCAAACGGAATGAAACCTTCGGGAAAGTTATTTTTGGAATGGAAGCAATCCAAGGGACTTGGAGTGCAAGTCAGGGAAGCTTCGAGGAAGCCACGAGATAGGGGGGCACGCCCACCCCCCGGGCGCGCCCTCCACTCTCGTTGGCCCCTCGTGGCTCCCCCGACTGACTTCTTTCGCCTATATATTCCCATATACCCTAAAACCATCGAAGAACAAGATAGATCGGGAGTTCTGCCGCCGCAAGCCTCTGTAGCCACCAAAAGCCTCTAGGGAGCCCGTTTCGGCACCCTGCTGGAGGGGGAACCCATCACCGGTGGCCATCTTCATCATCCTAGCGCTATCCATGACGAGGAGGGAGTAGTTCACCCTCGGGGCTGAGGGTATGTACTAGTAGCTATGTGTTTGATCTCTCTCTCTCTCTCTCGTGTTCTCCCTATAGCACGATCTTGATGTATCGCGAGCTTTGCTATTATAGTTGGATATTATGATGTTTCTCCCCCCTCTACTCTCTTGTGATGAATTGAGTTTTCCTCTTGAAGTTATCTTATCGGATTGAGTCTTTAAGGATTTGAGAACACTTGGTGTATGTCTTGCTGTGCTTATCTGTGGTGACAATGGGATATCACATGATCCACTTGATGTATGTTGGTGATCAACTTGCGGGTTCCGCCCATGAACCTATGCACAGGGGTTGGCACACGTTTTTGTGTTGACTCTTCGGTAGAAACTTTGGGGCACTCTTTGAAGTACTTTGTGTTGTTGAATAGATGGATCTGAGATTGTGTGATGCATATCGTATAATCATGCCCACGGATACTTGAGGTGACAATGGAGTATCTAGGGGAAATTAGGGTTTTGGTTGATTTGTGTCTTAAGGTGTTATTCTAGTATGAACTCTATGATAGATTGAACGGAAAGAATAGCTTTGTGTTATTTTACTACAGACTCCTGAATAGATTGAGTAGAAAGGATAACTTTGAGGTGGTTTCGTACCCTACAATAATCTCTTCGTTTGTTCTCCGCTATTATTGACTTTGGAGTGACTCTTTGTTGCACGTTGAGGGATAGTTATATGATCCAATTATGTTGTTATTGTTGAGAGAACTTGCACTAGTGAAAGTATGAACCTTAGGCCTTGTTTCCTAGCATTGCAATACCGTTTGTGTCCACTTTTATCATTAGTTACCTTGCTGTTTTTATATTTTCAGATTACAAAAACCTATATCTACCATCCATATTGCACTTGTATCACCATCTCTTCGCTGAACTAGTGCACCTATACAATTTAGCATTGTATTGGGTGTGTTGGGGACACAAGAGACTCTTTGTTATTTGGTTGCAGGGTTGCTTGAGAGAGACCATCTTCATCCTACGCCTCCCATGGATTGATAAACCTTAGGTCATCCACTTGAGGGAAATTTGCTACTTTCCTACAAACCTCTGCACTTGGAGGCCCAACAACGTCTACAAGAAGAAGGTTGTGTAGTAGACATCAGTTGTCAATCCCCTTGAACTCGTTACTTGCAAGGATCAAATCTTGTATAGGTAGATGGATAAACTGCAAAACAGAAGAAATAAAATTGCAGCAAAGGAATTTTAGTTTTTCTAATATGATAAAAGTAGACCCGGGGGCCATAGTTTTCACTAGAGGCTTCTCTCTCGAACACATAGCATACAATGGGTGAACAAATTACTGTTGGGCAATTGATTGAAAAGCGCATAGTTATAACGATATTCAAGGCAAGGATCATGCATATAGGCGTCACGTCCGAGACAAGTAGACCTACTCTTGCCAGCATCTACTACTATTACTGCACTAATCGACCGCTATCCAGCATGGATCTATGGTATTAAGTTTATGAAAAACAGAGTAACGCCTTAAGCAAGATGACATGATGTAGACAAAGTACACCCAATCAATATGAATAAACCCTGTCATTTTACCCTTAATGGAAACAATACAAATACGTGGCTTTCCCCCTTCTGTCACTAGGATATAGAGCACCGCAAGATTGAACCCGTTACAAAGCACCTCTCCCACTGAAGATAAATCAATCTAGTTGGCCAAACCAAACGGATATATCAGAGAGAAATACAAAGCTATAACAATCATGCATAATAAAGTTCAGAAAAGACTCCACTACTTATCATAAATATTCAGATCATAAACCCACAATTCATTGGATTCCAACAAACACACCGTAAAACAGATTATATCGAATAGAACTCCAAGAACATCGAGGAGAACATTGTATTGAAGATAAAATATAGAGAAGAAGCCATCTAGCTATTAGCTATGGACCCATAGGTCTGTCGTGAACTACTCACACATCATCGAAAGGCAACAAGGATGATGTAGAAGCCCTCCATGATCAATTCTTGCTTCAGCGGAGTACCTGAGAAGGCCTCCAGATGGGATCGCGAAAGAACAGAAACTTGCGGTGGCGAAAAAAATGCTTCGGGTGGCTCTTTGTTGCTTTGCCAATATTAGAGAATGAATAGAGGTGGAATTAGGTCAAATAGAGCCATGAGGGGCCCGAAAGGAAAAAGGGTGCTGTCGGTGTCAAAACCAGCGGATCTCGGGTAGGGGGTCCCGAACTGTGCGTCTAGGCGGATGGTAACAGGAGACAAGGGACACGATGTTCTTACCTAGGTTCGGGCCCTCTCGATGGAGGTAAAACCCTACTCCTGCTTGATTGATATTGATGATATGGGTAGTACAAGAGTGGATCTACCACGAGATCAAGGAGGCTAAACCCTAGAAGCTAGCCTATGGTATGATTGTTGTTCGTCCTATGGACTAAACCCTCCGGTTTATATAGACATCGGAGAGGGCTAGGATTACACAGAGTCGGTTACAATGGTAGGAGATCTACATATCCGTATCGCCAAGCTTGCCTTCCACGCTAAGGAAAGTCCCATCCGTACACGGGACGAAGTCTTCAATCTTGTATCTTCATAGTCTTGGAGTCCGGCCGATGATGATAGTTCGGCTGTCCGGACACCCCCTAGTCCAGGATTCCCTCAGTAGCCCCTGAACTAGGCTTCAATGACGACGAGTATGGCGCGCATATTGTCTTCGGCATTGTAAGGCGGGTTCCTCCTCCGAATAATTCATAGAAGATTGTGAACACCAGGATAGTGTCCGGCTCTGCAAAATAAATTCCACATACCACCGTAGAGAGAATAATATTCACACAAGTTCAATCTGCTGACGTATTTTGTGGCGTGACGTCACACCACTACCAAGCCTTTACTTGAATCGTTTTTATTATACCACCTCAGCGCGTTTAGCGAAGCGGTTTCCTTGGCACGTCTTGTCGAAGCAAAGGTCGTGTTCCCCTTATTTCGGGATTCCCATCAATACGGACGTGGGTAACCCAACCGCACCATTGATTGTGGCGCTTGGGAGATAAGCGAGTTTTACCAGGCCGGTGGAAACGCACAGTTTTCGTCCGCCCATATAAGGGGATAAGGATCCACCTCTTTTACCTACGCCTTCTTCCTCCTTTGCTTATCCGACTCCGCGCACTTGAGCTCCAGCGCCCAAGTCCGCACATCTCACCTCAACCTTCTCCAGTCATGTCCGGAGCGGGAGGCAAGTGGATGGCCTCCTCTGTTATGGAGGGGCACATCAAGAAGCTGCGCAACGCCGGATACTTGTCCAGCGACATCGCGCACCGGCTGCCCGACGAGGGGTAGCTCATCCCCACCCCTAGGCCCCATGAGAGGGTCGTATTCCTTCCCCACTTCCTCCGCGGACTGGGCTTCCCACTCCACCCCTTCGTCCGGGGGCTCATGTACTACTATGGCCTGGACTTCCACGGTCTGGCTCCAAATTTCATCCTCAATATCTCGACGTTTATCATCATGTGTGAGGCCTTCCTCTACATCCAGCCCCACTTCGGCTTGTGGCTAAAGACCTTCAATGTCAAGCCAAAGGTTGTGAAGGGCAGCCAAGCGGAGGGCGGAGGCGCCATGGTGGGCAAAATGCCCAACGTCACCTGGCTCGAGGGCGCCTTCGTGGAGTCCATCAAAGGGTGGCAATCGGGGTGGTTCTACATCACCGAGCTGCATGACCCTAAATGGGCAGCGGCCCCCGAATTCAGATCTAGCATCCCCATGCAGCTCACCTCCTGGAAAGAGAAGGGCTTGCTTTGGGGTAGTTCGGAGGAGCTGACTGGACTCCAGTCCTGTCTCCAGACCCTGGTGAACAAGAAGCTCAAGCCTGTCAACATGATCCAGGTCATGCTCGTCCGCTGGATTCTCCCCTGCCAGCAACGGGATTTCAATTTGCGGGAGTTTAATCCGGCACAGCACTAGACCTTGAGCGGCCTCTTCGACACTACATACAAAGAGGCCTGGACGGTGCTTTTCAAGGGCGCCGAAGTTCCCGCATCCGCTACCGAAGATCGCGGATTCAGCTCGCAGCGTCCAGCTGGCGAGGTAAGCTATGTTATCCTTTACGGGACATTCGTTTTTCATAGTTTGACTCTATGCGGGATCTAAACTCCCAATGCCTTTCACAGGACTAGCAGAAGACATCCGGACAGGTTAACTGTCCGGCTCCCCTTCCAGAAGACCCAGCGGACACCCGTTTGACAGGGCTGCTGGTCCCGACACTTTACGTGGTGCCGGAGAAGAAGGCCAAGAAGAAGGCCACGGGAACCCGAAGGAGTTCCCGACGCCTGGTGGTATCGGAATCATCGTCCGACGACTCTGAGGTGGACTCCTGCCCTGAAGACGAGGAGGAGGAGAAAGAGGCCTCTCCCCAAGCGGGGGGAGAGAAGAAGAGGAGGGCCTCCCCAGCGAGGGAGGCCGAAGGGTCCAAGAAGGGAAGGACCCTTCCTCCGGACTGCTCCGCCAACGTCGGCGACAGCGACGAGGAGTGGCCCTCAAGGGCCAAGCCCCTGGCAAGATCGTAAGTATCCGGATTCCTGGATGATTTGTAATTTTTCTTTTTGCCACGCGGTGTCTTTCTAATGCCGCATACAACCTGTAGTCCGGCCAAGGACGATCTTCCCGCTTCGTCGAGCGGGTCCTTGGGCACGTCGGATATGGATTCCCTTCCGACCGCCTCCACCCCTCATGACGCTGACGACGCCGAGGTGGGATCCCAGGAGGGGACCCACCAGGAGGGGGAGGCTCTGGAGGTGCCGCAGGGCAACCTCCCGGACTTCGCACCGGAACCTGCAGTGGTTCCGGAGTCCGGCAGGCGGCCCCTTCGTAAGAAGGGCAAGACTGTGACACCGGCGGCCTCCGTCCAACCGGAGGCGCCAGATAACTTGTTGGAGGTGCTCAACGGCGCTTCCATCGAAGAAGAACACCGCACTATCATGAGTGCGGTGATTCAGAAGGTTTAGCTCGCCAAGAGCGGGCTGACCGAAGCCTGCAGCAGCCTTCTAACAGGCTTTGAGGTAAGAATTTTAAGACATGTAATATAATACCGCATAGACAGTAGCCCCTGATGCTTGGTTCGGTGTTCGGAAAGAAAAGCTGGACTGAGGATCTAAAAAGATATATGCAGGAGTTCTAAAAAATATGTCAATATGGGATTGCAGGCTGCGCTGCTGACCTCTGCCGCACTGACTGCGGAGGTCGATGCTTTGAAGCAGAACCTCGAGCGGTCCGAGAACGAGCTCGGCCGTGCCAAGAAGCAGCTCGAGGACAAGGAAGGGGAGTAACACCATATTAAATTTGTACCTTACAGAAAAGGATTTTGGTTGCAAGAGAAATAACAAGGATAACGTGGGTACTCCAGGGGCCACAAACGAGGTGGCGACCCTGAAGGAGGCGGTGTCCGCGGCGGAATGCAATGCGGCCGGGGAACAAGCCGAGCGAGAGAAGCAGAAGGCGTGGGTGGCGGAGGTGCAGCAAGAGCTCCAGGCTCTCGTGGAAAAACATGAGAGCTTGGAGCGCGACTCAAAGACTCGAGAGTCCGAGCTTGCATCGGCTCTTGAGAGTGCCAGGAAATCGAGGCGTTAAAGAAGATAGAGGCGGGTAAGGCATTTTTCATGCAAAGTAAGCATGTAAATGTGAATTACCTATTACTTACCCGCATTCGGAGCTCTCCAGGAGCGTTCGAAGATCTGCCCCGTAGCGTGTCCGAGGCTACCGCATACTATCGGGCCGAGGAGGGGAGCTCGACGGAGAAGGTCTTCTGGTCTTAGTATGCTGAGGCCGGACATCCGGTGCCCCTTAGCAACCAGCTGAGGCAGCTGGTCGAACTCCACAAGGTGGCCGAACAGGCCATGAAGGGCCTCATAGTTAGGTTGTGGCCCAAGGAGGCCATGCCTGGGAGCTACTTCGGCCTGGTGCGGCGGCTGGTGGGCGCATGTCCCTGGGTTGAAGTCATCAAGCACTCCGCCTGCATTGAAGGTGCCCGTCGGGCCCTTGCCCGTACAAAAGTGCATTGGGGCAGGATGGACGCTGAGAAGCTTCTGACGGACGCGCCGCCGGCGGGCAAGGAGTATCGCACACCCAAAATATATTATAAGAGTGTCCTGAAGGGTGCCCGCATGATTGCGGGTGAGTGCTCCAAAGATGTAATATTTGAGTAGACTCACAATGTGTTATCATGTGCGCTGAAAACTTTGTTCATATGCGCTAAGCAACGCTTGTTAATTAAAAATATTACCTTCTGTGCGGCCGTTTATCAAATCTGAGAGATGGCAAGTCGTCGGCTTCAGCCCCCATGCCATAAGTGCTGGGGTGTTCGGGATAAACTTGAGCGCTCTTGTTCCCATTTTTGGGTCCATCTAGGGAGGCGCTCAACACAACGAACGAGGCAACCGGACTTATAATGCTTGAGCACTCTCACTTAGCCATAGAATTCTATAATTTTAAATTTCGGCGAAGCCCCTAGTGTTCGGAAGACCGAGTTCGGGGCGCTATCCACGCCTGGGACGGACAAAGCCGGTTCCTCGAACTAAGCGGCATAAGTCTTTAGGGACTCGAAAAGACCTCTCGAACAGCGACCGACTCTCGCCTTATCATGATGGTCAGTTTTAGCTTTCTCCACTGAGGCACTCGCCCAGCTCAACCGGGGCGCAATCGCAGTGGTTCTCCTAGTGCTACCTTAGCCGATACAACGGAACGTAAGGTACCAAAACATGGGAGCCGGGCAAACCCAACTATTGACCCAAGACATGATTTGGAGCCGATGCATATAATGCTATAAGTTCGGGGTGCCGCACTTGTGAAAGTGTTCGGACTTGTCACACCATAATGCGGGGAACTTAAGCCCCTGGTGTATTTAGCCGTACCAAAGTGTACGGATGCAATATGTCATAAATGAACATATATATAAGAAAGAAATGCAGTTATAAGCAAAAAGCGATGCATTGTTTATTCAAGAAGTACTGCCATGAATGCAGAATGATACAAATAGTGCGGTAAGCAAGGGATAGGACTATTAAACATGTCCCCCTCCAGGGGTAGGCTGTGGAATGGTGTATAAAATGGATTTAGTGCTCGTAATGGAGACCACCTGGATACTCGTCGTAGCCTTTCTCCTCCCCTGGCTGTCGCATCGTGAGTTCGGCAGGTCTACTGCCGGACAGGGCCTCTGGTGAACGGAGTCCTGTGTGTAAGAAAAAAGAAAAATAAAAGAGTGACACACTTGGGAGCCCCTGGTGCGGTTAAGCCGCATTCTGGGCCTGTGGTGGTCGTGCCCCTCCCCCTATGTCCATGGTATCTCCAGAGCGTAATGATGTACGCGAAGGACCAGTCTTGCGATTTTGCAAGGGCAGGGGTTGGGGCCGCATTGCTACGCGTGCTCGGAACGTGCCAGGTGGTCTTGTTGTATGTTACTCCAGGTGCGTTTAGCCGTGTCCGGTCGCTTAACGGCCAGACTCAAGAATTGCCTTAAGAGGCTGCTCTGTACTTCTGCCGCGAGAGCCGCTGTGTGTTCCTCCGTTCGGAGTGAGCGTTCAGTGTTTCCGTTGACCGTGATGACTCCTCGAGGGCCTGGCATCTTGAGCTTGAGGTATGCGTAATGTGGCACCGCGTTGAATTTTGCAAACGCGGTCCGTCCGAGCAGAGCGTGATAGCCGCTGCGGAACGGGACTATGTCGAAGATTAACTCCTTGCTTCGGAAGTTATCTGGGGATCCGAAGACCACTTCCAGTGTGACTGAGCCTGTACAATTGGCCTCTACACCTGATATGACGCCTTTGAAGGTCGTCTTTGTGGGTTTAATCCTTGAGGGGTCTATGCCCATCTTGCGCACTGTATCCTGATAAAGCAGGTTCAGGCTGCTGCCGCCGTCCATCAGGACTCTGTTGAGGTGAAATCCATTGACGATTGGGTCTAAAACCAATGCGGCGAATCTGCCATGGCGGATACTAGTGGGGTGGTCCCTTTGATCAAAAGTGATCGGGCAGGAGGACCATGGGTTGAACTCCGGGGCGACTGGCTCCATCGCATATATGTCCCTGAGTGCACGCTTCCGCTCCTTCTTGGGTATGTGGGTTGCATATATCATGTTCACCGTCCGCACTTGTGGGGGGAAACCCTTCTGTCCTCTATTGTTCGGCGGCCGGGTCTCTTCCTCGTCATCGCTATGCAGCCCCATGTCGTTGCTTTCGGCGATTAACTTTCTTGCCTTCTTGAACACCCAACTATCTCTGTTGGTGTGATTAGCTGGCTTTTCAGCGGTGCCATGTATCTGGCACAAGCGATCGAGTATCCGGTCCAAATTGGACGGGCCCGGAGTAGTTCTTTTGAATGGCTTTTTCCGCTGACCGGGTTTAGAGACTCTGAATCCGGCGTTGACTGCCATATCCTCAGTGTTATCGCCGTTAACGCGACGTTTGTTTTTGTTGCGACGCGACCTGCCATTACGGTCCTTGGTGTCCGGACTGCCAGAATTTTTGTTGAGGTTGTTGTTGCGGGCTAGCCAGCTGTCCTCTCCCGCGCAAAAGCGGGTCATGAGTGATGTGAGGGCTGCCATGGATTTCGGCTTTTCCTATCCTAGGTGTCGGGCCAGCCACTCGTCGCGGATGTTATGTTTGAAGGCTGCGAGAGCCTCTGCATCCGGACAGTCAATGATTTGATTTTTCTTTGTTAAGAACCGCATCCAGAATTGTCTGGCCGATTCGTCTGGCTGCTGAATTATGTGGCTTAGGTCAACTGCGTTTGGTGGTCGCACATATGTGCAATGGAATTTGTCAAGGAATGCGGCTTCAAGGTCCTCCCAACACCCAATTGATTCTGCTGGCAAGCTGTTAAGCCAATGCCGAGCTGGTCCTTTAAGCTTGAGTGGGAGATATTTGATGGCGTGAAGATCGTCGCCGCGGGCCATGTGGATATGAAGGAGATAGTCTTCGATCCAAACCGCGGGGTCTGTTGTGCCATCGTAGGACTCAATGTTCACGAGTTTAAACCCTTCGGGGATTTGATGATCCATTACTTCATCTGTGAAGCATAGTGGGTGTGCGGCGCCTCTATATTGGGCTATATCACGACGCAGCTCAAGCGAACTTTGTCTACTGTGTTCGGCCCTACCGGAGTTGCAGTATCCGGCACGACGGTAGTCGTCGCGCATCATGGGGCGCCCACGTGATCCGGAGATCGATCTTGCTTGTCTTGCCTTATCCTCCAATATGTCTCGCAAGTCCAGTGCATTCCCCTGTGGCTTTGTACTTTTCGAGCGATGCTGGGGTACAGTTTTAGTGGAGGGCCTAGAGGCCTCTTTGTCGTGGCCACGAGGTGGTCGGTCAGCCGTATCGTGCACTGGTGATGTGGGTTTATATGCCTCCTCCTCTAATCGGGGGAGAAACTTGCGCTTGGGGTAGATTTTGGAGGGGCGTTCGAGTTCATGCTCTTCGGCCGCGAGGACTTCAGTCCATCTGTCGGCTAGCAAATCTTGATCAGCTCTAAGCTGTTGCTGCTTTTTCTTGAGGCTATTTGCCGTGGCCATAAGCCTGCGTTTGAAACGCTCTTGTTCGACGGGATCCTCAGGTACGACGAATTCGTCGTCGTCGAGGCTTGCCTCGTCTCCGGAGGGAGGTATGTAATTATCATCCTCTACCTCTTCGTCTGCCGCTCTCTCATGAGGGCTGGCTTTTGCGTCCTCCTGTGCTGAATCTTGCTGGAGGGGGTTGTCTTCGGCGCTGTCCGGGGTGTTCTTTTCTCCGGTGCCGGAATCTCCATTCTTGCTGTGGCGGGATTTAGAGCGGCGCCGCTGACACCGGCGTTTAGGCTGTTTCTTGAAAGGATCCTCCTCCGCTGTTCCATCGCCATTCCCGTCCTTTGGGGTATCCACCATGTATATGTCGTATGACGAGGTGGCTTTCCAGTGCCCCGTAGGTGCTGGTTTTTGGTCGTCTCCGGCATCGTCGTCCATACCGTCGATGTCTTCGGAGTCGTAGTCTAGTATGTCGGTTAGATCGTCGACAGTGGCTATAAAGTGGGTGGTGGGTGGGCTTTGAATTTCTTCGTCATCCGCATCCCAACCGTCCTGACTGTGATCCGGCCAGGGCTCTCCTGATAGCGAGAGATACTTTAGCGAATTCAGAATGTCGCCGAAAGGCGAGTGCTGAAAGATGTCCGCAGCGGTGAACTCCATGATCGGCGCCCAATCAGATTCGATTGGTAGGGGCGCAGGAGGTTTGGAGTCCCGCGAGGAGTCCGGAACCTCGGAGTCACGAGCTTTACAGGGGACAAGGTCAGTATTCGGCTCCATCGCCGTAGAGGTTGCAGCCCCCGAGGCGGTGTCTAACCACTCATCCTCGATCTGTGCAGTCGGCTCCGAGTTAAGGGTCGGAGCGGACTCATGTGCGGCCTCCAGGGCACTGTCCGGCAGCAGAGCTAAATCATGCCCATCGAGACAGTGCGGCGCGCTCGGCTGTGGCTCGAATCCATCGAAGATCAAGTCTTCGCGGATGTCAGCCGTGAAGTTTAGACTTCCAAATCTGACCTGACGGCCAGGGGCGTAGCTTTCGATCTGCTCCAGATGGCCAAGCGAATTGGCCCGCAGTGCAAAGCCGCCAAATACGAAGATCTGTCCGGGGAGAAAAGTCTCACCCTGGACTGCGTCGTTGGTGATGATCGAAGGAGCCATCAGGCCTATATGCGACGGCACAGAGGAACTCTCAATGAAAGCACCAATGTCGGTGTCAAAACCGGTGGATCTCGGGTAGGGGGTCCCGAACTGTGCGTCTAGGCGGATGGTAACAGGAGACAAGGGACACGATGTTTTTACCCAGGTTCGGGCCCTCTCGATGGAGGTAAAACCCTACTCCTGCTTGATTGATATTGATGATATGGGTAGTACAAGAGTGGATCTACCACGAGATCAAGGAGGCTAAACCCTAGAAGCTAGCCTATGGTATGATTGTTGTTCGTCCTATGGACTAAACCCTCCGGTTTATATAGACACCGGAGAGGGCTAGGGTTACACAGAGTCGGTTACAATGGTAGGAGATCTACATATCCGTATCGCCAAGCTTGCCTTCCACGCCAAGGAAAGTCCCATCCGAACACGAGGCGAAGTCTTCAATCTTGTATCTTCATAGTCTTGGAGTCCGGCCGATGATGATAGTTCGGCTGTCCGGACACCCGCTAATCCAGGACTCCCTCAGGTGCAATTCCCCCAAGGCGCGCTTCGTGGCCTTGCCGTCTCCTCGCTTGCCATTTGGTCTCCTCCCGAAGCTTCTAGGGTCTCTTTTGTCTAGAATTTTTTTTTCAAAAAGTTCCGTAGTGTTTGCACTCTGTTTGGTACTGATTTTCTGGAAAACCAAAAACAAGCAGAAAAAACAACTGGCACTAGACACCAGGTTAATAGGTTAGTCCCAAAAAATGATATAAATAGCACAAAAAGTCATATAAAATTTCCAAGATTGATACTATAATAGCATGGAACAATAAAAAATTATAGATACCTTGGATATGTATCAGCATCCCCAAGCTTAATTCCTGCTCGTCCTCGAGTAGGTAAATGATAAAAAAGAATTTTGATGTGGAATGCTACCTGACATGTTTATCATGTAATCGCTTTTACGGTATGAGTATTTAGATCCGAATGATTCAAAGCAATAGTCTATAATTTGATATAAAGACATCAATACTCAAGCTTATGAAGAAACATTCATGCCTTTCGAAATAAAAATGCTAAAGAACGCTATCCCTACAAAATCGTATAATCATTTCATACTTTTTCTTCCTCACACAAAGTATTAATGATGAACAACCCCGATGACAAGCCGAGCAATCGGTTCAGACATTTTAATGCACTTCAACTTCTTCAACCTCAGGCAATACATTAGCGTGAGCCATGGACATAACACTATGAGTGGAATAGAATGTGACGATAGAGATCTATAAGGGGAAGTCAGAAATAGAAGATAGTCTCACACCGACGCAGCTAATCAACGGGCTATGGAGATGCCCATCACTTGATGCCAATGCGGGGAGTAGGGTTTGCCATGCAACAGATGCACTAAGAGCTATAAGTGTATGAAAGCTCAACATGGAAACTAAGTGGGTGTGCATCCAACTTGCTTGGTCATGAAGACCTCAGGCATTTGAGGAAGCCCATCATTGGAATATACAAGCCAAGTTCTATAAAGAAAAATTCACACTAGTATATGAAAGTGACAACATAGGAGACTCTCTATATGAAAAACATGGAGCTACTCTAAAGCACAAGTATGGAAAGAAGATAGTAACATTGCCCCTTCTCTATTTTTCTCTCATTATTTTGTTGGACTCTTTTGGCCTCTTTTTCCGTCCGGTTCCTCATCCCGACTTGTGGGGGAATCATGGTATCCATCTGTAGGACCTTGAGAAAAGGCGTCTAGAGGGGGGTGATTAGACACTAAGTACCAAAGTTGCAGTTTTTAAGATCTTTAAAGTTTAAGTGGAGTTTAGGCACTATTTCAACATTCACAATACATATCAAGCAAGCATGCAAAGAGTTTATGAGCAGCGGAAAGTAAAGCATGCAACTTGCAAGAAAGTAAAGGGAAGGGTTTGGAGGATTCAAATGCAATTGGAGACACGGATGTTTTTGGCGTGGTTCCGATAGGTGGTGCTATCGTACATCCACGTTGATGGAGACTTCAACCCACGAAGGGTAACGACTGCGTGAGTCCACGGAGGGCTCCACCCAAGAAGGGTCCACGAAGAAGCAACCTTTTCTATCCCACCATGGCCTTCGCCCACGAAGGACTTTCCTCACTAGCGGTAGATCTTCACGAAGTAGGCGATCTCCTTGCCCTTACAAACTCCTTGGTTCAACTCCACAATCTTGTCGGAGGCTCCCAAGTGACACCTAGCCAATCTAGGAGACACCACTCTCCAAGAAGTAACAAATGGTGTGTTGGTGATGAACTCCTTGCTCTTGTGCTTCAATTGATAGTCTCCCCAACACTCAACTCTCTCTCATAGGATTTGGATCTGGTGGAAAGAAGATTTGAGTGGAAAGCAACTTGGGAAAGGCTAGAGATCAAGATTCATATGGTAGGAATGGAATATCTTGGTCTCAACACATGAGTAGGTAGTTCTCTCTCAGAAAATGTATGCCGGAAGTGTAGGTTCAGTCTGATGGCTCTCTCCACGAATGAAGAGGAGGTGGAGGGGTATATATAGCCTCCACACAAAATCTAACAGTTACACACAATTTACCAAACTCGGTGGGACCGAATTGTTAAACTCGGTCGGACCGATTTAGTAAACCTAGTGACCATCAGGGTTTTTGGTGGGACCGAAATGCAACTCGGTGAGACCGATATGGTTAGGGTTAGGGCATAATGTAATCTCGGTAAGACCGATTACACAAACTCGGTGAGACCGATTTTGGTAATAAGCTTTCCAGATAGTTGGTCAGGCAAACTCGGTGGGACCGATTACTCAAACTCGGTAGGACCGATTTTGGTAATAAGTTTCCAGAGAGTTTGCATTGTAATCTCGGTAGTATCGATTGCTCAAACTCGGTGAGACCGATTTGATAATGGACATACACAGAGAGATTACAATCCCATCTTGGTGAGACCGAGATCCCTATCGGTAAGACCGATTTGCTTAGGGTTTGTGGCAGTGGCTATGACTTATGGAATCGGTGGCGCCGGATAGGAAGTTTCGGTGCGAACGACTTTGGCTTTGGGTTTAGGTCATTTGTGGAAGTGGGAAAGTAGTTGAGGGTTTTGGAGCATATCACTAAGCACATGAAGCAAGAGGCTCATTAATCAACACCTCATCCCTCCTTGATAGTATTGGCTTTTCCTATAGACTCAATGTGATCTTGGACCACTAAAATGTAACATGAAGAGTCTTGACCTTGAAGCTTGAGCAAATCCTTTGTTCTTAGCATCTTGAAGGAGTTCCCAAATCCTTTAGTCCATGCCACTCCATTGTTGAACTTATCTGAAATATACTAGATAAAAGTGTTAGTCCAACAAGAGATATGTTGACATTAATTACCAAAACCACCTAGGGAGCACTTGTGCTTTCAATCTCCCCCTTTTTGGTAATTGATGGCAACATACATCAAGGCTTTAGATAAAGATATAAAGAATAGCAAGCAAAGCTTTGGAAAGACATGTAACAAGCATAGGCTCCCCCTACATGTATGCAATCATGTGAATATGGAATAGAGAAGCATGTGAGATCATAAACAAGATAGAGCAGGCAATGTGTTACATGTATCTTGGCCATATGCATCAGAGCAAAGGATGGTAAAGAAAATACCTTCATGCTCATGAGTTCTTCTTGCAAACAATATGTACATCAGCAAGAATTCCTCATGCACATGATTGTGATGCATATACTTACCTTGTAGTCTTGAGTTGTCTTAGGATGAAATGAACCTGTGTAAACAAGGTTAGATAACACAGATACATCTACTAGCCAGAGCAAACAGAAGAAACCACAAGAATACCAAGACTGGGATGACATGTAGAGAGTGAGTACTAGGTACCACATTGAATTACACATGTCCCCAAGAGTAAAGATATGCAATGAATGTAAATGATCTCTTTCTCTTAGATGTCTTGCTCCCCCTGAATCTAACATGGGATACTGGGAGAAGATAGGGAACAGAGAATCAGAGCTGGAAGAAAACAGAGCTGAAAGATATGAGTGATGATCAGAGCTAATGTTTAGAGCTAATGTATGCTAATGCAAGTAAGCATAACAGAACATATGAACATGTCTATCCCCTCAAGAAGACATGTGGACATCTCTCCTCTTGAACACCAAGCATCTGGGATCCTTGAGAAATACTTTCTACTTAAGTATCCTCTCCCCCTGGAGATCTCTCTCTCCTTTTGAGGGTCTCTCCCTAGAAGGTCTCTCTCTCCCCCTTAAGAAGGAAGGTGATAAGCTTTGATGCTCTCTCTAAATGATAAGCTTTGATGTTCTCTCTCTCCCCCTTTGACATCAATTTCCAAGAAGGATCTTCTGGAATCTGTCGAATAGGTTTGGTCCTTGAGACATAGAACAAAGCAATGATAAAAATGTGATGCTTGTAGAGGACAAGGTTCATTGAGTGAAGCCGGATTAGAAGAAACACAGAATATGTGGCAAAGAGTTTTTCCTGTTATGAAATCGGTGGCACCGAGTGAGTTGCTTCGGTTGGACCGAAAGGATTCGGTTGGGCCGAAAATAACCAATCGGTGAAACCGATTTCATTTCAGAGAAAACACTTGTCACCTCAGCTTACTTAGACTAGTAGGATTTCACAAGGATTTGCAAGGAATTTACTGAAAGATGTGCAATGAATTGGAATGCAGAAAATGCAGAACAAACAGAAAGAAATCTTGATGAAGTTTTTTTTAATGGGGAAACAAATATGCATGAGACAAATGCAAAAACACAGAAAACAACACAAAAGAACTTCATCTAGAGATGGTCGTCGGCAAAGTCACCTATGTTAGAGTATATTGACTTAGGAGTCAAGTGAGATCACTTGATCATAGGTCATACTCATCGTTTAAGCTCAAAATGGGGTTGCCATTTTTCGTTTAAGCATCTTGATGTATTCACATCTTGTCGAGTTGCTTTAGCTCATGACTTGGAGTAAAGCTTCTCTAAGATGGAATGACATACCTTGGTTGGTGGTGTAGTCCATGTAGTTGAACTTGTGTGGGTCGCTCAAGGTTGATGTAGCTCACCATGAGTTTGGAGCGCCACTTGGAATTTTAGTCCATCTACCTACATGGGTTAGTTCTTGCAAGGAAGAGCACTTGTGTATCCAAAAATGATAATCATGAAGCTTAACATGGAGTTTGTCAAAGGATATGTTTAAGAGACTTGGTAATGTAGAGAGTGCTCAAGATATGAGTAGATTACAATCTCATGTAATTTGATTCTACCAAGTACCTATATGGGTTAGATAACATGCAAGATGCAAATATATCCAAGACACAAGATTTTCATCATAAGAGAAATATCAAGGATTAGTCATAAGCTCATGTCTTGCATGTATCCAATGGAGTTTCTACTCCAAGTTTGAAGCATCAATGATGTTCAATTCTCCTCTTAACCTGCAAAATACTTTCTCATCAAGAGGTTTAGTAAATATATCCGCTAATTGCTTTTCGGTGCGAACATGCTTAAGATTGATATCACCCTTAGCAACATGATCTCGAATGAAATGATGACGAACTTCAATATGCTTAGTTCGAGAATGTTGCACAGGATTATGACCAATTTTGATAGCACTTTCATTGTCACAAAGCAATGGAACATGTCTCACATATATCCCATAATCTTTAAGAGTTTGGGTCATCCAAAGTAATTGAGCACAACATGAACCAGCGGCAATATATTCAGCTTCGGCAGTGGATAAGGATACCAAGTTTTGTTTCTTGGAGGACCAAGACACAAGAGATCTACCAAGAAATTGACAAGTACCCGAAGTGGACTTTCTGTCAACCTTGTCTCCGGCATAGTCCGAGTCGGAATAGCCAACAAGATCGAAAGAGGCCCTCTTAGGATACCAAATGCCAAAGTTTGGTGTATGGATTAAGTATCTCACTATCTTTTTTCACGGCCTTAAGATGACATTCCTTAGGAGCAGCTTGATATCGTGCGCACATGCACACACTCAGCATGATATCGGGACGTGAAGCACATAGATATAACAATGAACCGGTCATAGAGCGATAAACCTTTTGATCAACCGGTTCACCATCTTTGGTCAAGTCATTGTGTCCACTAGTAGGCATGGGTGTAGACATACCTTTGCATTCTTTCATATTGAACTTCTTGAAAAAGTCCTTGGTGTACTTCGTTTGAGACACAAAGGTACCTTCCTTAGTTTGCTTGATTTGCAGTCCAAGGAAGAATTTGAGTTCACTCATCATGGACATCTCAAACTTCTGCGACATTAGCTTCCCAAACTTTTCACTAAAATGTGGGTTAGTTGAACCAAATATGATATCATCAATATAAATTTGGCATACAAATAGTTCTCCATTAACCCTTTTAGTAAAAAGAGTAGAATCAATTTTCCCAATTTCAAAGCCTTTTTAATAAGGAATTTGGTCAAGCATTTATACCAAGCTCTAGGAGCTTGTTTAAGACCATAAAGAGCTTTCTGAAGTTTATAAACATGATTGGGTTTCTTAGGATTGACAAAGCCGGGAGGTTGCTTAACATAAACTTCCTCCTCTATTTCACCATTTAGAAAGGCACTCTTAATGTCCATTTGGTACAAGGTGATATCATGATGATTAGCATAGGCAAGTAAGATGCGAATGGACTCAAGTCTAGCAACGGGGGCGTAAGTCTCACCATAGTCCATACCTTCGACTTGTGTGTAGCCTTGGGCGACGATACGTGCCTTTTTGCGAACTACTTGTCCATCTTCATCTTGCTTGTTGCGAAACACCCATTTGGTGCCAATGATGTTGTGGTTGTTGTCGGGCTTCTCAACCAATGTCCAAACTTGATTCCTCTCAAAGTTATGTAGCTTTTCATGCATAGCATTTATCCAATCCGGATCTTCCAATGCTTCTTGGACGTTCATAGGTTCAATGCTAGAGATGAAAGAATAGTTTTCACAAAAGTTAGCTAAACGAGTTTTTGAGAGAGTGATTCTCCTGGTTTGAATGTCATTGTAGATCTGCTTGACGGGATGATCTTTAGCAACTCTTGCTCAAACTCGTGAAAGCTTTTGCTTGGGTCTTCGTTGAACATCTTCTTCTTCTTGTTATTCTTCTTCTTCTTGGCCTTCCTCATTGTTGGCATTGTCGTTCTCTTGTCGTGGTGGAGAAGGAGGTTGTTGACGTTCATCTTGATGCACTTCCTCGTTTTCTTCATCTTGGTGTGTCCTGCTTGTGGATGCTTCCGTATCAACTCTTGGTTCACCTTGTCGTGAAGTTGAAGCTTCCACTCGGACGGATGAGGTACTCTCCTTCACCTCCATTGGACGAACCTTGCCAATAGCCAAGTCTTGGATTGCTTCCGAAGGATCTTTGTCACCTACATCAATTGGCAATTGCTCTACTTGCGAGCCGTTAGATTCATCAAACTTCACATCTACCGTTTCTTCAACCTTTCGGGTGAAATTGTTGTAGACACGGTAAGTGTGAGAGTTTGAGCCATAACCTAGTAGGAAACCTTCATGAGATTTAGGAGCAAATTTAGAGCGACGATGCTTATCAAGAATGTAGCACTTTGAGCCGAATACTCGAAAGTATCCAACTTGGGGTTTGTTACCGGTGAGAAGCTCGTATGCCGTCTTTCCGAGTAGCTTGTGAAGATACAAGAGATTTGTTGCATGACAAGCTGTCTCAACCACTTCCGACCAGAAGTGCTTTGGCGTCTTGTACTCATCAAGCATCATTCTCGCCAATTTGATGAGCGTCCGGTTCTTCCTCTCAACAACTCCGTTTTGTTGAGGTGTGTACGTAGCCGAGAACTCGTGTGAAATCCCTTCTTCATCAAGAAAGGTGTCCACATTTGCGTTCTTGAACTCCGTTCCGTTGTCGCTGCGAACCTTCTTGATCTTCACTTCAAATTGATTTTGAGCCTTCCTCGCGAAGTTTTTGAAGATCTTTTGGACCTGCGATTTATCATCAAGAAAGAACACCCATGTAAATCTTGAAAAATCATCGACTATAACTAGACCAAAAGAATTTCCACCGAGACTCTTATAAGAGTTGGGACCAAAAGATCCATGTGAAGTAGCTCGAGTGGCCTCCTTGTAGTGATGATGTTCTTCACGGGATGTCTTCCTCCAACCTGTTTACCTGCCTGACAAGAGCTGGAAAGTCTATCCTTATCAAATATGACATTGTTAACTCCAAGGATATGATTTCCTTTAATAATCTTGTCAAGGTTTCGCATACCAACATGACCAAGTCGTCTATGCCATAACCAACCTTTTGAGGATTTAGCAATGAAGCAAATTTTAGGTTGAGCCTTTTTAGTGAAATCAACAATGTGTAGATCACCTCTACTCACACCGGTAAAGACCATTTTATGATTATCTCGACAAAACACTTGGCAATCTACTTCAGTAAATAGAACATTGAAACCGAAATCAGCAAGTCTAGATACTGAAAGTAAGTTGTATCCAAGATATTCAACGAGCATGACATTTTGTATGGAGCTATCATGTGATATGGCCACCTTACCAAGGCCAACCACCTTACCCTTTGAGTTGTCACCGAAAGTGACATACTTTCGAGGACTATCATTATCAGCAAGCTCACGGAACATGTCTTTATCTCCGGTCATGTGATCGGTACATCCACTATCAAGAACCCATTACTTTCCTCCTGACATATATCCCCGAAGATTTGCCATAAGACCAAAGTGTCTCATTGCATCATCAAGATCGAAGTCACTCTCATCATCCTCATCATAGTATCGATGTTCAACATCGTCATGTGGTGGATCAAGTCCTAGAGAGGGTGATTCATTAGAGTGAGTTTGATAATCTTGCTTATGAATTTTTATAGCTTTGAAAATAATATCACTAATAATACCAACGTTTCCTTTAGCACACATAAGGTTTGTAAGCTCAAATAGACGATCACCAAACATAGGATCACTAGTATTCATCTTACTCAAGGCAATAGACTTATGGAGAATTTCATCAAGATTTTTCAAGGAATAATCGGGAAATCGTTCCTCAAGAAATTTCCATATGGTGTAGGCACACTTAAAAGTAGGCAAACATCCAAGCAAGTTCCTAGGCAATCCTCTAATGATAAGATTGGCAGTTCTAAGATTCCTAATCATGTCAATTGACTCATCATGGGTAGGATGCATAGGATCAACATAAGGTGCACAAGGACTAGCAATGTACTTGTTAAAATGATATTGATTGAAAATAACAAGCATCTCATTTTTCCACTCATGAAAATACTCTCCATCAAGAATAGGCACTCTATGTCTAATACTCCCAATAGTAGACTCATCCATCTTCCTCCAATGGTGATTAAACCAAAGCAATGGAGGCCAATGCTCTGATACCACTTGTAGGCCCTTGAGAAGAGGTGTCTAGAGGGGGGGTGATTAGACACTAAGTACCAGAGTTGCAGTTTTTAAGATCTTTAAAGTTTAAGTGGAGTTTAGGCACTATTTCAACATTCACAATACATATCAAGCAAGCATGCAAAGAGTTTATGAGCAGTGGAAAGTAAAGCATGCAACTTGCAAGAAAGTAAAGGGAAGGGTTTGGAGGATTCGAACGCAATTGGAGACACGGATGTTTTTGGCGTGGTTCCGATAAGTGGTGCTATCGTACATCCACGTTGATGTAGACTTCAACCCACGAAGGGTAACGGCTGTGCGAGTCCACGGAGGGCTCCACTCAAGAAGGGTCCACGAAGAAGCAACCTTGTCTATCCCACCATGGTCGTCGCCCACGAAGGACTTGCCTCACTAGTGGTAGATCTTCACAAAGTAGGCAATCTCCTTTCCCTTACAAACTCCTTGGTTCAACTCCACAATCTTGTCGGAGGCTCCCAAGTGACACCCAGCCAATCTAGGAGACACCACTCTACAAGAAGTAACAAATGGTGTGTTGGTGATGAACTCCTTGCTCTTGTGCTTCAAATGATAGTATCCCCAACACTCAACTCTCTCTCATAGGATTTGGATCTGGTGGAAAGAATATTTGAGTGGAAAGCAACTTGGGAAAGGCTAGAGATCAAGATTCATATGGTAGGAATGGAATATCTTGGTCTCAACACATGAGTAGGTAGTTCTCTCTCGGAAAATGTATGTTGGAAGTGTAGGTTCAATCTGATGGCTCTCTCCACGAATGAAGAGGAGGTGGAGGGGTATATATAGCCTCCACACAAAATCTAACTGTTACACACAATTTACCAAACTCGGTGGGACCGAATTGTTAAACTCGGTCGGACCGATTTAGTAAACCTAGTGACCGTTAGGGTTTTCGGTGGGACCGAAATGCAACTCGGTGAGACCGATATGGTTAGGGTTAGGGCATAATGTAATCTCAGTAAGACCGATTACACAAACTCGGTGAGACCGATTTTGGTAATAAGCTTTCCAGAGAGTTGGTCAGGCAGACTCGGTGGGACCGATTACTCAAACTCGGTAGGACCGATTTTGGTAATAAGTTTCCAGAGAGTTTGCATTGTAATCTCGGTAGTACCGATTGCTCAAACTCGGTGAGACTGATTTGATAATGGACATACACAGAGAGATTACAATCCCATCTCGGTGAGACCGAGATCCCTATCGGTAAGACCGATTTGCTTAGGGTTTGTGGCAGTGGCTATGACTTATGGAATCGGTGGCGCCGGATAGGAAGTTTCGGTGCGACCGACTTTGGCTTTGGGTTTAGGTTAATTGTGGAAGTTGGAAAGTAGTTGAAGGTTTTGGAGCATATCACTAAGCACATGATGCAAGAGGCTCATTAAGCAACACCTCATCCCTCCTTGATAGTATTGACTTTTCCTATAGACTCAATGTGATCTTAGACCACTAAAATGTAAAATGAAGAGTCTTGAGCTTGAAGCTTGAGCCAATCCTTTGTTCTTAGCATCTTGAAGGAGTTCCCAAATCCTTTAGTCCATGCCACTCCATTGTTGAACTTATCTGAAATATACTAGATAAAAGTGTTAGTCCAACAAGAGATATGTTGACATTAATTACCAAAACCACCTAGGGAGCACTTGTGCTTTCACCATCATCCTTTCCTCACCGGGACAGTGCTCTAATAATGATGATCATCACACTTTTATTTACTTATAACTCAATATTATAACTCGATACTAGAACAACATGACTCTATATGAATGCCTCTAGCATTGTACCAGGGTGCAATGATGCTAGCGTAACATGTATGATAATGATGAATGGGGCTGAGCCACAAACATTATGTCAGCTATATGTTTATGTAGAGCAATATGACAATGAGTGCATGAGCCTGCAGAGGTTGCTGAAGATAATTGGGGGCATAATGCTTGGAACATTGAAGAGGACCATCACAATGAACAATAGAATGACCCTATTCAGGAACAAGAGTCGGTTGCCATTAATCAGCCATCTTTTTTTGGCTTGAGAGGAACAACCAGTGATAGAACATGAGGTGGTGGTGCTACAGGATGATGAGGCTATTCAGCAGGTGCACAATCCAAATGAATGGGCAATTGTGGTCTATCAGCCTCCTTTGTAGCTTGTTCATTAGGATTTTTGTATGGGGTAAGCTAAGATTGCCTTTGGACCTCCTCTGCCTCTAGAGCTTGTGTGGAAAAGATCTTTTGAGACTCTCCTTGATTGCTCTGTTGTAACTAAAGTGCCCAAACCTCTGCCCATTTAGTTTTTTGAGTTTGTGGTTCTGTCCAAGAGGTGCTGGGAGTTGGCCTTTCAGGGTGATTGTGTGCCATGTATGACTTGGAAGGAGCCACTTGAGTGTTAGGCACCTCGATCTGTAGCTAGAGAACTTTTCCCCACTGTTGATTATGCTCACTCCCAGTCCAATTCCATTGGGATGCAGCTTGATGTCTCAGTTGTGGCTGATGAGGAGTGTTTCTCTTCCTCTGCTCAATGTCTCAAGAAGGCAAGAAAGACTAGGAAGACCTTGGCGCCTACACCTATTATGGAAACTTCTGTTCATAGGTGCACGCGTGGTTTAGTGCAGAGAGATGGCTTCAAGCCAACGTTTCAGGAGCTACCCTTGCATCCTAAGACAAAGAAGCCCAAGTGCGAGCCTTTCAGTGCAATCTTAAGTGATGACCAGCCCTAGGAGGGGGGCACTGAAGCTCTTTCTGAAGATTTGCCCGAGGAATGATCTTCCTCCTCCAATTCCAATCAACAACTGCATCACAATGGTTATGGTCTTAGCATAGAGGAGAAACTTCTGACTGAGGAGAAGCTTATGGCAAATCCCCTAGATTCCAAGACCAATGCTACTGATGATTAGTCCTCCTATGAGGTGCACGGCCTGGCAAGCCTTTAATTCTGCCATCTTTATTTGTTACTTTCGGCAGACTGTTGGTTTATGTAATAAGTCTAATAATACTTTTGTGTGCAACCTCTTCATGTATGATATTATGTATCATGCTATCATGTTAATTTCCAGTCTATTTTATCATGAGTAATAGGTCATGTACAAGCTAGAATGTCCTCTGCTGGAATGTCAGACGTTTGAATTCCGAGGCGAGGCAAAGAGCAGTAAGGCAGAAAATTGATGAGAGCCAATGCGCTGTTGCTTGTTTCCAAGAAACTAAATGTTGTTCCTTTGATATTAAATCCATCAGGAGTTTTTATCCCAAAAGATTTGATAATTTTGCTCACTCACCTTCTATGGGTGCCTTTGGGGGTATTCTCGTGGTTTGGAATTCATCTATCTTTTGGGGGGCTCTAGTGGAAGTGCAACAGTTTGCCGTAGTTGTCAAATTTACTTCCAAACAAAACAATGAACAGTGGACCCTAGTGTCTATGTATGGCCCTTGTCAAGGGGAAGTCAGAGACCAATTTGTAAACTGGCTATATAATCTTTCTATACCTCTGGTTGAAAACTGGCTTCTCATTGGAGATTTTAATTTTATTAAATAAATAGATAATAGAAATATGCCTGGTGGGGACTTGAATGATGTCTTCATCTTTGATGAGATTATTGGGCACTTGGGACTTTTGGAATTACCTCTCAAGGGGAGATCATTTACCTGGTCCAACATGCAAGACAACCCTTCATTAGAGCAACTTGACTGGTTTTTCACTTCTGCTGATTGGATATCCTGCTATCCCATGAGAGATGTTTTGCCTCTCGCCAGGACAACCTCTGATCATATTCCCTATGTGGTTACCATCAAAACAACTATCCCTAAGACTAACCCTTTTAGATTTGTGAGACGTCAGGCCGCAGGTTTACCCGAAGATGAAGTTAAGAAGAAGGTCTTCCCTTTATATGCACGACATGGCTTTTTCCACCCTCCTCTTCCCTCCCACCTCCCCCTACCTAGCCATGGTGATATTTGATTCCTATGGATGAGCTCCTCCATTGGGATTTTGCACCGGGCCTAGCCCTGGCTGACAAGGTGAGAAGAAGGTTTGGATCAACTATCCATTTCCCCCTCCCAAGATGACAAGGAATTCTTTTTGGTGTTTCATCCTCTTCGACCTCATTTCCTCTTTCGGTGGAATCAGTGAGCATTGCCCTACAATGTTGTATTGGTGGAATCATCTCGGTTTTAAGGTGCTTCAAATTCATTCTCGTGACTTTCGGTTCTCTATGGCTAATAATAAAGTGGGACACTTCATATATGGCCTTAGAGGCCGAGTTTGGCTAGATTTTGTTTGTCATTTTCATCTCTTTAATGGAAGTTTCTCCTGTGCTCCAATATCTGATTTTCATTGGCATGCAGATGAAGAACAAAATGATGTTGTTGGTCAGAGCCTTATTGCCATCACTTCATCTCTAGATTTTTTGAAAATGGGTAACAGAGAAAATCTCCTCTCACCCAAAAAGCCCCAAGGAAATTCGATGCTGACTCATATTGGGCACAAGTCATTTTGAAACAAGCATGCTCATGAGGCTTCTACTTCACATGATCATTCATCGTTTAGGATGAACACCGATCATGTGAGCAATAGCGGGGTCAAACTTCTAATAAACCAGAATTACCGCCCTCTATAATGCAGCAGAATTCAAGACAAGGGTCAACTATTAAGACTGCTAATCTTTTGGAGAAATTCTTGCAACAAGCGATCCAGGAGGAATCCCAACTGCCCAATCATATTAAATTCGGGTCTTTCTCTGCCTAATTGATGCTCATTACCCATCGCCACTTTAGTGCTTCCTTACTTCGGCCTATAAATATGCCACACCTCATGAAAAATGCCCCCCTTCTCTTGGGGCCCGACATATGGCGGATCTGACCCAAGCCCAATATGAGGAATTGGAAATCTTGACATTATCTGCTAATTGGGCAGTACTGTGCTCTAAATGTTTACAATGGGGCCACCCAAAGATTTTGTGCCAAGCTCAGGTTATCTGTCTTAATTGCTCTGCTCTGGGACACAAAGCCATTGACTGTACCAAGCATGGAAAGTCAAAATCTCAGGGCAGTACTGAATCAGGGGCGCTTGGGAATGATATCAACGACCCAATTTCCTCAAATCATGCCAAAAATGCAAATACTAGGAGCGCCATTAGATGCTCTACCTGTGGTTTCTATGGGCACGTGGCACGATCTTGCTTCAAACATCGGAGAGAGTTGAAATGGAAGTGGGTGACCAAAAAATCAATAGTTTTCAACTTTACCCCCGACGCTGTGCCTTCCATCTCGTATCCCCATATGCTCCCACCCCAGTCTGCCATTGCCACACCACCCCACCACCCATTGTGACACCCATCGGAATGGCGAACTATCCCCTGAATCATATCCCCTTCCTCCCGCCGGGCTTCGCCGTTGAGCATGGATCGGCTGATCGACTCGTACACAGCGGCATGGTGGTCCACCCGATGCCCCCCTCAACCATGACTTTCTGTCGATCGCTGAAGCTAGTCAATATGTGCCACTTCATCGCCGGGCAGCCATCAGAAACACTGTCGAAGGTCTGCTCCATGAACTTCATCTTTTCACCACTAAATCTAGTGATCATCCCTTCGGTATTGGTGTTTTTTAGCTTTGTGGATTCTTTCATCCGTGATTTTGCTATCAATACCCCCATTGAGCTCGAGGATGAGGATCTGCTCATCACCTTTGTCCCACACAACGCCACTCTTAATCGACGCACCACCACATTTGGATCAGAGCTGTACTTATGTATTTTGGTTTGTCGTACGATTATCAGATAGACTACTACATTAACAAGTCACTGTGGGGATTCAGTTCTTTGGTTTCTTGGTATAACCCTAGGTTGGACCGACGCTACATGCTACTTAAAGCTCAGGTGATTCATATAATATTGATCCATAAAATCTTTGTAGTGCGTCAGCTTGGCAGAGCAAGAGATTGCTGGACAGTGCAGGTTACTATATTACACAATAATGAGTGGAATGCTCTGTTACTGGAAGTTCCTCTGGCTGGAGAAGAACCGCCCCTCCCGGTGGTTACCCACACCTGCAAATTGGCCTAGAATTAACTACCAAATATCTATATCAGTAGCAGGCCCATAACTGGCTAGTGCAGAATGGAGCTCCACATCCTAACCACGCACCAGCTGGAAACAATGAGGCTGCTGTAGAAGATGCTCCAATTGATGCAGATTGGGGCGAATGGCCTTCCCTGCCTCCTCAAGTCCCATACATGCCACCGTACTTGATGAATTTTCAAGCGTGTCTGGCTGCATAGGGCCTGACAATTCAGGATGGACTGTTACTTGAAGATAACATCAGTGATAGTGCGGCGCAGGCTTGGAATGATTTGATCACGGTTCAAGAATCCAACTCTAATGGTTTGAGTCAAGCCCTGATAATAATTGAAGATTTGACTGCCCCTGCCATGAGTCATAATCCCCCTGAAGTGGTTATTGTTACTGTTAATATGCACAACCAAAGCTTGCAGTTTGGCCTCACAGCCCAGGGGAATGAACTTCTTGCTCTGTTGCTCACCAACCCTGTCCCATGCCAGCAACTTAATGGTCTACTGTTCACAACTTTGCGCCCTATGATTGCTACTATGGGCCCTCGGAACGGTGGTTATGGCACTAGACAGGACAATTTTTAGGTCAATATCCAGGTTACTGCCTCCTCTAATGGTCTGAACTTTCTGTCTTCCTCTGAGATACATGAAGCTCTGCTTGCACCTGCCACTTTCACTGTCTGTCTTATGGAACTCACTGCATCAGAGTACTTACAGAGAACTCATGAGATCAACTCTGAGAGCTCTGACACAGAGGGTGGAGAACCTTCACTCAGCTCTCACTGCCCCTATTTTGATGATGAACCACCCACCACAGTGTTAATACTACACCTTCTGACTCTACTGTTGGCATGGCCATCGTGCTTCAGTCTTAATCTGCTACTCCTATGGTGTTAACACATGGCAATGCTGAAGATACACACCACATCACAATAGGGCATCGCGACCGAACCACAACTTCGATGGTTTCCACTCATCTCAGGCGCAGCACCCACTCCAACAAATATGATGGATTTAAGGCCCCCTTGGTGGATGATAACAAACCTTATAAATCAAAAGTGAAGCAGCGTGTCATCCCTTCTGCTCCAGGATCAAGCTCTGCCCCCACTCAAAATGTGATACTCATCAGTGAGGAAGATGTTCCACCTCCAAGTCCTATTCCAGCAATGCAAGATGAAGGGATCAATATGTGTGCCATTCCTGAAGAGGAGCTCTCCACTGATGCTCCGCTGGCTGAAGATTCTGGCCCATCTTCCACCTCAGCCTAGTTGCTGCACTGCCACCTTAATGCATTTATCCCTGCTTTATCTTCTTTTGAAGTGAGCCTTAATTTGAACTGGAATTTTTTGTGTTGGAACATTCGTGGCCTTAATTCGAGTAAAAGACAATTAACACTCTCGAATGCTATCACTTCTAGTGGCTGTGTTATCATTTGTCTTCAGGAAACTAAAATGCCTTTGATTGATGCTCAGTTCATTAAATCCTTGTGCCCTCGCTGTTTTGGCAAATTTGTGTTTATCCCATCTGTGGGAGCCTGGGGGAATTCTTACGATTTGGAACAACACTAGTTTTGAAGGTGTAGTGTCTACTACTGAATCTTTCGCTCTAGGTATTACGTTCACCGCCAAATCTTTAGCACATCATTGGACTCTTCTTAATGTATATGGACCATGTAGACGAGATGAGAGACGTCACTTTACTCAATGGATTTTTGAACTGGATATACCTAGCTCCCAAGACTGGATGTTATTAGGCGATTTTAATTTTTATCAGAGTCCCGGAGAATTGCAATAAACTCGGGGCGATGCAGCTGACATGTTCACCTTCAATGCTTTCATTCAAGAACAACATCTAATTGAGATACCGCTCAAAGGAAGGCATTTCACATGGACCAATATGCAAGTTGAACCCCTACTTGAACAGTTAGATTGGTTTTTCACCACTACCAGCTGGACATCACATTTCCCAAATACTATGGTGAAACTTCTAGGCCGACCCATATCTGACCATACTCCATGCAATGTGATAATTGAGACGAATATCCCCAAGAGCAAACTTTTTAGGTTTGAATCCTTCAATATAGCCCACCCTGAGTTTGTGGATGTAATCAAAGATGCCTGGTCGGGCCCCATCCGACACGGCAAATATATGAATGCAGCTGCTTTGCTCTGTCAGAAGCTTAAATTGGCAAGACAAGCCCTCACAACTTGGAGCAAGAAAATTTCCAGACTATCCATTGCAATCCAAAACACCAATGCAGCCATATTAAAAATCGATACTTTGGAGGAGAGACGCGCCCTCTACGTCCTGGAAGCAAATTACACAAAAAATCTTAAACCCCACCTTATCAGACTCATCCAGTTTCAGAAATAATATTGGCAGAAAAGATGCACGCTACGATGGATCCAGTTTGGAGATGAAAGCACCAAATATTTCCAATCTGCTAGAACTAAGCAATATAGGAGAAATTGCATAGCCACTCTCAAAGCCGACGATGGTTCATATGTTGATTATCATGCAGACAAATAATCCATCATTTTTACATCTTTTAAACAACGGATGGGCAGTTGTGCACCGCCCAATATGTGCTTTGACCTCGCCTCACTAATGCATCCCAATCCTCAACTTGATGAACTCACCACCCCCTTCACTAAGAGAGAGAGAGAGATTGACGATGTTGTCAAGGAAATGCCTTCGGACCGTGCCCCATGCCCTGATGGATTTAACGGGGCATTCCTTAAAGCTTGCTGGCCTGTGATCAAATATGACTTTTACAGGTTATGTCATGAATTCCATGAGGGGAAGATCAGCCTGGAAAGTTTGAACTATGGCTACATCACACTTATCCCTAAAACACCTCTCCTGAATCCATCAATGACTATCGCCCGATCACTCTGCTGAACTGCTTCTTGAAACTGATCACCAATTCTTGCGAATAGACTCCAGTGGGTGATTCTAAAACTGGTTCACAAAAACCAGTATGGATTCTTGAAGAATTGATCCATCTAGGACTGTCTGGCCTGGGCGTTCAAATTCGTCCACCAATGGCATAGCCGGGGAAGAAATAGTACTGATCAAACTGGATTTCGCTAAAGCTTTTGACACAATCGAGCACTCGGTGATGTTGCGGATCATGAAACATATGGGATTCAATGATAAATGGCTGGTGTGGTCCAGACAATATTTGCACCAGGGAAATCCTCGGTACTCCTTAACGGGGTACCTGGACACCAATTCCATTATCGCAGTGGTGTTAGACAAGGAGACCCGCTGTCCCCCTAACTTTTGTTTTAGTAGTAGACCTGTTACAGGCAGCCATCAATGATGCTTGTCATCGCAATTTGATCACACACCCCATCCCCCGACATGGAAATTCTAACTACCCTGTCATCCAATAGGCCGATGACACAATAATCATCATCCCAGCATGTCTGAACCAAGCTAGGATCATGAAACTAATTCTGTTTGATTATGCAGGTTCGATCAGCCTAAAGACGAACTTTCAGAAACCCACACTTATTCCCATCAAGACATCAGGAGCCCTTTACCAGGAGATTGCAAGTATTTTCGGTTGCACTGTGGGCACCATGCCATTCACATATTTTGGGCTGTCCCTTGGTCTTACCAAGCCCACGGTTCATGATTTAATGCCACTGGTTTGCAAAATGGAAAGAAGTATCATGGCCTCCATGTCCATGATGTCTTAGGCTGGGAGACTAGCACTATTAAACTCTATCGTCACCTCACTAATTATCTATGCTATGTGCGTGATCAAAGTCCACCCTGAATCCTGGAGCAGCTAGATAAAATAAGAAGGCACTACCTATGGAACAAGAAAACTGAAAATGGTGAACAATGTAAATCTCTAGCGGCTTGGGACATGGTCTGCCGACCAAAGAAGAACGGTGGCCTGGGCGTCCTCAATCTAAAGGTGCAAAATTTAGCCATGTTGATGAAATTCCTCCACAAGTTCTACAACTGCATGGATGTACCTTGGATGACTCGTTTGGAACACCTACTATAAGGAATCTGTACCACACGCCACAGATCCCTGTGGATCAGCATCGTGGCGAGATGTCATGCAACTAAACCCAATGTTTAGAGGGATAACCAAGATTGAAATACGATGTTGAACTACCACTCTATTTTGGAAGGATGACTAGTTAGATCGAATCATGGTCGAGCAACACCCACAGGCATTCTCTTTTGCCACTAATGAGGATGTCTCGGTTTGAAGCTTCCTACTCAACAATGAACTCAGTCAGTCTTTCTGGTTACCACTCTCGATTCGATCCCATGAGGAGGTGAGGCAAATGCAGGTTGAGGTGGCCGACACTGCAATCACAAATGAAGTCTTTGATATATGGTCATATGTTTGGGGGAAGTTGAATTCAAAGCTGAAGACTACTATGCATTTTACTTCAGATATGTTCAAGCCTATGAGGGATTCAAGTGGCTCTGGAAGACTAGCTCCATACCTAGGATTAAGGTCTTTGGGTGGTTGCTGCTATCAGATCGACTTAATACCTGGAACATGCTCAAATGAAGGCACTATAACATAGATGACAACCTTGACTGTCTGCTTTGTGGATCACATGTTGAAGAGACGATAGAGAACCTCTTCTTTTAGTGTAACTTCAGTGCTGCATGCTGGCAATATCTAGGGATCCGATGGACCAACCAATCTCATAGACTACAACTGCTAGATGAGGCCAGATCAGCCTGGGGATGGCCAATGTCCATGGATATATTCCAGGTAGCTGCTTGGAGTCTGTGGAAAGAACGCAACAACCACCATTTTCGTGGGATCATCCCTTCTTTTGACTCTTGGAAGAACAGATTCACTAAAGACTACTTGGACACTTCCTATAGAGCTCCAAACAGAAAGAAGTAGTTTATTGCTGACTTCTTATCTTCCCTGACATCTTCTCTACCCTAGTTGATAGATATACCATATTACTCCTAGCTCTCCTGTATAGGGGACTTGTGAAAGCTTCTGCTACAATGTAACATGTAAATACTCATATATTAATACAAAATGTAGTAAGGGACCTCCCCTACTGTTTTAATGTAAAAAAACCATTTTAGATTTGAGAACTATTGGGTGGAAATGGAAGGTATTATGGATTGTGTTAAGCACTCATGGGAAAGGTCATCCAGGAAAATGCATATTACTGCTGTGATTGCTCATAAGCTCAAACCCCCGAGGATGGCTTTAATGAAATGGCAAATGAATATTTCCAAGTTAAATCTCATTGCCGAATGTAATCAGGTAGTTCTTTGCCTTGATGATCTGGAAGAGATCAGGCCTCTTCAGACCCCGAGTTTAACTTTAGGAAAGTTGTCAAGCTGCATGTGGAAAACCTATTGCTTATGCAATTCATTTACTGGAAAAAGAGATGAACCATGAGATATATTAAAGTGGGTGGTGAAACACGAAGTTTTTTCATGCTATCGCCACTGATAGACATAGAATAAATTCTATTACTAGCTTGCAACTATGTGATGGGTCATTAGTGTCTGAACATTCTCAAATGGAAGGCATCATTTGGAATTGTTTTAAAAACAGAATGGGAGTCTCAAGAGGAATTGTCATGGGTTTTGATCTTAATGCTCTGTTACTTCCAGTGGAATGGTTGGAGTTCTTAACTGAATCCATTGAGATGGAGGAGATGGATTTGATTGTCAAACATATGCCCATTGATAAAGGCCCTAGCCCTGGTGGTTTCAATGGTCTTTTTTTTAATCTTGGCACATTATTTGTCAGGATTTCTATAATCTGGCAGGTGCTTTTAATAATGGGACTGCTTCCTTGGAGAATATTAATTAATCCTATATCACTTTAATCCCAAAGAAGCTTGTTCCTTAGCAGGTTGGTGACTATAGACCGATATCTTTGACTGGTATGGGTTTGAAGTTTCTGTGTAAGATGGCTACAAACAGAATTCAGAGAATAATTATGAAATGCATCCATAAGAATTAGTATGGCTTTATCAAGAGTAGAACAATTCTAGATTGCATTGCCTAGACATTTGAGTATCTATTTTAGTGCCATCAGTCAAACAGACCTGTTGTCATTTTGAAATTGGATTTTGATTCTATTGAACATGATGCAGTCTTGAAGATTCTCAAATGTAAAGGTGTCGGCGTTCTGGGAACTAGGGTACCCAGACTTGCCTACCTGCGGCCCACGGCTAGGATCCATCGACGGCCTGGTACGACCCATCTTCAATATTGACAAGTCAAGACCCTCGCGAGGAGCCAAGCCCCGCGAGGCGGACGACATCAAGACCTCCTGATGGAGCGGCCTCCTAAGGAGCGGAGATTTCTATGCAAGCACTCACCTCATGAGGCTGAGGTGACGCCAGCCATGACGACCAAGGCCAGGCGCACGCCAGCGTGTGCAGAGCGGCATGTTTCCTCTTTGGTGCTAAGGAGGCAAGCACAGGCGCAGAGTCCCAAGGAATCAACCAAAGGTTACTGTTTGCATGCAACGAGACCAAGACCGCCAGGACACAGGAAGGATGTCATGACCGAGTGAGGGAGTCCTGGATTAAGGGGTCTTCGGATGACCGGACTATGTAGCATGGGCCGGACTGTTGGGCTATGAAAATACAATACAAAAGACTCTCTCCCGTGTCTGGATGGGACTCTCCTTGGCATGGAAGGCAAGCTTGGCGCTCAGATATGAAGATTCCTTTCTCTATAACCGACTTTGTATAACCCTAGTCCCCTCCAGTGTCTATATAAACCGGAGGGCTTAGTCCGTAATGGCAATCATAATCATACAAGCTATACTTCTAGGGTTTTATCCATTACGATCTCGTGGTAGATCAACTCTTGTAATACTCATATTCATCAAGATCAATCAAGCAGGAAGTAGGGTATTACCTCCATAGAGAGGGCCCGAAGCTGGGTAAACATCGTGTCCCCCACCTCCTGTTACCATCAACCTTAGACGCACAGTTAGGGACCCCCTACCTGAGATCCGCTGGTTTTGACACCGACATTGTTGCTTTCATTGAGAGTTCCGCTATGACGTTGAAGATAGGATTGATGGCTCGCCTTCTTATCAAGGACAATATCACCTCCGGAGGAGCCTTGGCCTCAGGCCAAACCCTCAGACTGGGCGACTTTACCATGACCGCCATTCGGCCGTTAAGCCGACGATGACTTCTCGGGTCATTGAAAATCGCCTCCGTGTCGACTCCGAATACTCCAAACGGATGGATCCGACGGAGTTGTCGTCTTTAAATGAACTCCTAGATTGCATCGCTGCCTTGGGGGTCGCTACAAACTATGATTGGATTGGGCTTAAACCCGATAAGACAGAAATCAAATATCCACTGATCACCCATCAGATAGTGGTAATCGAGGAGCAATACAACAACTCTTCCTCTATATTGAGGACGAACTATGTTCGGATTTCCGAGCTCAAAGAGCCGGATACCCGTCCGCAGAAGGACGTGCCCTGCCCTCCGGACCTAGAGTTGGACGGTGGACCTGAAAAATCGGTTGATATCCCGGAGCCCGAACTATTAAGCTCGGAAGTTTCTCAAACTACGGATCCCAAATTGGGTCAGGGTTCAGATTCAAATCCACCCACCCACCCAGATATACGCGATCTCATGTACATACGACAGCGGTCTGAGGAAACAGTCCATCACTTTTGGGCCAGATTCCTCCTTGTTAAAAACAAGATTAAAGATTGCCGCGACGAAGACGCGATCTCTGTATTCCGCAATAATTGCACGGACGAGGGAATCCTCAATGCCATTAAACCGCCATTGCATATTACACTTTGCTGACTTGGCAACCATAGTACAGAAGTACTGCGCAATGGAAAGCACCTCGAAAACTCAGGCAGCTCCCTGGGAGCCACCAGTTTCCACTCAATCCCTCGTCCGGACAAAAAGGATGCACGCTCGTGGGTCGCCCGATCCAATATTAAAGATCGAAGCCCATTACGAGGCGCGGAACCGTTCTGGAGGGATTGCTCGATAGGCCATGCAAAATACACACAACACCGGATACCATACCAACCCACAGCCTTAGAGCATGTTGGATACTCTAGCAAGTGGCCAAGAGCGGCGAGGATCTCCTCACCAAAAATACCGCAGAGCAACACCCCATGGAAGACAACAACCTCAGAGTATTGGTCTTCGAGAATGTCGCCTCAAACAATAGGCGCAAAAGGGCACTCCGCAGCCTCGCTGAAGTTTGCCAAGTTGCAGCAATAAACCCCTGGGACGACACGGCCATAACTTTCAATGCCGGTGACGAATCAAAATTCAGGACAGTCCGGGCACCAGTCGCCTTGGTCCTCATCCCAATCGTGGACCGCATTCGGCTTACCAAAGTACTCATGGACGGCGGCAATGGACTAAACCTCATTTACGAGGAAACTCTCAACAAAATGGAAATAGAAAGGAGCCGCATCGAGCAAAGTAGCACGACCTTTCAAGGAATCATTCCAAGTCGGGAGGCGCGATGCGCGGAAAAAATAACACTCGACGTGGTATTCAGCATGCCGGAGAATTATAGGTCCGAGGTTATAACCTTCCAAGTGGCCCCTTTCAATAGTGGATATCACGCCTTATTAGGGTATTTACTCTTGCCAGTGATCCGGACATAGCACTCCGTGCTAAAAACAAAACCGCAACCCTGGCCCTCGAGGCATTGTCTGAAGCCCTCGCGGACGAAGAGTTAACCGCACTATGCTCCACGGTGGATAGGGACGACGTGATCCTGGGCAAGGGACCCAAATCCACCTCCTTTAAACCAGCAGATGAAATAATCAAATTTCAAGTCCACCCAACGGACCCCAAGAAGACAACATCCATCGGGGCATAGCTGGACCCAATGGTTTATGCCGCACTACGAGCGTTCCTACGTGAAAACTGGGACATATTCGCCTGGCACCCTTCTGATATGGCATGCATCCCACGTAGGCTGGCCGAACACAGCCTCAATATATCGAAGGGACATAAGCCGGTCAAGCAAACACTGCGGCGCTTTTCCGAACCCAAACGACAAGCTATGGGGGAGGAGCTAGCCAAGTTACTCGAGGCCGGATTCATTAGAGAAATAAAATTCCCGGACTGGCTAGCAAACCTGGTGATGGTACCAAAGAAGGATAAATCTTGGTGCCTATGTGTCGATTTCAAAGACCTCGACAAGGCCTGCCCTAAGGATCCCTTCCCCCTCCCCCACATCGATCAGATTATCGATGCTACTGTAGGACACGACTCACTGTGTTTCCTCGATGCATACTCTGGATACCATCAAATCAAGATGAAGGAGTCCGATCAAGCCGCAACGGCATTTATTACCCCATACGAGCCTTCCTGCTTCAACACTATGCCCTTCGGGCTCAAAAACACCGGCGCCACCTACCAACGCATGATTCAAACATGCCTGGAGAAACAAATCGGCAAGACAGTTGAAGCATATGTAGATGACATCATCATCAAAATTAGGCACGTCGAATCATTAACAGACGATCTGCGTCTTACACTCGACAACCTCCTTGCATATGACATCAAGCTCAATAGGAAAAGTGTGTTTTTGGTGTTCCCGCTGGAAAACTGCTGGGCTTCATCGTTTAGAATAGAGGAATTGAGGCGAACCCAGCTAAAAATCCAAGCTTTGTCACAGTTGGCTACGCCAACAGACCTTAAACAAGTCCAAAAACTAGCCGGATGTGTGGCAGCTCTAAGCCGCTTTATCTCCAGACTAGGAGAAAAAGCGTTGCCACTTTATCGCCTTCTCCGACGCACCGATTACTTCGAGTGGACGGACGCAGCAACGGCCAGACTGGAAGAAGTATAGGCTCTTTTAGCGAGCAACCCAATACTGGCCGCACCGAACATCAGCGAACCCATGTTATTATACATATCGGCAACACACCAGGTCGTGAGTGCGGTGCTCGTCATTGAACGAAAGGAGGACAAACAGAAATTCCCGCTCCAGAAGCCGGTATACTACGTATCCACTGTCCTCACACCATGCAAATCTCGGTACCCTCATTACCAAAAAATAGCATACGCGGTCTTCATGGCATCCCGGAAGCTACGCCACTACTTTCAAGAGTGCTCAATTATGGTGGCCTCTGAAGTACCACTCAATGACATAATAAACAACCGCGATGCCACGGGCTAGATTGCCAAGTGGGCCATTGATCTCCTCCCATTTGACATAACATACAGACTGTGCCGGGCTGTTAAATCCCAAGTACTGGCCGAGTTCGTCGCCGAATGGACAGAGGCCGTACTCCCTAAAGAGTACGACACATATTCGAAATGGGTCATGCACTTCGATGACTCCAAAATGCTGGTGGGCTTAGGAGCAGGCGTTGTCCTAACATCCCCCACTGGAGATACAATTCAATATGTCCTCGAAATACTATACACAGACTTCAACAATGCAGCCGAATACTGATATGTCTCCAACATATCTATAATTTTTGATTGCTCCATGCTACTTTATCTACTGTTTTAGGCAATATTGGGCTTTATTATCCACTTTTATATTATTTTTGGGACTAACCTATTAACCGGAGGCCCAGCCTAGATTTGCTGTTTTATGCCTATTTCAGTGTTTCGAGGAAAAGGAATATCATACGGAGTCAAAACGGAACGAAATCAACTGGAGAAGTTATTTTTGGAAGGAAAGCAACTCAGGGAACTTGGAGTGCACGTCAGGTGACATACGGGCTGCCCACGAGGGTGGGGGGCACCCCCCCCCCCCGGGCGTGCCCCCTGCCTCGTGGGGCCCCCGTAGCTCCTCCGACGTACCCCCTACACCCATATATACTATCATACCCTAAAACTTCCAGAACAGAAGATAGATCGGGAGTTCCGCCGCCGCAAGCCTCTGTAGCCACCAAAAACCTTTCGGGAGCCCTTCCCGGCACCCTGCCGGAGGGTGGATCCTTCACCGGTGGCCGTCTTCATCATCCCGGCGCTATCCATGACGAGGAGGGAGTAGTTCACCCTCGGGGCTGAGGGTATGTACCAGTAGCTATGTGTTTGATCTCTCTCTCTCTCTCGTGTTCTCACTCGTGTTCCATGTATGGTACGATCTTGATGTATCCCGAGCTTTGCTATTGTAGTTGGATCTTATGATGTTTCTCCCCCTCTACTCTCTTGTGATGAATTGAGTTTCCCCTTTGAAGTTATCTTATCGGATTGAGTCTTTTATGAGAACACTTGATGTATTCTTGGTGATCAACTTGCGGGTTTCGTGACATTGGGAACCTATGCATAGGGGTTGGCACATGTTCTTGACTCTCCGATAGAAACTTTGGGGCACTCTTTGAAGTACTTTTATGTTGGTCGAATGAATCTGAGATTGTGTGATGCATATCGTATAATCATGCCCACGGATACTTGAGGTGACAATGGAGTATCTAGGTGACATTAGGGTTTTGGTTGATTTGTATCTTAAGGTGTTATTCTAGTACGAACTCTTTTATAGATCGATCTGAAAGAATAATTTTGAGGTGGTTTCGTACCCTACCATAATCTCTACATTTTTTCTCCGCTATTAGTGGCTTCGGAGTGACTCTTTGTTGCATGTTGAAGGCTTGTTATATTATCTATCTATGTTATTATTGTTGAGAGAACTTGCACTAGTGAAAGTATGAACCCTAGGCCTTGTTTCCTATCATTGCAATACCGTTTACGCTCACTTTTACCATTAGTTACCTTACTGTTTTTATTATTTCAGATTACAAAAACCTTTATCTACTATCTATTTTGCACTTGTATCACCATCTCTTCGCCGAACTAGTGCACCTATACAATTTACCATTGTATTGGGTGTGTTGGGGACACAAGAGACTCTTTGTTATTTGGTTGTAGGGTTGCTTGAGAGAGACCATCTTCATCCTACGCCTCCCACGGATTGATAAACCTTATGCCATCCACTTGAGGGAAATTTGCTACTGTCCTACATACCTGTGCACTTGCAGGCCCAACAACGTCTACAAGAAGAAGGTTGTGTAGTAGACATCAAGCTCTTTTCTGGCGCCGTTGCCGGGGAGGTGAGTGCTTGAAGGTATATCTTTAAATCTTGCAATCGAATCTTTTTGTTTCTTGTTTTAGCACTAGTTAGTCTATAAAAGAAAATTACAAAAAAATGGAATTGAGTTTGTCTCATACGCTTCACCTTTTTAATATCATTCGTGAGTATGATGGAAAGGAAAATTGTGCCAAAGTGCTAGAAGAAGAATTACATAGAATACTTGGCATGAAATATGTGAATGATGAGCATGATTTCAATGTTGTTAGTATGAATTCCTTGAATATCCATGATGCTAATAATATACAAAGCCACAAGCTTGGGGAAGCTATGTTTGATGAAGATGATATTTTTTGTCCCCCAAGCTTTGATGAGCAAATTTACTATGATTAAAGCATGCCTCCTATCTATGATGATTATTGTGATGACATGTATGCTTTAAAGAATAATGATAACCATGAAACTTGTCATCTTGATCTTAACTTTCAATCACATGATAGTTATTTTGTTGAGTTTGCTCCCACTACTATTCATGAGAAGAATTTTGCTTATGTGGAGAGTAGTAAATTTCCTATGCAAGTAGATAATGAAAAGAATGCTTTAGATGCTGGTTATATTGTTGAATTCATTCATGATGCTACTGAAAATTATTATGAGGGAGGAATATATGCTTTTAGGAATTGCAATAATATCAAGTTTCCTCTCTATGTGCTTCAAGTTTTGAAGCTATGCTTGTTTTACCTTCCTATGCTAGTTGATTATCGTTCCCATAAGTTGTTTGCTCACAAAATCCCTATGCATAGGAAGTGGGTTAGACTTAAAAGTGCTAGTCATATGCTTCATGATGCTCCCGTTATGTTTCAATTCTTATCTTTTATGTGAGCATCATTGTCATCATCATGCCTAGCTAGAAAGGCATTAAAGAAAAGCGCTTGTTGGGAGACAACCCAATATTTATACTTACTGTTCTTGTGTGTCCGCATGATTATGCTACTGTAGTAATCATGTTTTATAGCTTTTGTTTCTATAAAGTGCCAAGTACGACCTTTAGGATAGCTTACGGTGATAGTTGTGTGATCCTGCTGAAAATCAGAAACTTTTGCACCCAGTAAATTAGTTTTGTTAATTCACAGAAACGTTCTTCTGATCTGATTATTCTTGCTCTGGATTGGTACACGAATTGCTTAGGACTTCCTAATTTGGTAGGATTTTTGGAGTTCCAGAATATACGTTTGATACAGATTACTACAGACTGTTCTATTTTTGACAGATTCTGTTTTCTATGTGTTGTTTGCTTATTTTGATGAATCTATGAGTAGTATCGGAGGGTATGAACCATAGATAAGTTGGAGTACAGTAGATATTACACCAATATGAATTTAGAATGAGTTCATTACAGTACCTAAGTGGTTATTTTATTTTCTTATACTAATGGAGCTTACGAGTTTTCTGTTGAGTTTTGTGTTGTGGAGTTTTCATGTTTTGGGTAAAGACTCGATGGACTATTGAATAAGGAGTGGCAATAGGCTAAGCTTGGGGATGCCCATGGAACCCCAAGGTAATATTCAAGGACAACCAACAACCTAAGCTTGGGGATGCCCCGGAAAGTATCCCCTCCTTCGTCTTTGTACCATCGGTAACTTTACTTGGAGCTATATGTTTATTCACCACATGATATGTGTTTTGCTTGGAGCGTCATTTCCTCTTGTTAGTATTTGCTTGCTGTTATTTAGATTAGTGTTTTGCATCTTTAGTTTCAATAAAGAAGTCAAGGATAGCCTTTTCCATGCTTATTTTGCTAGTAAACATGTTGCTGTTTGAAAACAGAAAGTTTACCGCTGTTGCAAAAATTCCCTAGAAAAGTCAGAGCATGATATAAGGTTGAAATTTTTTGCATATTGAGCTATGACAAATTTATTACAGTGGGAATTTTAGTTCATAATTTTTGGAATTAGCGAAGTATGATGACTCTTGCATTCTTTACAGACTATACTGTTTTGGTAGATTGCTGTTATGGTTGCATTGTTTGCATATGTTTGCTTGTTTAATAATTCTATTTGAAGATAGGAGTATTAAATATGCAGAGGCATTTAGTATTCAATGTTGAATAATAATTTTAGTGATTTGTTACAGTAGAAAATGATAAGGTTTTGCATTGGTTTATACTAACCTATCTCACGAGTTCTTGTTGAGTTTGTTGTGAATGAAGCTTTTGATAAAAAGAGAAACCATGATATGAGATGAATTAAGGATATACAAAAGTTCAAGATTGAGGATGCCCAAGGAACCCCAAGATAATATTTCAAGAAGTCTCAAGCATCTAAGCTTGGGGATGCCCCGGTTGGCATCCCACCTTTCTTCTTCAACAACTATCGGTTAGTATTGGTTGAGCCTAAGTTTTTGCTTCTTCACATGAGTTGTGCTATCCTTGCAATGTTTTCTTTAGCTATGCTTGCTGTTTGAATAAAGTATCAAGATCTAAAATCCTTTAATGAGAGAGAGTCTTCGCATACTTACATAATTATTTAGCTACTCATTGATCTTCACTTATATCTTTCGGAGTAGTTTGTCATTTGCTCTAGTACATCACTTATATCTTTTAGAGCATGGCGGTAGTTTTATTTTTAAGAAATAGATGAACTCTCATACTTCACTTAGATTATTTTGAGAGTCGTTAATAGCATGGTAATTTTCTTAATATTAATATACTTGGTATTCAAGATATGTGAAACTTTCTTTTGAGTGAATTGAATACTAAGATAAGTTTGATGCTTGATAATTGTTTTGAGATATGGAGGTGATAATATCAAAGTCGTGCTAGTTGAGTAATTATGAATTTAAAGAATGCTTGTGTTGAAGTTAGCAAGTCCCGTAGCATGCACGTATGGTTAAAGTTGTGTAACAAATTTGAAACATGAAGTGTACCTGGCTTGTGCATCCTTATGAGTGGCGGTCGGGGACGAGCGATGGTCATTTCCTACCAATCTATCCCCCTAGGAGCATGCGCGTAGTACTTGGTTTTTGATGACTTCTAAATTTTTTCAATAAGTATATGAGTTCTTTTGACTAATGTTGAGTCCATGGGTTATACACACTTTTCCTTTCCGCCATTGCTAGCCTCTTCGGTACCGTGCGTTGCCCTTTCTCACCTTGAGAGTTGGTGCAAACTTCGCCGGTGCATCCAAACCCCGTGATACGATACGCTCCATCACACATAAACTTCCTTATATCTTCCTCAAAACAGCCACCATAGCTACCTATCATGGCATTTCCATAGCCATCCCGAGATATATTGTCACGCAACTTCCATCATCATCATCATGACATACATTACTATTGTCATATTGCCATTGCGTGATCATGTAGTTGACATCGTATTTGTGGCAAAGCCACCATGCATTATTTTTCATACATTTCACTCTTGATTCATTGCACCATCCCGGTACACCGCCGGAGGCATTCATATAGAGTCATATCTTGTTCTAAGTTTCGAGTTGTAATCCTTATGTTGTAATCAATAGAAGTGTGATGATCATCATTGTTAGAGCATTGCCCAAAAAGAAAAAAAAGGCCAAAAAAAAGGCCCAAAAAAAGAGAAAAGAAAAAAAATAAAAAAAAATAAAAAAATAAAAAAGGGGCAATGCTACTATCTCTTTTTCCACACTTGTGCTTCAAAGTAGCACCTTGTTCTTCATGTAGTGAGTCTCATATATTGTGCTTCAAAGTAGCACCTTGTTCTTCATGTAGTGAGTCTCATAAGTTGTCTTTTTATACTAGTGGGAATTTTTCATTATAGAACTTGGCTTGTATATTCCTATGATGGGCTTCCTCAAATGCCCTAGGTCTTCATGAGCAAGCGAGTTGGATGCACACCCACTAGTTTTCTTTTGTTGAGCATTCATAGCTCTAGTGCATCCGTTGCATGGCAATCCCTACTCCTCATGTTGACATCAATTAATGGGCATCTCCATAGCCCGTTGATTATCCTCGTCAATGTGAGACTTTCTCCTTTTTTGTCTTCTCCACACAATCCCCATCATCATATTCTATTCCACCCATAGTGCTATATCCATGGCTCGCGCTCATGTATTGCGTGAAGGTTGGAAAAGTTTGAGATTATTTGAGTATGAAACAATTGCTTGGCTTGCCATCGGGGGTATAGAAGTTGGGAACATCTTTGTGTAACGAAAATGAAGCATAGCCTAACTATATGATTTTGTAGGGACGAACTTTCTTTTGCCATGTTATTTTGAGAAGACATGATTGCTTTGATTTGTATGCTTGAAGTATTATTATTTCTTATGTCAATATGAACTTTTGTCTTGAATCTTTCGGATCTGAATATTCATATCACAACTAAGAAGATTTACATTGAAATTATGCCAAAGTATCACTCCGCATCAAAAATTCTTTTTTATCATTTACCTACTCGAGGACGAGTAGGAATTAAGCTTGGGGATGCTTGATACGTCTCCAACGTATCTATAATTTTTTATTGCTCCATGCTACTTTATCTACTGTTTTAGGAAATATTGGGCTTTATTATCCACTTTTATATTATTTTTGGGACTAACCTATTAACCGGAGGCCCAACCCAGATTTGCTGTTTTATGCCTATTTCAGTGTTTCGAGGAAAAGGAATATCAGACGGAGTCAAAACGGAACGAAATCAACTGGAGAAGTTATTTTTGGAAGGAAAGCAACTCAGGAAACTTGGAGTGCATGTTGTATGTGCATCTGGTGCCCCTTAGTGATTTTGGTGTATTGAAGACTTATAGGTTAAGGGACAGATGCGTTTGTAAGTGTACACAGGTCTATAAGTCTATGAGGAGTTTGATATTTACAGAGAAAGTCGACCCCTAAAAATGAAGTTCTTCGACTAAAGACTTTGATATTCTGAAGACTTTCTGAAGACTTTGAAAGTGAAGAAATTGGTGTGACCTTGAAGACTTGGTATTCTTTTGAGGAACATGAAGCGTGAAGACTTCTGTTTTCGTAGTTTCATTTTCTCTTTCTTGAGTCATAGGAAACACCGTACTGTTAAAGGGGGTCGAGGAAATACTAAGGAAAAATTTCCATGTGATGCTCAACTCAAAATCCTACACCTACCAATCCCTTCGAGTGAAGCCATTGGAAATCTCATACAGTTCAGTCAAATTCTTCAGTGACAGAGAAGCAGTTCTTCTGGTCACTGAGGACTTTGCTCTGACTGAGGAGTTAGGGATTCGCCAGTGCGAATTGCCTACACAGTGAGGAACATGATAGCCCTGAGGAATTTGAGAGTCAAATTTCCGACCGTTGCTGTGCTGCGCGCCGGCTGTCCCAAAATATCTTATCCACCTAACGGTCATATCATTGAAGGGCATTTATGTCTTATCATGTCGGGCTGCTCCCTAGGCTATAAATAGCCGCCCCCTACAACCACTAGTTGGTTGGCTGCTCCGAGAGAACTTGACACTTGTCATTTGAGAGGAACCCATCCTCCGAGGACTTTGAGCAAAAATCATCAAGTGAGGAAAACCCAAAAACCAAACCCCCACAAACCCAAAGTGATTGAGCATCACTGAAGAAATTGATCCTGCGTGGATCCGACGCTTGTTACCTTTGAAGACTGTGCTTCTTCCAGACGGTTAGGCATCAAGGTCTAGAGCATCCAAGAGGAATTGTGGATTGCCGAGTGACCAAGTCTGTGAAGGTTTGGAAGTCGCCTGAAGACTTACCACGAGTGATTGGATGAGGTCTGCGTGGCTTTAGTTCAAGGAGAATACGGTGAGGATTGGGTGTCCTGAGTTGCGGCTCAGTGACTGGGTGTCTGGGACTGCGTGTCCTCGAGTTTAAATACTCAGCCGCTCCAACCAGACGTACAACTGAGACAGCAGTTGGAACTGGTCTACCAAATAATTGTCTTCACCAACCAACTGGTTCTATTTCCTCAACCCTTTCATTTCCTCATTACTGTGTTGAGTGTTTGTTCATATCTGTGCTTGAAGACATTGACTGAAGACTTTCTCAATTTCCTCAGTTCAATTTCTTCAGTCTATTTGTCTTCGTCTTGTGTTATCCTGTGATTACGCTTTCTGCACTCTGTGCTAGTCTTCATTTCATCATGATGACCATGCTTGTATTCTGTTACGCTTACTTCTGAGTACTTATTCCGCTGCTAGTAGTTCTTCAGTAAGGAATTTCCTCACCGGCAAATTCCTCAGTGAAGAATTCATAAAAATTGCCTATTCACCCCCCTCTAGTCGATATAACGCACTTTCAATTGGTATCAGAGCAAGGTACTCCCTTGTTCTGTGTGATTTTGGTTTAACCGCCTGGAGTTTTAGTTATGTCGACCGCAGGTATGATCAAGGTCTCGGCTGGTGTCCTACCTTTGATGGGACGGACTACCCCTACTGGAAGAACAAGATGTGAATGCATCTTGAGGCAATTGACAACGATCTCTGGTATGTTGTGGAAAATGGTGTTCCCTCTGTCTCACCCTCACTGAACGCTACCGATGTGAAGAGATTCAAGCAACTCGATTCTCAAGCGAAGAATATCATATGTGGCCATCTGAGCAAAGGACAGTATGGAAGAGTAAGTGCTTTGGAAACTGCTAAGCTTATCTGGGATAGGCTGTCCAAAGTGAATGAAGGAGTCTCAACTCAGTGTGACTCTCGAGTTGATGTTCTTCGAAATCTCTTCAACCGCTTCAAAAGACTCGACAATGAAAATGTCCAACAAACCTTTGATCGCCTCACTGACATCTCAAATGAGCTTCAAGCCCTCGGTAACACTGACATCACTGATCATGAGGTGGTGAAGAAACTGTTGAGATCGCTTGATTCCTCATTTGATACTCTGGGATTGATGATACAAGAACATGCTGACTACAAGTCTCTTGATCCTGCTGATTTCCTCGAAAGGCTAAATACTCACGAGTTCCAGCTTGCTGAAAAGAGAGATCTCTATGGTCCAAGCTATGGCAAACCACGTGCCCTGAAGGCCAAGGCTGTGTCTGACTCTGAATGTGAGGATTCTGGTAGTAGCCTTGGTGATCCCGACGAATTGAGCCAGGAGCTAGCACTGCTCATGAAGAAATTCCAGAAGTTCTCAAGACGTGGTCGCTTTGGAAAATCCTCAAGAAGCAGTGATTCCTCATCCAGTGACTATAAGAGAAGGTTGTGCCACAAATGCAAGAAACCTGGTCACTATATTCAAGATTGTCCTCAGTGGGAAAATGAAATGAAGAAGAAGAAATACAAGGATTATAGTTCTGATGATGCGAAGAAGAAGAAGAAATCGTCAAAATCTTCGTCATCAAAATCCTCAAAGTCTTCATCTCACAAGAAGAGCAGCTCCAAGAAGGCTAGGGCATTCATTGGCAAGGAAATGGACTCTGAAGCTGAATCTGAGGAAAATGATGAAGAGGAGGCGTCTAAAGAATCTGAATCTGGTGTGGCGAGTCTGGCCTTCGCTACTGCTTTCGTCAGCAAGTCCATCTTCAACACTGAAGAAACTGACCCCACCGACAAGCCTGATGAAGATAATGATGGCTACGCTCCCACCTATTACCTCATGGCGAAAGGTACAAAGGTACTCAAATACAACTCCTCTGAATCTATAGAAAATGAATCTGATGAGGATCTCAAGCCCAGCTACTCTAAAGTTGCTAAGATTGCTGTAAAACAACAACAGGCTTTTGAAAAGGATCAAAACATGCTAGACAAAAGTGATGATATGTTGGGTGAAGAAATGGATCGCACTAAAGCCCTGACTGAAAATCTTTAGAGACTTCAGTCTAGGTTTGATAACCTTCAAAGTCATCATAACACTCTCTTATCTGATCATGAGAAACTTTCTTATGAATTTCTTCAAGAAAAGCAAGATCACGAGAAGCTTTCTTCTGAATCTCTTCAAAGAAAGGAAGATCTTGAAAAGCTAAGAGTGTGTTATGAAGATCTTCAGAAGGAGCGCGATTCATTACTAGCTCAACAAATCAGCGCTTCTCAGGAAGAATTTGTTCCTCCATGCTTAAAGTGCATTGAACGTGAATCTGCTAATTCTTCACCTGAATGTTCAAATGCTTCAACTGTTACAAATTCTTCATCTGCCTCTGCTATCACTAATTCCTCATCTGAGGACATTACTAGTATCACTGACAATGCAGGGCTGAAGGAATTGTACATGACAGGCATGTATAAAAGCCTCAAAGGGCATCAGACTCTTTGTGACGTGCTTAAAGAGCAGATCCTCAACAGAAACCCTAGAAAAGAGGGTATTGCCTTTGAGAGGAAACTCAATGCTGATGGAACATATTGGAAACCTGAACAGTACCCCAAAACCTCATGGGTTGCTGCAAAGGGACCTCTAGTTGATCCATCTAACTTATCTGGCTTTACATGTGAACCCCCTCATTCTTCTGATGAGTCATTTGACTCCAACTATAAACTGTTCAAAAATCAGAATGGTGAAGTATTTGCTAGATATGTTGGCACTAACTGCAGGAATGGTTCCCCTATGAAGAAAATCTGGGTTCCCAAAAGTTATGTTGAAAGTCTTCAGGTGAATGTCCTCATGACACCACCTATGAAGAACAGTAACCCCAGATCAAATTCTTCATATGGACCAAATTCTTCATATGGATCCAAGTACTCATATGGACCAAATTCCTCGCATGGATCAAATTCCTCAAAAGGATTAAAGTCCTCATATGATTATCATCGTGCTAACAACTCTGTGTCGCAGGGTAGAGCTAAAGGCTATGAATATGTGCATTATTCTTCAAATCATTATGTTCATAAGTCCTCGAAGAATTTCTCTGCTTATTCATATGCTTACCCTAACCCCTCTTATGTGAAACGAAATGGTTTGGCATCTTTGCCACCTTTCTGATATGGTGCTCGCAGAGTGATGAACTCTTTGCCACCCCTTCAGATGTGGGTGGTGAAGAAAAGGAACTAATCTCTTCTGCAGGGTCAGGTCTCCAGACGTGCTTTAACGTCTGAAGAATTTGCTGGGGACCTGACAAAAATGCCTGAAAGGACGCAGGCGAATCATGATGAAATGAACTTTTATTTCACATGTCCTCATACTGCTATATTTGTTTACTGCTTGATGAAATTCATCTGATGAAATTGATGTCATATTCTTCACTGATGAAGCATATGAGATTGTAAGTTACACTAATTCATCTGCAGGATAATCAACCCAAAACTACTGAATGGGTCCTCGATAGTGGATGTACAAATCACATGACTGGTGACAAGAATCTATTGATGGATGCTCCCTTATCACCGTCACATCTGAAGCATATCATCTTTGCTGACAAAGGCAAAAGTCAGGTATTGGGTCTTGGTAAGGTTGCAATCTCTAAGGATAAACACATGGACAAAGTCATGCTTGTTGAGTCCTTAGGATACAATCTCATGTCAGTCTCAATGCTTTGTGATCTTGATATGGTTGTTGTCTTTGGCAAGTATCGCTGTGTTGTGATTATGGAAGCTGACAATTCCAAAGTCTTCGAAGGCTTTAGGAGAGGAGACCTGTATATTGTTGATTTCTCTACAGGACCACAACCAGCCGTGTGTCTACTTGCAAAAGCTTCAGAAGGCTGGCTATGGCATCGACGACTTGGTTACGCAGGCATGAGGAATTTGCACACGCTTGCAAAGAAGAAGCATGTCATTGGCATTGAGAATGTCAAATTCCTCAAGGATCACTTGTGCGGAGCCTGTGAAGATGGAAAAATGACCAAAGCCAAGCATCCAGCGAAGACTATCATGACCACTACTCGTCCATTCGAATTGCTTCATATGGACCTCTTCGGACCTAATCATTAGTCAGCAGTCACGAATGATGCATCTCTATATGGTTTTGTCATTGTTGATGATTACTCTCGATATACATGGGTACACATTGTTACTTACAAACATGAAGTGCAGGAAGTCTTCAAACGTTTTTCCTCGAGGGCTTCAACAAACTTTGGTGTGAAGATCAAGCACATCAGAAGTGACAATGGAACTGAGTTCAAGAATTCTGGTCTTGATGCCTATCTTGATGAACTTGGTATTACTCATGAATTATCTGCTCCCTATACTCCTCAGCAAAATGGCGTCGTGGAGCGCAAGAACAGAACTCTTGTTGAGATGGCTCGCACTATGCTTGATGAATACAAAATGCCTCAGCGTTTTTGGATTGATGCAATTGATACTGCGTGCCACATCATCAACAGAGTATATCTTCACAAATTCTTCAAGAAGACGGCCTATGAACTCCTCACTGACAAGAAACCCAATAGAGCACCTACCTTCTGTGTTAGATGAACCAGCACCTGAGGATTCCATCAAGTTCAAGGCAACTGAGGATGTCATTCCTACTGAAGAATTTGCTGAAGAATTCATTCCAGTTCATGAAGAACGTCGAGCTAATGCACCTGAAGAAAATGCTGAAGAAAATGGTGCTGAAGAAAATGCTGATCAAATTCCTCAGCGACAACCAGCTCATCCACGCATTGCAAAAGAAGTGCAAGTGGAGAAGATCATCGATGACATTAGCGCACCAGGTCCTCTCACACGCTCAAAAGCTTCACATTTATCTAACTTTTGTGGGCACTATGCTTTTGTCTCTATCACAGAGCCCACTAAGGTAGATGAAGCATTTCTGGAGCCGGAGTGGATTCAGGCTATGCAAGAAGAATTACATCAGTTCGAGCTTAACAATGTCTGGGAACTCGTCAATCGTCTAGATCCTCGCAAGCATAATATCATTGGCACAAACTGGATCTACCGCAACAAGCAAGATGAAAATGGCCTTGTGGTGAGGAATAAGGCACGACTAGTAGCTCAAGGCTACACACAGGTTGAAGGAATTGATTTCGATGAAACTTTTGCACCTGTTGCTAGACTTGAGGCTATTCGTATATTACTCGCTTATGCTAAGCATCATGATATCATCTTATATCAAATGGATGTGAAAAGTGCATTCCTCAATGGTAAGCTTGAGGAAGAAGTATATGTTGCTCAACCCCCAGGTTTGGAAGATCCAAAGAATCCTGACAAAGTCTTCAGACTTAATAAGGCCCTCTATGGCCTCAAGCAAGCCCCTCGGGCGTGGTATGACACATTGAAGGAATTCTTCGTGAAGAATGGCTTCACACCCGGTTGACTCGACCCTACTCTCTTTACTAAATCTTATGATGGTGAACTGTTTGTGTGCCAAATATATGTTGATGATATTATCTTTGGCTGTACTGACCAACGTTATAGTGATGAATTTCCTGTATGATGAGTGAAGAATATCAAATGTCTATGATGGGAGAGTTGAAATTCTTCTTAGGTCTTCAAATTCGTTAGCAGCGCAATGGCATATTCATATCTCAGGAGAAATACCTCAAAGATGTACTGAGGAAATTCGGCATGCAAGATTGCAAAGGCGTCAAAATTCCTATGCCCACAAATGGCCATCTATGAACTGATGAAAATGGTATTGACTTTGATCACAAGGTATACCGCTCCATGATTGGTTCTTTATTGTACTTATGTGCATCTAGGCCAGATATAATGCTTAGTGTTTGCATGTGTGCCCGATTTCAAGCTGCACCAAAGGAATCACACCATAAGGCTGTGAAGCATATTCTTCGATATCTAGCTCACACACCAACACTAGGATTATGGTACCCCAAGGGCTCTGCTTTTGATCTCATTGGATATTCTGACTCTGACTATGCTGGTGATCGTGTGGACCGCAAGTCAACATCTGGCACTTGTCATTTCCTCGGACGATCTTTGGTCTGTTGGTCCTCGAAGAAACAGAACTGCGTATCACTGTCTACTGCTGAAGCTGAATACATTGCTGCTGGCTCTTGCTGTGCTCAACTGCTTTGGATGAAGCAAACCCTCAAGGACTATGGCGTTAACGTGAAGAATGTGCCTCTCCTCTGCGACAATGAGAGTGCCATCAAGATTGCTCACAACCCAGTTCAGCACTCGAAGACAAAGCACATTCAAATTCGTCATCATTTTCTTCGTGATCATGTGTTGAAGGGCGACATCTCCATCGAGCACGTGAAGACTGAAGAACAGCTAGCTGATATCTTCACTAAGCCCTTGGATGAAAAGAGATTTAGCAAGTAGCGGTGTGAGCTAAATATCTTAGAATCTTTGAATGTTCTTTGAAAAGGACACACATCCTAACACTTATGCAAAATTGATGACTTAGATGTGCAACACATGAAGAAACGTTTTTCTTCAATCAATGAAGAATAACACTCTAAGTGTGAAGAAATTAATGAAGAATTTGATTCTCAGAACCCTACGACAATTGTACGCGGTGTTTGAAATCATCATTCTTATACGGTGGGTCACGCCACCACAAAAAGTTGAAAATCTTCAATTTGAGTTTTTCCTCAGTTTTGAAATTCTTCAGTTTGTCAAATTCTTCAACTTTGCAAAATCTTCACTGTTTCCGTCGTTTTTCTTCATTGGCTATATATATATATATATATATATATATATATATATATATATATATATATATATATATATATATGAGTTTATGTCCTCTACAACATTCACTTATAGCTATTTCTTCAAGTTGTTGTTTCTGCTAAGTGAATGTGATCGGACCCTTCCCTCTCTATGCTATACTCAACCCAATCTATTCACAAATTCTTCATGTGCGTTCTATTTGAAACTCGTTCAAAGTCTTCACTGTGTCCTTGTCAGCTGAAGAAATTGCGAACGAAACTTTAAAACAAATCTTATCCAGATTTTCGGTTTTACCGCTCAAACCGTTCCGCATCCCACGATGCGTTATTTTATTCACCCACGATCTTACATGATCTCATCTACACAGTACGTGGGTGACACATGTCGCGTGAAGGAGAAAGGGCAGGGGCATGTTCGTCCCAAAATCTTCGGGCGAACAGTTTTTTTTCCGTGACTATAAATACCCCTCTCCCCTTCCTCACTTCATTTACTCCGCCCAACCGCTCTCTCTCTCGCTCGAGCTCCTGAAACCCTAGCTCCGCCGCTACTCCATCATCGCTGGTGAGGAAGAGCTTCGCTGCCTCGACCTCGTCGCCGTCGTACTCGCGCCGGTTGCGGAAATCTTCACTCCGCCGCCGCCGTAGCTGTCTCCCTCTGCCAAGTTAGGGCGTGGGAGATCTAACCTAACGAACTTCGCATCCGTTCTTCTCAGTTCGTCGTGTTCTTCATTTCGGGTAATTAAAAGTTACTTTTATTACTCACTTTGATTCTCAAGATTTCCTGAAAATCTTCAAAGGTGTTTTATTCTTCAAATCTTCACACATATGAACACCTCACACACTGTATGCTCTTGATCCATTTCTCTAAGCAATCATTTTCTTCAAGATTTCTCAATTGTGTAGATCTTCGATCTGTACAACTCTGGAACCTAAGACAAGAACGCTTAGTGAAATTCCTCAAGACTCATCTGGTCAAATTCCTCAAAACTTGTCTTTTCGAAAAACCTTCTGAGAACGCATATGACCTCTCCAAATTCCTCGCACCTACACTCTGTTCACAGGTACTCATGTCCACTGCTGAATCACTAGGTTCTCATCAACTTAACTCATTTGTAGCGTTCCTCGAAGAAAAATTGCATACTTCTTCAGAGTGTTCAATTGTTCAAATTCCTCATCTGAAGAATATGGCAGACGGTAAGAGACCGCAGAAAGGAGGAAAGAAGCCTGAGGTCATGACTGCTTTCGAGATCCCTGATGACATTTATAAGGACTATTGCACACCCGATGAAGCCAAATTCGGCAAAGAAAACAAGAATCAGCGCAAGGTGCGCATATAGAGGATTGAACGGAGATGGGCAAGAGAATGGAGGGAATACAGATATGTGACTCCAAAGTACATGAAGAATTCGCCCTCAATCCTCCGCGCCGAAGAGCTCCATTGGCACCTGGCCAAGTAGCTGATCCCACCAGTATCAAAAGTGGTGAGGACTTTCCTGAAGAATGGGCTAAGCGCCAAGCCAAATTGGCAAGACAAGCCAAGGAGGCTGTGAAGAAATTCAATGAGATTCTGCTGCTGCTGCTGCTACTGAGGCCTCGGTCAAGCCGAGGAAATCAATGCCAAAGAAGCCTGCTCGTAAGCCAAGTGCTTCACCAACAGCGCCCTCACGGCCAAGTTCCTCAGCTATGCCCTCACGGCAAATTCCTCAGACTTCCACTGCTCCACCAAAGTCCTCAGCAGCTCCCTCAAAGTCCTCAGCTCCTGTGCATCTGGCTACATGTCAAAGGACTACGGGTTTCTCGATTGCCTCTGGTGTCTCAGCAAGTTCCTTAGCTGCACCAATGTCCTCATCAGGCCCCACACTATTGAAGACTAAAGCAACAGCTGGACGCGGTCCTCGACCAAGTCCAAGGAAGAAACAGGTCGCATTTCATGTGCCCTCTAATGATGAAGCTTCTGATGATGAACTTGCAGAAATCATCAGAGACAGACAGGTGAAGGCCGCTAGAGCCAAAGGCACATCTGTGTCACTGCTTTTGGATCCGAGGAAGATCCTCGACTACATTGACCTCTGGCACAAGGATCCAAACACCCCAATGCCTGATCTTCCTCTGACTCCTGGTCAAAGTCACATGATGACCCATTTCATCACTCAAGAGAAATGGAAATTTGAGAAGGCAAGAGAGATCAAGAAAGCGCAATATAGGAAGGAGAAGCTCCTAAAGAAAAATGTTGTCAGAATGACACCTGAGGAACTTCTCAAGGCTCAGTCTGAAATTCAAGCCCCCAGCAAAGACTTCGATGCCTACTATGCTGATTGGCAAGGAGCCAAAGTGAGATTCGTCGATCTGACGAAGAAATTCACAAATGTTGCAGCCCCATCGCAACAAGAAAATCCTCAGGCTGCAGACTGTGCTCAACCTGCTGAAGAACATGCCAGCACCGCTGATGACTTTTAGCCTGCTGATGAAAATGCTAGTTCCAGGGCTGATGACTCCATTCCAGCCGCTGAAGAAATTGCCAGGGCATCCACTAGTGGTGCACCTGAAGAAACTGAAGAGATCAGGGCAACTGCATCAGTTGCGCCTGAAGAAAATCAACCAGATTCCTCAGCTCCTCCCGCGCCTACACCAACTCCAATTCTTCCATCTGCCTATGAGGTGAAGAAGACCAAGGCTACAGAGCGAGCTGCGGTGAAGAAAAGGAAGGCATCTGCTGTGTCAAATTCTTCAGCTGCGAAGAAAATGAAGCCAATGACCAACTCATTTGAAAATCCAATTGATGTTGTTCCAATTTCATCCATGTCATCAAAGAAAATTGTTCCTTTTGGAGAAGATTATAAGATCCCAAGCGGATCAGATGAAGAAAATCATTCTGCTTCGTCAGAGCAGATTGATGAAGAAATTGAAGTGGATGCAATCCCTTCAACGACAGTCATTTCCTCACCTATGCCTCTGTTCACAGCTGAAGAGGCTGGTGTTGAGGAAATTGAAGATGAGGATGTGGATATTGGATGCACCACACCTATGATGAACGATGACTTTTGGGAAAGTCAGCATCCCAATACTCCTCTATTCACACCTATCCAACAGATTCCCCAGTCCCCGGCAACAACAGTTCAGATGGGCTCTGAAGAAACTCAACCCACTCCCTCTGTTCATGAAGAAATTCCAGCCGCTAGTGCTGAAGAACCTGCTGCTGCTGATCCACAGGTTGCACAAGAAGAGGAACCAGAAATTCCTCAGCCTGAAGAATCTGAGATTGCGATTCCTGAGGTTGTGCTGCAAATTACTGACACTCCTCTGCCCAAGCCGAAGAATCCGTTCTCAAGTAAGCAAAAGTTCAAGGCTGAAGACTTCTTTTCGGAGCATGTGTTCTTCACTGACTACAATCCATATGACTCTGCTCGCATAAGGAAGAGGCCTTTCTGGACTGCAAGTCAAGCCAACTTTTATTCCTCAGTGCTGTTTGACAAAGACAAAATCTTCGATCATGAGCATATTCCTCACGTGGATATGGAATCTCTGCCATGCTTCGAGCCAGTCCTCAGTGTTATTCACGATAAAGGATTACTCAACTTCTGCACTGACATCTGTGATTGGAATGAAGAACTCATTCTTCAGTTCTACGTACACTGCATATCACTAGAAACGTTGAAGATGTCAACTCATGGGTGTTGGATTGGATGACCGAAAACACTCACTACAAGGCACCAACAACTGAATTGCTTCGTGTCCTTCCTCTCGATCCTCCCCATGACAGTGCACGTTGCATCTACAATGACCCTGAACTGACAAATCACTATATGCAAGTGCTCATGAAGCCTTTGAAGCCAGGGCAGGCACCACGAACCAAATTCCTCGTCAAGGAATTACTCTATGTGCCTCGGACTGTTTGTCGCATTCTGACGAAGACAATGAGTGCTATCAAAGGTCACGAGTCAAATGATGAAGAAGTCGTTGGCATCATGAAGAATATGCTTTTCAACATCATTCATGGCATTCCCGTCAACTTCCATGATTTCTTCATGAGGACTCTGGCAAATGTTGCTATGTCACCATTCGAGCTGAAACCCTATGCTCCTTGGATTATGAGATTCATCAGGGCAAGATCTTCACTGAATTACAAAGCTGACACTTTGAACCACGGTAGCTACTTGCCTCCCATTGAAGTCCTCAAACGGCCAGTTTCATCATCTGATGATAAAGGCAAGGCAGCTGCTGTGATTGATGAAGGCATTCGTCCATTGGATGGTCAATTTCGTCTAGCTACATCTTACTCTACCAATGATGACTCTGCCACACATGACACTGCCGCAAATACCTCGGCCAAGCAAAATCCTCAAGCCACAGCATCCAGGGTGATGACTGACCGTGAGTTACTCCTCAGTCTTCATCAGAAGGTTGATTGCAATCACAAATGGGTAAAGCATCAGTTTGGTGCAATTCTTCACAACATGACCTCAACACACAATGCAGTGAAGAAGAACCATTACTACCTTCATGAAACCCTCAACCGCACCTGGGCTGTCCTCACTCATATCTATAGCGCTGAAGAACTAAAGACTATGGGTCTCAAGGAAGAATTTGACTGGTCTGCACCTCCTCCGAAGAAATTCAAGAGGGTCAAAGTTCCTCCACTGGTGGCCAGCTCTTATTCTTCATCGCATGATACTGATGAGTATGAAGATTTGGACGACACTGCAGCAGGCCCTGCTACAACAAACAACCCCGACAACGCTGGCGCTCCTCCATCAACTTGAAATTCTTCAGGGGCGTTAGTCCTTAGTTTCAATCCTTTTGGTCATTGATGACAAAGGGGGAGAAATCTGAGTTAGTCTTCAAGCGGGTCTATATAAAGGGCGTTTTTTTAAGTTACAACTCTCGTTCTTCTGAAACTTTTATATGGATCGAGTTGTAATCTTAAACCCGATGGAGCTCTGATACTTTTGGATGGCGCTCTAATACTTTTGATGCACTATGCTCTGATTGATGCCATTCTGCATGCTTATTCCTCGTTAATATTATTGCACGCATGCTGAATTTCATCAGGCACCATATTTCATCATGCATTTCAAATTCTTCATATTATATGTCAAATGCGTGTATAAATTACAAGATATAGGGGGAGATCTCCATGATTCAACTCTTCAAATGTGCATTGCCTCAAACGCAAATTCCTCACTATGCACATCTTCAGGGGGAGTTCTTCTATATCTTGCAATCAAATTCCTCAATATCAGTATTTACACTTCATATGTTTATCCCCGTTGAAAACTTAACCTATGTTGTCATCAATCGCCAAAAAGGGGGAGATTGTAAGTGCATCTAGTGCCCCTTAGTGATTTTGGTGTATTGAAGACTTATAGGTTAAGGGACTGATGCGTTTGTAAGTATACACAGGTCTATAAGTCTATGAGGAGTTTGATATTTATAGAGAAAGTCGACCCCTAAAAATGAAGTTCTTTGACTGAAGACTTTGATATTCTGAAGACTTTGAAAGTGAAGAAATTGGTGTGACCTTGAAGACTTGGTATTCATTTGAGGAACATGAAGCGTGAAGACTTTTGTTTTCGTAGTTTCATTTTCTCTTTCTTGAGTCATAGGAAACACCGTACTGTTAAAGGGGGTCGAGTAAATACTAAGGAAAATTTTCCATGTGATGCTCAACTCAAAATCCTACACCTACCAATCCCTTCGAGTGAAGCCATTGGAAATCTCATACAGTTCAGTCAAATTCTTCAGTGACAGAGACGCAGTTCTTCTGGTCACTGAGGACTTTGCTCTGACTGAGGAGTTAGGAATTCACCAGTGCGAATTGCCTACACAGTGAGGAACATGATAGCCCTGAGGAATTTGAGAGTCAAATTTCCGACCGTTGCTGTGCTGCGCGCCAGCTGTCCCAGAATATCTTATCCACCTAACGGTCATATCATTGAAGGGCATTTATGTCTTATCATGTCGGGCTGCTCCCTAGGCTATAAATAGCCGCCCCCTACAACCACTAGTTGGTTGGCTGCTCCGAGAGAACTTGACACTTGTCATTTGAGAGCAACCCATCCTCCGAGGACTTTGAGCGAAAATCATCAAGTGAGGAAAACCCAAAAACCAAACCCCCACAAACCCAAAGTGATTGAGCATCACTGAAGAAATTGATCATGCGTGGCTCCGACGCTTGTTACCTTTGAAGACTATGCTTCTTCCAGACGGTTAGGCGTCAAGGTCTAGAGCATCCAAGAGGAATTGTGGATTGCCGAGTGACCAAGTCTGTGAAGGTTTGGAAGTCGCCTGAAGACTTACCACGAGTGATTGGACGAGGTCTGCGTGGCCTTAGTTCAAGGAGAATACGGTGAGGACTGGGTGTCCTGAGTTGCGGCTCAGTGACTGGGTGTCCGGGACTGCGTGTCCTCGAGCTTAATACTCAGCCGCTCCAACCAGACGTACAACTGAGACAACAGTTGGAACTGGTCTACCAAATCATTGTCTTCACCAACCAACTGGTTCTATTTCCTCAACCCTTTCATTTCCTCATTACTGTGTTGAGTGTTTGTTCATATTTGTGCTTGAAGACATCGACTGAAGACTTTCTCAATTTCCTCAGTTCAATTTCTTTAGTCTGTTTGTCTTCGCCTTGTGTTATCCTGTGATTACGCTTTCTGTACTCTGTGCTAGTCTTCATTTCATCATGATGACCATGCTTGTATTCTGTTACGCTTACTTCTTAGTACTTATTCCGCTGCTAGTAGTTCTTCAGTAAGGAATTTCCTCACCGGCAAATTCCTCAGTGAAGAATTCATAAGAATCGCCTATTCACCCCCCTTCTAGTCGATATAACGCACTTTCACACGTTAGGGGAGATACGGGCTGCCCACGAGGGTGGGGGGCGCACCCACCCCCCCCGGGCGCGCCCCCTGCCTTGTTGGGCCCCCGTAGCTCCTCCGACGTACCCCCTGCACCCATATATACTCTCGTACCCTAAAACTTCTAGAACAGAAGATAGATCGGGAGTTCCGCCGCCGCCAGCCTCTGTAGCCACCAAAAATCTTTCGGGAGCCCTTCCCGGCACCCTGCCGAAGGGGGGATCCTTCACCGGTGGCCATCTTCATCATCTCGGTGCTATCCATGACGAGGAGGGAGTAGTTCACCCTCGGGGCTGAGGGTATGTACCAGTAGCTATGTGTTTGATCTCTCTCTCTCTCTCTCTCGTGTTCTCTCTTGTGTTCCATCTATGGCACGATCTTGATGTATCCCGAGCTTTGCTATTGTAGTTGGATCTTATGATGTTTCTCCCCCTCTACTCTCTTGTGATGAATTGAGTTTCCCCTTTGAAGTTATCTTATCGGATTGAGTCTTTTATGAGAACACTTGATGTATGTCTTGGTGATCAACTTGCGGGTTTCGTGACATTGGGAACCTATGCATAGGGGTTGGCACACGTTCTTGACTCTCCGATAGAAACTTTGGGGCACTCTTTGAAGTACTTTTATGTTGGTCGAATGAATCTGAGATTGTGTGATGCATATTGTATAATCATGCCCACGGATACTTGAGGTGACAATGGAGTATCTAGGTGACATTAGGGTTTTGGTTGATTTGTATCTTAAGGTGTTATTCTAGTACAAACTCTTTTATAGATCGATCCGAAAGAATAACTTTGAGGTGGTTTCGTACCCTACCATAATCTCTACATTTGTTCTCCGCTATTAGTGGCTTCGGAGTGACTCTTTCTTGCAAGGTGAGGGCTTGTTATATTATCTATCTATGTTATTATTGTTGAGAGAACTTGCACTAGTGAAAGTATGAACCCTAGGCCTTGTTTCCTATCATTGCAATACCGTTTATGCTCACTTTTACCATTATTTACCTTACTGTTTTTATTATTTCAGATTACAATAACCTTTATCTACTATCTATTTTGCACTTGTAGCACCATCTCTTCGCCGAACTAGTGCACCTATACAATTTACCATTGTATTGGGTGTGTTGGGGACACAAGAGACTCTTTGTTATTTGGTTGCAGGGTTGCTTGAGAGAGACCATCTTCATCCTACGCCTCCCACAGATTGATAAACCTTAGGTCATCCACTTGAGGGAAATTTGCTACTGTCCTACAAACCTGTGCACTTGCAGGCCCAACAACGTCTACAAGAAGAAGCTTGTGTAGTAGACATCAAATACAAGGCCTTATTAGATGGTCTTCGTATGGCTGTCTCCATGGGCATATAATGCCTGGAAGTGCGCGGGGATTCAAACCTCACAATATCTCAAATAAATGGAGATTTCGATGCCAAAGATGTGAAGATGGTGGCTTACCACAACGTCGTTCTCAAAATGTCGGCTCGGTTCGAAGGGCTCGAGTTTCATCATGTCGCTCAAGAAAGTAATCAAGTGGCGGATGTCCTTGCTCGCATCGGTGCTATGCGCGAGCCTGTCCCACCCAACATCTTTCTGGAAAGGCTCTTCAAGCCATCCGTGGTGTGGCAAGGGGAGAGCAGCAACACCAGTCCGGATCCGAATACAACCCCAGATTCCGAGCACACCGATATCATCGGGGGCTCAGCCACCGAAATAACACCGTCGGCCCACCTTATCATGGCAGTCATTGCCCCATGGACTGAACCCTTCTTGGCCTACCTTAATAGGTGAGAACTCCTTGAGGATCAGAATGAGGCGCGCCGCATTCTCCAGCGCTTGAAAGCCTAAAAGGTTCATGATGGAGAACTCTACAAGAAAAGCGCTACCGGAGTACTTCAAAGATGTATCTCTGAGGAAGAGGGGCGGTAACTCTTGGCTGAAATTCATGCTGGTCTCGGTGGTCACCACTTCGCAGCTCGGGCCCTTGTAAGCAAGGCCTTCCGTACAGATTTCTATTGGCCGACGGCCCGAGCATATGCACATGACTTGGTCCAACGTTTCGTCGGATGCCAGATTTTCGCCAACCAAAGCCATATGCCACCCACCGCTCTACAAACAATCCCCATCACTTGGCCTTTCGCAGTCTGGGGGCTTGATATGGTCGGACCCCTTGAAGGAGGAAGCCATAAGAAAAAATATCTGTTGGTCATGGTGGATAAATTCACTAAGTGGATAGAGGCCAAACCAGTTAAAACGGCCGAAGCCAGACCAGTGATAGACTTCATATCCGGTGTTGTGCACTGTTATGGTGTTCCACACAACATCATAACCGATAAGGGCTCCAATTTCACAGCCGATGAGGTGAAAACCTGTTGTGTTAATCTGGGCATTAAGCTCGATTACGCCTCCGTCTATCACCCGCAAACAAACGGTCAAGTCGAACGAGCCAACGGTCTTATTATGAGTATCACTAAGCCCAGACTAGTGCGGTCTTTGAAAGAATCAAACAAGCACTGGGTAGAGGAGCTCGACTCCATACTCTGGGGGCTGCGGACCACGCCCAACCTCACTACCAGATATACACCTTTCTTCATGGTGTATGGTGCAGAGGCTGTGTTACCCTGCGACATTATTCATGACTCACCTCGAGTGCACATGTACGAAGAGAGAGAGGCCGAGCTTGATCGGCAGGACAACTTAGATGCCCTGGAGGAGGAGCGCGACGTCACAAAAGCCCGTTCTGCATTTTATCAACAACAGGCCCACAGATATCAAAGCAGAGGATTACGGACCAAGACTTATAATGTTGGCAAACTCGCTCTACGCTTGCCGGAGAAGAAAAAGGACAAACTCAAGCCCAAGTGGGAGGGTCCCTTCATCATTGACAAAGTCCTCACTGGAGGAGCGTACCGCCTGCGTGATGCATCAGACAATTGCCTAGAGCCGAAGCCATGGAACGCGGCCAGACTCTGAAGATTCTATGCCTCGCACCGAACTCTTCATTCGTCTCCTTCTCCCTTTTGTTTTCATTATTTATTTATTTTTTCCCTCTCTTTTCACTTTTTCTTTTTTTAGCCTTAAAGCTCTTGTGCGGCTAAACCGTGCACCTACGACGTACACATCCTCAAATATGTACGTCCATTATACCTGGGGGCTTGTTGTATAGAAGCTTATTATTATTATTATTATTATTATTATTATTATTATTATTATTATTATTATTATTATTATTATTATTATTATTATTTTCCGAGCATTAAGCTCACCACATATGTGTCTTTTGCTCATATGTGCCTTTTCTTCGCCATTATATGCATCAATATGACTTAAGTTTTGGCCAAGCTCGGTTGCCTGGCTCCTGTGCTTATGCCCTACGTTCCCGTTACTTCACCTAGGGCATAAAGGGAGCACCTCTGCGATTCTTACTGCCGGGTCATTCGGATGTGTGCCTCAAACTGGGTGAAGCTGAAAGCTAACATTCTTAAGGGAATATTCTGTCAGCGGACTAAAGATGTGTTTTACTCATTACACTATGAACCCCCACATGTTACGTATACTGCGATTTTTCAATCACAGTTCGGGCATGCATGTTAGCGCATGCTCACCCAGGGAAAGGAACCCTTAACGGAACTATTCTCTCTGGAAGATGTTTCTTATAATTACAATGTAATATAACATAGCTAGCCGGATACTTGTCTGTTCAAGCAACTATGACCCCTATGCCTGGTTTGCACGCATACCCCGGTTTTATTTTGCCGCTCAAGTATTCGGAAACACTCCGCACCTTCGGGTCCACAGGTTGAAGCGAAAAGGTCTGCCATGACAATTGTTTTACAATCCGGCTAGGGAAAAATATGTCAAGGAAAGTACATAGTCACTTGGACTCAAAATTTCCTCTTCTATGGTGTCCAACAGGTTGTCTAGCTTACAATCCTGTTGAGAATATTTTGCGGCTACATTTACCTGTTCATATACCAAACTAACGGGAATTTCTTTTCCATATGACCCTAAAGGTCCGACCCGGGCCATATGATTCGGATCAAGCTTGGTATACCATGTTTTCACCATGGCCTAGGCCTCTCGCGCACCTTCCCGGCAGGCCGATATCTTCCATAATCGGAAATTCCGCCACGCTCCCTTAAATAGCTGTACAAGCTCCTCCATACTTTCTGGAGGGGAGGCAGATGGCCATAAGGCCTTGGCAACGCTTCGCATTGCCTACCAAGCTCGCTCGTGCATTTGCAACAGCTCTTGTAGCAGATCGCCCAAAGATCCGGTCATCTCCTCTTCGGGACGGCCAGTCAGCATACCTACAGACATAACTCTGTCAGTTCCTTTCCTCACCAAATTACGCGGAGGTAAGTTTGAACACATACTAAATATGTCGCCTTGCAGCCTCTTATTTTCCTTTACGTAGTCAGCCAACTGGGCCCGTACATCTTTGAGTTCTCCTCCCAGCTATGTGTTGGAATCCTGGAGTTTGTTTTTCTCCTCCCTGACCCGTGTCAGTATACGTTCGCCCGCGGCCAGTTGCCTTTTGGCTTCTTGTTCACCCACTTGTGCGACTTCCGGCGCCTCCCCCGGATGATCTGACGATCCTGCCATAAGATATGCAACTGTGTTAGCATTGCTGGTATATAATTTGGTTTTTCTCGATGGAGGGACACATTACCAGGCGATGCCTTCTTGGATTTCTCCAGTTCGGCTGTCGCAGAAGCTAGCTGGGTCCAACACTTTTCCAGCTCTTGAGATAACATGTTGTTCTTCTCCGTAAGCACTTGGTTTTACAAATGATCCTTAAATCAGCTGAATCAACTCCTTCAAGTCTCGGGGGTTACTGGTATATATTGTGAGCTCACCCACATATCTTTCAAATATTGGTCTGTGGCTCTGGCAAGCCCATCTCGAGCAGCTCGGATGTACGGATCACCCAAGCTGAAGGCGTTGAATGCCTCTGTTGTAAAGCCGGGGTCACGAAGAGCAGCCCTCCGGCACCAATGGTTCATGGCGCTCTCCACTTCCAAGTTTGTGACAGACACATCATCCAAATCCTCTGTCAAAGGACAATCCGACGGCACTCCTGTATCAACCTTGTCATTACAGCAGGGGCTGGAACCCGGCTGTTGGGAGTGTGACGGGCGGGAATCCCGGACATAGTCCGGCGAATGATCTTTCTGATAAGACACGAACGGTTAATGTCATAGTTGGATGTGACCACCAAAGGGCATATTTACAATGCCATACGTCTTTGATGACAGCTCTGATGCGTCTTTGCTTGCCTTCCTCTTTGAAAGCTTGCCTGGTGCGGGCGCCGCTCTATTTAGAGTCGCCTATGGTGCAAGATGGCGCGTCGAGCGCCTCCCCTTTGGAGCACGAGGTAGCGCGGTGGGTGAGGCAGAATGAGGAAGCTCTTTCGGAGGAAACATCTACTGATTACTTACGTGTGAGGCAGGGAGAAGACCAGGATAGTCGGTGGTGATGGCCACTTCCGTGCCGTCATGGTACGCCTGGTAAAACACTCCATCCTCGAGCTCCACGAATATATCTGGATCCTCTTGGAATTCGGGGTCCAGGTCCCGGTTGTGGTCCTCTGGCTGTGGAGCGGGGCTGTGGAGCCCCTTGGTGATCTTCCGCCATTCCTGTTACAAATGGATGGATTAATGTCCATAGAAAGTGACTCAGGGAGTAGATTGAGTAGAGTAGTGGGATTGGAACTCACCCAGCTAGGAGGATTGTACATGCAAAATCCGTCTCGGCGCTTAATACGAAACAACTCCTCTTTCTCCCCTTTCTATAGTTCGGCCAATATTTTGGCCAATGCGGCGGGGGTGTCCGGACCCTTCCGACCGCCGCAGGAGGCGTCATCTTCCCCATTATAGTGCCACATGGGAAGCCTTCTGTATTGGAGTGGCTGAACCCCTTGTACTATGGAAGTCACCATTACCTCAACTATTGATAGTCCGGACTGGGTGAGCGTATTTATCTTTCTCATTAATTAACAGACTTTTGCGCTGTCTTCCCCCTCGAGGCTCCGAGGGCGCCAGCTGTGGCGTTTCTTCAAAGGAACGCTTGAAAATTCAGGAAGACCCATTCGGACTGGGTCGGAAAGGGCGACGTCCTTGATATAGAACCATTCGGAAGGCCACTCTTCGGATGCCTTCTTCGGCGTGCCGGACAGGTATTCGGTCCCGGCGATGCATCATACCTTGGCTCCGCCCACTTCATATATTGATCCCTCTTGGCTACGTGGGACGAGGCAGAATAGTTTCCTCCATAATTCAAAATGGGCCTCACAACCTAGGAATAGTTCACAAAGAGCAACGTAACTCGCGATGTGCAGGATGGAGGCAGGAGTGAAATTGTGCAGTTGCAGGCCATAATACTCCAGAAGCCCTCGGAGGAACGGATGGATTGGAAATCCAACGCCTCTCAACAAGTAGGGAACGAAGCATACTCATTCCCCCTGGATGGATTGGGGCAATTCTCCGCCTGAGCCCCGCTGCTGAAGGAGGTCAATCCTACTCGAATGGGGGCTAGATCCACGGGGGGAAGAAATCCCTGTGTCTGTAGCTTCGCTAACTGACTGTGGGATACAGAACATTTCTCCCAATTGCCTTTTCTGCTGTGGGGGTGGGAGGAAGAGCTGGGAGCACTAGCCATGTTGGAATGGTCTCTCCTAGCAAGCTCTGAGGATTCCTTGCTTGGTGCGGGATGGATCTGATGATCCCAATCTCTTTAAATAGACACCTTTCTTACATGGTCAGGGTGATATGTACAAAAATACTCCGACCTCTCATATGCGCTCGACACGTGGAAGATGAAGTCTTGAAGGTGTGGAAGCCGATGGGCGCGACATTAAATGGAAAGCCGAATACTGCACTTTAAGTCAGGTACTTTGAAGTAATCGGAGGAGGAACCCGCCTTGCAATGCCGAAGACAATTTGCACGTCGGAGACCTCGTCATTGAAGCCTGGTTCAGGGGCTACTGAGGGAGTCCTGGATTAAGGGGTCCTCGGACGGCCGGACTATGTAGCATGGGCCGGACTGTTGGGCTATGAAGATACAAGACAGAAGACTCTCTCCCGTGTCCGGATGGGACTCTCCTTGGCGTGGAAGGCTAGCTTGGCGCTCGGATATGAATATTCCTTTCTCTGTAACCGACTTTGTATAACCCTAGTCCCCTCTGGTGTCTATATAAACCAGAGGGCTTAGTCCGTAATGGCAAAGATAATCATACAGGCTAGACTTCTAGGGTTTTAGCCATTATGATTTGTGGTAGATCAACTCTTGTAATACTCATATTCATCAAGATCAATCAAGCAGGAAGTAGGGTATTACCTCCATAGAGAGGGCCCGAACTTGGGTAAACATCATGTCCCCCACCTCCTATTACCATCAACCTTAGACGCACAGTTCAGGACCCCCTACCCGAGATTCGCCGGTTTTGACACCGACACCAAGCCCACCAGGACGTCATGACCAGAAGGTTTGCAGGCGAAGACCACCTTTCGCTAGGATAATATGTACTACTTGTCCCCGCTCAAAATTGGCCACTATGGGATCCCTTCCCTCCTAAGTTTTGGGGGAAGAGGACCAAGGCAACTATAAATATAGCCTAGCTACCACCATAGAAGGGATCGGACCGCCGGGGGACGAATCCCTTGAGCTCATATCCACCCCCAAAGCAGACCCTGTGAGGATGTTCTTCACTGTACTAGTTCATCCTAGCCCCCGCGAGGCTAATCCACCACAAAGCAGGAGTAGGGTTTTACACCGTGATATGTCTCCAACGTATATAATTTTTTATTGTTCCATGCTATTATATTACCCGTTTTGGATGTTTATGGGCTTTACTCTACACTTTTATATCATCTTTGGGACTAACCTACTAACCGGAGGCCCAACCCAAATTGTTGTTGTTAGCCTATTTCAGTGTTTCAAAGAAAAGGAATATCAAACGGAGTCCAAACGGAATGAAACCTTCGGGAGCGATCTTTTTGGAACAAACGCAATCCAGGAAACTTGGAGTGGACATCAAGAAGCAGCCGAGGCGGCCACGAGGCAGGAGGGCCCGCCTCAAGATCCCCAGGGTGACTGAGGAGGCCATCATCTCAGCCTTCTCCGACGTTATGCGTGATATCAAGATGAAAGAGGAGCTAGCAATCCATGAAGACTTGTGCACATCACTGGAGCTGTTCAACTTGGCGACCAAGTGCGCAAGGCTGAGGAAGGGCGCCTCTCCCTCCTTGAGCTTTCGGCTGCCGACCCAGAAGAGAAGAAGCCCAAGGTCAAGGACGTGAAGCGCAAGGGGGCTGCCGTGCTCGCGACAGAGCCACACACCAAGCGAGGTAGGGATCAGCCTGAGTCATCCAAGGGCAGCCGGTACTGCGTGTACCACGACCTCCACACCCACAACACCAAGGAATGCCAAGAGCTCAGGGCTGTGCGAGATGGGCATATCGGCCAACGCCCCAACCGCAACGACCGGGGCTATGGCCGAGGAGGAGGAAGAGGCGGAGGACGATGGGAAGATCGTGGCCCTCGCCAAGGGTGGCATGACCGACCTCGCGAGGACCGCTGGCAGGACCAACCTCGCGAGGGAGGTTGGAGGGATCAGCCTCATGAGGATCGCCCTCAGGGAAATGCAGGCCTCCCTCCTCTGCCACCACCGCCAAGGAGGAATGAAGACCATTATCAGGACGAGGGGGCTGGGGCTTCCAGGAGCCGCGCGCAATCGCTTGCATCCTGGGCGGTGCTCAGGCCCCAGCCTCTCAGCGCATCTTCAAGCAGTTTGCTCGCGAGGTGAATGCAGTCCTCCCCAAGCTTGAGGCCACGCGCCCTCTTAGGTGGTCAGTGTGCGCCATCACGTTCAGCTCAGCGGATCAGCTCAAATGCGCAGCGACGGCCGGAGTCCTCCCGATGCTTTGCTCCCAAGTCATTAGCAATGTGCAAGTCACCAGAACCCTCTTCGATGGCGGAGCTGGACTCAATGTCCTGTCCGTCGAGACATTCAACAATCTCCAAGTGCCATATGATCAGCTTCTGCCAACCAAGCCTTTCTCAGGAGTCACTGATGGTTCCACCGTCCCGATAGGGCAAGTTCGCCTTCCCGTCACCTTTGGGCAGCGCAACAACTACCGCACCAAGCTCATTGACTTCGACGTCGCCCACATTCGCCTGCCATATAATGCCATCCTCGGGTACCCAGCCCTGGCCAAGTTCATGGCAGTGACTCACCACGGCTACAATGTCCTCAAGATGCCAGGGAGCGGTGGGATCATCACAGTGCCTTGTGAGGAAAGGGATGCAGTGTGTTCTCTTGAGCGTGCCTTCCAAGCCGCGACAATCGAAGACCCATATCACAGGAGCGGGAGGCTTCCTAAGGTGGTCCCTAAGAAGAAGAAGGCTTCACCTGGCCCGAACACTCATGAGGCAGGTACCTCCGGAGGCGTTGCGTCAGGATCCGCGCCTGTTCAAGGGGCGCCACCCTCTGTCGCATAGGAAGGCGCGCCCGGTGCCTTCCTCGGGTAGGGCTCAGGGGCTCTCTCCTAGAGGGCCACCGACCTCGCCAAGGTCACGAGGGAGGCGCTTGGGCACCACTTGGAGGCATGCTTCAAGGCACGTTTCCCTTAGGAAGGCATGAGGGAAGGAGGGCCAAACCCTCAGGAGTTCATCGCGAGGAACATTCTGGAGCTACAGGAGTCATGAGTCATGCCTGGCAGCCGCCGCCTACCCGCCATAGCCCCACATCCCGGCGAGGATGGTGGGCTGCGCGTTTGCATCGATGTACCAGGGCTCAACCAAGTCGCGTCTCACGAGCGCCTCTGGCCTTCACGCGTTGGGCATTGTGAGGGTCCACCTCATAGCTACGTTCGCATGCCCTTCGGCCTGCCGAACGAGTCTGCTGTCCACCAGCGCCTGATGAGGAGCATCCTGGAAGCTCAGGTGGCCAGGCACCGCGCGTTCCTGGAGGAGATGGAGATGGACCTTGAGGAGCCGCCCGGACCCCTAGAGCCTCCCGAGGCTCAGGGCTCCGAAGGCTCGTGAGGGTTGGCTTCTTCACCACGCGTCGTCAGCTACCCCGACACTCTCTCTGCAATGGTATCAAGTGACATCTTTCAAAGTTCCATTTTCAGCTGGGAGCACCCGCAGGGCTGCATCATTCCCAGGTCGCGTGGGTCCGTCCCTGCGGCATGTATCCGTCTTGCTTATGCTCTTTACCTACCTTGTTGGGGGCGCCCCTCGGGCTGCATTATCCCCAAGCTGCTCGGGCCCGACCCAGTGGCATTTGCATTTTCCTCATCTATCTGAAGTGGATTTGCTCCTCCGCACTTAACCTGACTCCCATGGATATCATCTGCTGCTTATCGCGGACCTCTCCGCTCTCATGCAAAGCGCTTGCACGTTAAAAGGGGGGCGCCCGAGCATCGCGACTCATGGGCTCTTACTGGCTCTCCAGCCCTCACCCCCTGGCCTTGACCCACGGCATCGCGACCTGTCATACCAGCGGCGGCTAAGCTCGCTCGAGGGCCGGGACCTGAGGATGTAGAGCATTTGCATTCTAACCACCCTGCAGGAAGACACCATTGATAAAGGCCCAGAGCCAGGCGCAACCCGCCTCGAGGTAGGGCCTCGTGAGTCCTGCGCTGGCTCACGGGTGCCCAGATACACCTCTCCTAGCCCTACCGTGCCGGCCACGTGTCAGCGCGGGGCTGTACACGCCCCGGGGGCTCCTCCCGGAGGTGAGCCCCCTCCCACGTACCAGTGGAAGCACCATGCTCCGTGCTGGCTGACGACACTGCCGAGGAGCGGCTATGCTCATACACATACAGAAGCGCTATGCTCCGCACTGGTGATAAACAACTAAGGGCAGCCCACGGCCGTATCAACCTCAGGGAGCCCAGAGCTTAGTGTCTGGCACCATCGCAACGCCTTCCCTCGGGAGTGCCACGCGAGGGGGCTGGACACGGGGGCTGCGCCCGGGCTACGCCCGTACGCACGCCACCCAGCCAGGTCCCTCGGACCTAGTCGTCGCGCACCTCTCCCGGAGCGGAGCCAAGGTATGAAGACTCGTTTGCACGTCAAGGGGGACTCCTGAGCATCATGACTCAGGAGCCTAACTGGTCACGTAGCCCCTCACTCCTTAGTCCCGTCCTGGTTTCCGGTCGGGGCTAACGGCGGCTAAGGTATGCGCGGGGCCGGGCCCTGCCGACGTAGAACGATAAATCCACTCCTATGCCTCCCTTCCCTACTTGTTGTTTGCGCGTCAAGGGGGACTCCTAAGCATCGCGACTCAGGAGCCTAACTTGCCACGTAGCCCCTCACTCCTTAGTCCCGTCCTGGTTTCCGGTCGGGGCTAACGGCGGCTGAGGTATGCGCGGGGTCGGGCCCTGCCGACATAGAACACAGGCAAATAGGAGGGAAAATGCAAATTCTAGGGAATTCAAAAGCAAATATTACAAGCCATAGAGTGTTTCACAACACCAAACACAAGTTTAAATGCCTCCATGAGGCATCGTGCATGTTGCAGGAATTAGAACAGGACAGAAGCTGCAAAGGGATCACTTTCCAGTGGCGCCGCCGCCTGTGGTGGAGTCACGCTGGGCGGCTCCACCTCCTGAAGCTGCGGAACTGGCGGCGTCGCGCCTGGGTAAGGTGCTGAAGGCACGGAACCTCCCTAGCAAAGCCGCGGCTCGGCACTTCACGGCCTCAGCAGCAGCGGCGGCGAGGTCGCCACTCACAGGGTCCAGCAGGCTTTCGAGGTCGACATTGGGGTCGCAAAGGTAGACGTGGCTGAGGAAGCGCGTCAGCGCTACAGACGACAGGGCACGCGCCTCGGCCTCGGTCGTAGGGCCAAGGCCGTCCGTGACATCTTCAAGCGCACGGACCAGGAAGGGAAGCAGCTCGGCAGGGCCGTCCTCTTCGCCAACCAACGGCTTCTCTAAGCCTCCCTCGTAGAGCGTCTTCAGCGCAGCGCGAGCCTTCTCCTCCAGCTTGGCGAAGGCCACTCGATCCTCGGCTAGGACCTGCATCTTGCGGTCTAGCTCGGTCCTCTCCACCTTCAGCGCATGCTCCAGCGTCTCCAACCGGCCATGGCGGTCATCAAGCTTGGCGTCCCGGTCCTTGACGGCAGCCTCCCGAGCCTTCATCTCCTCCTCCTTCTCCTGGCGGATGCGTACCTCCTTCGCGAGCTCGTCACGCAGGCCTTGCAGCTCGACCTCCAGCACCTTGCAGCGGCCCCAGGCATCCGCAGCGTCACCCTGGGCAGCATCGCGAGCAGCCTTGACCTGGAAGGTATCTTGCTTCTCCTCGTCGGAGGCAGACGTAGCCTGGCTCAGCGCCGCTCAGACAGAGGCGACAGAGTGGGCCCAGCAAGAAGCTAGCTCCAGGCGCCCGACCACCAAGCGAGGGTCCGCGCTTTGGAGATCCTCCTGCAGCCGGCTCAGTTCGTTGGCGGCCTAGTCCAAGATGGCAGAGGGATCAGAAGAGACGGCAGCTGGTGGACCAGGCAGAGAGTGAGGGAGTCCTGGATTAGAGGGTATCCGGACAACCGGACTGTATACATCGTCCGGACTATTGAAGCATGAAGATACAAGACTCAAGACTTTGGCCCGTGTCCGGATGGGACTCTCTTTGGCGTGGAAGGCAAGCTTGGCGATCCGGATATTGTGTTTCCTTCCTTGTAACCGACTCCATGTAAACCCTAGCCCTCTCCGGTGTCTATATAAACCGGAGAGGTTGGTCTGTAGAAGGCCGATCACAATTACAATCATACCATCATAGGCTAGCTCTTAGGGTTTAGCCTCTACGATCTCGTGGTAGATCTACTCTTGTACTACCCATATCTTCAATATTAACCAAGCAGGAAGTAGGGTTTTACCTCCATCGAGAGGGCCCGAACCTGGGTAAACATCTGTGTCCCTTGCTTCCTATTACCATCAGCCTTGATGCACAAATCGGGACCCCCTACCCGAGATCCGCCGGTTTTGACACCGACATTGGTGATTTCATTGAGAGTTCCTCTGTGTCGTTGCTACAGGGCTTGATGGTGCCTCCAATTGTCAACAACACGGTCCAAGGCGAGACTTTTCTCCCCGGACAGATCTTCGTGTTCGGCGGCTTCACACTGCTGGCCAATTCTCTTGGCCATCTAGAGCAGATCGACAGCTATGCCCCCGGCCACCAGGTCAGGTTCGGAAACTTGAACTACACGGCAGACATTCACGGAGACTTGATCTTCGACGGATTCGAGCCTGTGCCAGGAGCACCGCACAGTCACGATGAGCACGGCTTAGACCTGCTGTCAGACGATGCGCGAGATATCACCCCGGCAGAAGCCTCGGATCTAAATCCGGAGCAGGTTGCGTTGCCTAAGGACGGAGGGCTGGACCCCGCCCCGCAGGCTGCACACTCATCCGCGATGGAGCCGAACACAGGTCTCACCTCTGTGGAAGCCTGTAACCCCGGGCCCCCGGACTCTTATCCGGTTGTTAGTTCCGGTCCGCACACCCTTGAGCCAGCCGAGCCAGGCTAGGCTCCGGTAATGGAGTTTACCGTTGCGGACATCTTTCAGCACTCGCCCTTTGGTGACATGCTGAACTCATTGAAGTCTCTCTCTTTGTCAAGAGGCTCTGTGCCGAACTATATCCGGCTTGAGTGGGAAGCAGGCGACGACGAATTCCTTGCCCACCCACCACCCACTTCATTGCCACGGTCGATGATCTAACCGACGTGCTTGACTTCGACTCCAAAGACATCGACGGTATGGACGACGATGCAGGAGAATTACAGGAGCCACTGCTTATAGGGCGGTGGACGGCCACCTCCTCATACGATATATATATGGTGGATACTCCAAAGAAAACCAATGGCGACAAGGCAACGGAGGATAACCCCTCAGGAAGAAAAGCAAAGCATGGGCGTCGTCGGCGCCGCTCCAAGCCCCGCCACAACAATACCGGCCCCGGAGATGAAAGCAATCTGGGTGACATCAAAGAGGAATATAACCCTGACCAGCCCGCCTTCGAGCAGGCCAAACAGGAAGATGAGCAGGTCAGCCCAGAAGAACAGGCGACGGACGGATACCCAGAGGAGGACAACTACATGCCCCCCTCCGAAGACGAGATTAGCCTCGGTGACGACGAGTTCGGCGTGCCTGAGGATCCCGTGGAGTAGGAGCGCTTCAAGCGTCGGCTTATAGCCACTATGAGGAGCCTGAAGAAGAAGCAGCAGCAACTCCAGGCTGATCAAGACCTGCTCACAAACAGATGGACTGAAGTCCTGGCAGCCGAGGAATACAGACTCGAGCGCCAAACGGCTGACCGGCCACCCCGTGGACGGGATAAAACAGGATATCAACCCGAATACCATCCCGCACCCCCACGCCGATACACTACACCCCAGGGCAACAGGCAGGTCCTGCAAGATATTCTGGAAAACAAAGCAGGACAACCAAGATCGATCTATGGATCGCGAGGGCGTGCCCCAGCGCGCGATGATGACCGTCACTCCGGATACATTATCAACAAGTCCGGCCGGGCCGAACACAGCAACCTAGACCAATTGGAACTGCGTAGCCACATAGCCCGGCACAGAGGCGCCGCACACCCCCTCTGCTTCACTGACGAAGTGATGGATCATGAATTCCCAGAAGGGTTCAAACCCGTAAACATCGAATCATAGATGGCACAACAGACACCGCAGTACGGATCGAAGATTTCCTTCTCCACATTTGCATGGCCCGCGGAGATGATCTACACGCCATCAAGTATCTTCACCTTAAGCTCAAAGGACCAGCCCAGCACTGGCTAAACAGCCTGCCAGCAAATTCCATTGGCAGTTGGGAAAACCTGGAAGATGCATTCCTCGACAACTTCTAGGGCACATATGTGCGACCACCGGACGCTGATGATCTGAGCCACATTACTCAACAGCCTGGAGAGTCAGCCAGGAAATTCTGGACTCGGTTCCTAACTAAAAAGAACCAAATAGTTGACTGTCCGGACGCTGAAGCCCTGGCGGCTTTTAGGCATAATATCCGTGACGAGTGGCTTGCTCGACACCTCGGCCAGGAAAAACCCAAGTCCATGGCAGCTCTCACAACACTAATGACCCGATTTTGCGCGGGCGAGGACAGCTCGTTGGCTCGCAGCGGCACCATGCCACATTCCGGCACTTCGGATGTCCGTGATAACAACGGCAAGCCATGACGCGACAGACATAAGCGACGGAACAACGGCGACAACACTGAAGACACGGCAGTAAACTCCGGATTCAGTAGATCCAAGTCCGGTCAGCGGAAAAAGCCGTTCAAAAGAAATAATCAGGGACCGTCCAGTCTCAGTCTGGACCACATACTGGAGCGCTCGTGCCAAATTCATGGCACCCCGGACAAGCCAGCCAACCACACCAATAGAGACTGCTGGGTGTTCAAAAAGGCCGACAAAATAAACACCGAAAACAAGGACAAGGGGTTGCACAGCGACGATGACGAAGAGCCCTGGCGTCCGAACACGGGGGGACAAAAGAAATTTCCCCCCAGGTGAAAACGGTCAACATGATCTACGCCACTCACATCCCCAAGATGGAACGGAAGCGAGCATTACGGGATGTCTATGCGATGGAGCCAGTCGCCCCCAAATTCAACCCATGGTCAGCTTGTCCGATTACCTTTGATCGTAGGGATCATCCTACTAGCATCCGTCACGGCAGCTCAGCCGCATTGGTCTTAGACCCAATCATCGACGGATTACACCTCACGCGAGTCCTTATGGACGGCGGCAGCAGCCTGAACCTGCTTTATCAGGACACAGTGCGCAAAATGGGCATTGACCCTTCAAGGATCAAGCCCACCAAAACCACCTTTAAAGGTGTAATTCCTAGAGTAGAGGCCCGCTGTACGGGCTCTATAACATTGGAAGTGGTCTTCGGATCCCCGGACAACTTCCGAAGCAAAGAGTTAATCTTCGATATCGTCCCTTTCCATAGTGGTTACCACGCACTACTCGGCCGAACCGCATTCGCTAGATTCAATGCGGTACCACATTATGCATACCTCAAGCTCAAGATGCCAGGTCCGTGCGGGGTCATAACTGTCAACGGAAACATGGACCGCTCTCTCTGTACAGAAGAGCATACTGCAGCCCTCGCGGCAGAAGTACAATGCGGCCTCCTCCGGCAAACCACCAATCTAGCGACGACAACCTCAAGCACCGTCAAGCGAGTCCGGAGCACCCTGCAACGAGATCATCAGGAATGCCAGGAGCGTGATTAGCAGTCCGGCCTCCGCTCAAGCCCCATCAAAGCAGCATTCGTGCCACGTGTACACAATTACGCACTCAAGATACCATGGGCATAGGCGGAGGCGCAACAATGACTCAGTCAATAGTGCGGGTAACCGCCAAATACCTTCATAATCTTTCCCTTTTACCTTTCAGGACATCGCTTTAGCGCAGCATCCTCAGAAGAGCCGGATTGCCGAACTTACATGGGAGAGACAACCAAGGAGGCAACAGGCGTTGTGCACAGAAGGAAATACCCAGGTGGAATCTATTTACGATCATTATACCTGCTTTATCTATCTATACACAGCCTGCCCCTTGATAGGACATGTAAAATAGTCCTATTTATCTCCGCTTAATGCATCCATTGTAAACATACGCTTAAACGTATTATTCATCAATGGGAGATCATATATAGCGTCAGCTTACTATTCTTATTTGTGCATTTTTTTCTCATAAATGTTTATTTGATATTGCATCCATACACCTTGGTACGGTCAGTTTACCAGGGGCTTCTTATGGCGCCCCATAATACGACAATACAAGTCCGAACACTTTCAACAGTGCAGCACCCCGAACTTATAGCACTATATGCATCAGCTCTGAATCATGCCTTGCGTCTACAGTTGGGTTAGCCCGGCTCCCTTGTTTTGGTACCTTACGTTCCATTATATCGGCTAAGGTAGCGCAGAGAGAACTACTGCGATTGTGTCTCGGTTCTTCCGGACGAGCACCTCAGTTGAGAAAGCCGAAAACTGACCGGCATGATGTGGCGAGAGCTGGTCGCTGTTTGAGAGTTCCTAAAATCCTTAAAGATTTTCCGCTTTAGGCGATAAATCGGCTTCGTCCGACCTAGGCGTGTATAGTGCCCCAATTCGGCCTTCCGGATTCTAGGGGCTTCACCGAAATTTAAAATTGCAGACCTCTATGTCTAAGTGAAAGTTATAAAGCTGCATAGTCTGATTGCCTTGTTCGCTGCGCCGGACACCTCCTTAAGGGACCAAACATTTGGATAAAGAGTGTCCGGGTTTTCCACGAACACCTCAGTACTAGTTATGTGTGGGCAGAAGCCGACAACTGGCCTACTTTCAGAATTTTATAAACATCCGCACAGAAGGTAATATTTTAAATAACAAAAGCACTACATAGCGCAAGTAACTTCGTCTTTAAATTACAAACATGACAGAAGTGAATTCATTCTAAAATGGTGTCCTTGGTACATTCATCGGCCACGAGACGAGCACCCTTCATAACGCCATCATAGTACATCTCGGCATGGTGATGCACCTTGCCCTCCGGCGGCCCGTCCTTCACCAGCTTCTCCGCATCCAGCTTGCCCCAATGCACCTTGACACGGGCAAAGGCCCGGCGGGCACCCTCAATGCAAACGGATCGCTTGATCACTTCAAGCCGTGGACAGGCATCCACCATCCGCTTGATTAGGCCAAAGTAGCTAGTGGGTAGGAGCTCACCAGGCCACATCCGGACTATGAAACCTTTCATAGCCAGTTCGGCCGCCCTATGGAGTTCGACCAACTACTTCAATTGGTCACTCAGAGGCATTGGGTGTTCGGCCCCAGCATACAAGGACCAGAACAGCTTCTCCATTGAGCTCCCCTCCTGGGCACGGTAGAACTCCGCAGCGTCTGATACGCTGCGTGGCAGATCTGTGAATGCCCCTGGAGAACTCCGAATTCGAGTAAGTAAAAGAAACGCCTCCCCCACATGTTTGCTTTGCATAAAGAACTTCTTACCTGCTGCTATCTTTTTGGCCTCCTGGATTTCTTGTTGTGCCTTCTCGGCTCTCTTATACTCACAAGGGCCTTCGCAAGCTCGGCCTCTTTCATCTTCGGATCATGCTCCACGGACCCGTACTTCTTACCGAGGTCCTGGAGCTCTTGCTGTACTTCGACCACTCTAGCACTTTTCTTTTCGCGCTCCTTGCATTCCAAGGCCGCCTTGTCTTCAGCCTCGGACAACGCTTTCTTCAGGGACGCCACTTCGACGGTGGCCCCTGTCACACAGTCACGATGCTTTGGCGTTAGACTAACCAATTCTATATATCCTTAAATACATAAGAGCGGGGAATCACTTACCCTTGTTCTCTTCGAGCTGCCTCTTAGTGAGGTCGAGCTCTCCCTACGCCTGCTCCAGGTCCCGCTTTAGTTCGGCCACCTCGGCTGTGCGGGCGACAGCGGCAAGCACCACAGCCTGCTTATTCACACAAATATTTATTATTAAGCTCCTGCAGATCATAATTGACCCTCTGTTTGGCTTTTCCTTCCGAACACCACACAGAGTATCAGGGGCTACTACCTATCGGGTGGTAATCTCATACATTTTTTATTACTTACCTCAAAGCCGGTCAGCAGGCTGGTGCGGGCTTTGGTTAGTCCGCTCTTGGCAGACGAAACCTTCTGAATCTCCGCACTCATAAGAGTGTGGTGCTCTTCATCCATGGAAGCGCCGCGAAGCGCTTCCCGCAGACAGTCTGGCGCCTTAGGTGCAACGGAAGTCCTCGACACAGACGGCTCGCCCTCCCTAACGAGGGACCGCTCGCCTGAGTCTGGAACCATTGAAGGTTCCTGAACTATGTTCGGCTGAGAGCCCGGCTTACCATGGCTCTCATCGACACGATCCGCGGGGATCTTGAACCCCGCGTGTCTGACATATGGAATCCCGCCTTGGGGCATCTCCAGAGTCACCTCCCCCCGCTTTGGGAGCCTTCGGGACAACACCTCCATGTCATCTGCGGGTTGAGGACTTGTGGCCGTCGGAAGCGAATTCATCTCTGAATCGCTCAGGGATCCGGAGGAAGATACCTCGGGATGAACCCTGGCCGGACTGCATATATGTTCGGCATTATAAATACAAAAACTATGAAGTGAAATCATGATAGAGTGCGGACACTTACGATCGCACTGGGGGCTTCCCCCTAGGCAGCCACCCCTCCTTGCTGTGAGCGGCCGTGGCGGAGTCGTCCGGAAGGGACACCCTCCCCTTCTTGGATGCCCCAGCCTCCCCTTCCGGGGCGGCTTTTCTATTTTCTCCTCCCCGGTGTGGGGAGGTAGAGTTTCTTCTTGCTTCCCCCTGCCTCCGCGGGAGGAATCTATCTCGTCGTCGTCGGACGACGTGGGTATGACGGCTTGCGCCGAGGGCCTTTTCCGGCCCCCTGGTCCGCCTCCCCGGGCCCCTCATCCTTTCCGGATGGGGCATCTTCTTCTTCTTCCTCCTCCCCTTCGTGGGAGGAGTGTGCCTCGTCGTCTTCGGACGACGCTTCTGGCACAACCTTACGTCGGAGACCCTTTCGGGTCCCCGGGGCCTTCTTTTCGGCCTTCTTCTCCGGCACCTTGTACGGTGCCAGGACCAGCATCTCCATCAGGAGAGCATCAGCTGGTCCTTCTGGCAGCAGAGCCGGACAGTAAACCTGCTCCGCTGTCTCCACATAATCCTGAGCAAATATGCATAACTACTTAAGGCTCTCCCATGAATATATTGGGAAGAACCAAATCCGGTGGTAGTCTGAGAACTCACCTGACTAGGAGGCCGCGCAGCGTGAAGCCCGTGGTCCTCGTATGTGGGAGGAGGTACTTCGGAGGCCTTGAATAACATCTTCCATGCGCCTTTGTGCATCATGTCGTAGAGCTTCCAGAGCGTCTGGTGTTTGACCGGAATGCCCGCCTTTGGCAGGGCAGAATCCGGCGAACGAGCATGACCTGGATCATGTTGACAAGCTTGATGTTCTTGTCCTTCATGCTTTTGATGCATGTCTGGAGTCCGGTCAGCTCCGTAGATTCGCCCCAGGATAGGCCCTTCTTTTCCCAGGAGGTGAGCCGCATGGGGGCTCCGGATCGGAACTTGGGGGCCGCCGCCCAGTTGGTGCCGCGCGGCTTGGTGATGTAGAACCACCACGATTGCCACCCTTTTACGGTCTCTACAAAGGAACCGTCCAGCCAGGTGATGTTAGGCATCTTTCCCACCATGGCCCCTCCGCACTCCGCTTGTTGGCCGCTTACAATCTTTGGCTTCACGCAGAAGGTTTGCAGCCATAGGCCGAAGTGAGGCCGGATGCGGAGGAAGGCCTCGCATACGACGACGAACGCCGAGATGTTGAGGATGAAATTCGGGGCTAGATCATGGAAATCTAGCCCGTAGTAGAACATGAGCCCGCGGACAAAGGGATGGAGTGGAAATCCCAGTCCACAGATGAAGTGGGCGACAAATACGACACTCTCCTGGGGTCCTGGGGTCGGAATGACCTGCCCGGCGTCCGGTAGCCGGTGGGCTATGTCTGCGGCCAAGTATCCGGCCGCCCGAAGATTTGTGATGTGCTTCTCCTTGACGGTGGAAGCCACCCACTTGCCTCCTGCTCCGGACATGTTTAGCTGTGTGGAGAAGACTTGGGCTTGGACGCTGGAGCTTGAAAGGGCAAGGGTGGGCAAAGGAGGAAGAAGGCGTGGCCGAAAATGGGGAAATCTTATCCCTTTATAGAGGCGCCAAAAGTGGTGCGCCTCCCCACTTGCCCGTTGGGAATCGCTTGCTTCCCAAGCGCCACGATTGATGGAGTGGTGGGATTACCCATACCCGTATTGATGAGAATCATGTGATAAGAGGACACGATCTCTGCTTTGACAAGACGTGTCAAAGAAACCGCCTCACAATATACGTTGTGGCTGGTTGTGGGAAAACGGTTCGAATAATGACCAGACCGTAATGACACGTCGCATTGTCTAAAAAGTTGTCAGCAGATTGCATTTGTGAAATATCATTCTTTCTATGGTAGCATGTGAGGACCATTTTGTGGATTCGGACACGATTCAAGTGTTCGATAATTACTTAGGAGTATTCGGAGAAGGAACCCACCCTGCAATGCCAAACACAAGACTGCGCGCCGGACTCATCGTCATTGAAGCCCGGTTCAGGGGCTACTGAGGGAGTCCTGGATTAGGGGGTATCCGGACAGCCGGACTGTATACATCGTCCGGACTATTGAAGCGTGAAGATACAAGAATCAAGACTTTGGCCCGTGTCTGGATGGGACTCTCCTTGGCATGGAAGGCAAGCTTGGCGATCCGGATATTGTGTTTCCTTCCTTGTAACCGACTCCATGTAAACCCTGGCCCTCTCCGGTGTCTATATAAACCGGAGAGGTTGGTCCTTAGAAGGCCGATCACAATTACAATCATACCATCATAGGCTAGCTCTTAGGGTTTAGCCTCTATGATCTCGTGGTAGATCTACTCTTGTACTACCCATATCTTCAATATTAATCAAGCAGGAAGTAGGGTTTTACCTCCATCGAGAGGGCCCGAACCTGGGTAAACATTTGTGTCCCTTGCTTCCTGTTACCATTAGCCTTGACGCACAGATCGGGACCCCCTACCCGAGATCCGCCGGTTTTGACACCGACAGAGAGGACGGCAGTGTGATCATGGCTTGGGAGGAAGGAGCCTCCCAGGCCTTGGACACCTTAGCGGAAGCACCAAGCCCAGGCACCTCCAGCGTCAGCGGGGCCACGGGGGCTGACTCCTCGCCAGAGTGTCCCTGCTTGGCTCGCGAGGACGACCGGGAAGGGGAGGCACGAGCCTCGATGCCTCCTTTCCCCGCAGACGAAGGCGCTGCCCCGGCAGACAAACTCGCCTCAAGCAGGGCCGCAGAAGCCCCTTTCAACCTCTTCGCCGCAGGTGCCGGCCTGGCCAGAAGAGTGCAGGCGTCAAGTCTCGGCGGCAGAAACAAAGCAAAGCGCGGATCGGGCACTTACTGGTCACCGTTCGCGGACTCAAGCAGCCTCCGGCCAAACTTGAAGCCCGAGAGCCTACAGCTGGGATCGGCCTTGGGAGGCCCAGAAGCAGAGGGCGCGTCGGGAAGGCCAGAGCTGGCCTTAGACCACCCCGGAGCCAGAGCAGACCCTGGGAGAACCAGCCCCGACCTGCCCTTCCTCGAGACCAGGGGAGAATCCTCCCGTGCTCGCCTAGCACCGGCCTCGTCGTCGTCCGGCATGGAGCGGAGGGCGCGGGACCTGCGTCGAGGGAAGGAATCCCCCGACTCCTCGCCAGTCGCCTCAGAGCCAGACTCTTCTTCCTCCTCCTCCTCTTCTTCCTCCTCACTCCCGCTGGTGTCACTGGAGGACACATTCACCATCGGCAATGCCGCCAGATCCCCGGGAGCTTTTGCGGGCACCAGCCCCTCACCGTTGAAGGTGGGCATGGCGTTCACCACCTGCTCCCAATCGCCGCGAAGAAACAGGGGGACGGGAGCGCCCTCCGGCCTCGCCATGTCTCCCCCGACCAAGGAGTCGAGAGCCGCAACCAGATCTTCGCCGGCCAGGGCCACGGAGCTCAGGCGAAGGGCGGCGTATGCTTCCCCAAGCCTCCACAATGGTAGCGAGTGCTCCTGGAGTGGATCCACCCGGTGCTCCAGGAACTCCCTCAGAAGTGTGGCCCCGGTCAGCGTCGCCGCCCCCAAATTGCCTGGCCTCAGGTCCGCGTTCATCCTCTTCGGCACTGCCCTCGCGCGGGGGTCAACAAGCTCCGCGCGAGACCACGCATCGACGGCCTTGGGCTGCCCCGTATTCAGCACCAGTCGGGGGTGGAGGCGCCCGACATCCACCATGACCCACTTTCTCCGGAAGCCTTCGATCCTCTTCCCAGGCTTCGAGATGGCGTTGGAGCTGGAGTATGCGATAAAGCTCGCACATGCGGATATGGGGCCACGAGAAACCCAGAGGTAAAAGTAATGACGCAGCAAGGCCATTGAGGACTTTACCCCAATGTGAGCCTCACAATAGTAGGTGAAAATTGCCAGGAGAAGAACAGAGTTGGGGTGCAGGTGCAGAGCTTGCAAGTTGTACAGGTGAAGAACAGCAAGGAAGAACTCGGAAAAGGGGGCACCAGACCGGCGATGATGGCGCTCACAAAGAGCGGGTAGAAGGTGCTCCCCTTGCCTTCAGGCTGGTCGGAGCCGGCCTTGAGCACAGTCGCTCCCTCGTTGCCCTGCGCCACCATCCTCAGGCGCATGAGGGCGAGATTCTTCTCCGACACATTCGGGGGATCCAGAGCCGGTGAGTACCAGGCCTCGGTCGGGGTCTTGCGAGGCGCCATGGCTTGCCGGACGGGAAGGATTGAGACAGATCTGGAGGATTTCGGAAGTAGGAAGGGAAGAGCGAGAAAGGGGATCTGGAGCAAGGCAAGCGAGAACAAAGCAGGTAAGTCTGGCCCGGGCACCTCTTTTTGTCAGATGGACAGTTGCCGAGTCGTCGTGGGGAAGCGGAGACGCCCACATCCAACCGATCGCCATGCGGCGCCCAAGGCCGCATGCTGTTGGGGCCCGTGGCGCTTCGCACTTGCCCCTTCGCTTCGCTGCTAAGCCAAGTCCGGGCGCGCCTTGGGCCCGGGGGCTACTGTCGGCATTCTGGGAACAGGGTTCCCTAGACTTGCCTGCCTGTGGCCTGCGGCATGGCTCAAGTGGGGGCCCAGTGCAGCCCAGCATCATCAGCTCAAGCTCAAGACCCTCGCGAGGGGCCAAGCCTCGCGGGGCGGACGACAGGAAGCTTTCTCAGGAAGAGCCTCATCAGGCAGGCTCGCGAGGAGGCGGAGAGATCAAGGCAGGGTACCTCGCGAGGAGCCCGCAAGCGATGACGGTCTAGACAAGGCGGGTGCCGGCCTGCACAGTGCCCTTGTTTTCCCTTTGGTGCAAAGGGGGCAAGCACAGGCCAAGGCATCATGCAAAGGTTACTGTTTCGGTTCAACAAGACCAAGACCAGCCGAACGGCAGGATGGAGGTCATTGTGGAGCCCAGGACAGCATCATCGTCAGAGCCTTTGGCATCCGAAGACCAACTTTAGTCAGGATAAGTGTACTAGATGTTCCCCTTCAAAATAGCCAATTGATGGCGCCCTTCCCGCTCATTATTTGGGGAGAGGCCCAGGGCTCGCTCTATAAATAGGACTAGCCACCACAGAGTAGATGCATCGATCATCCATCTCAAAAAGACGCATAGACTAGAGAGAGGCTACTGAACTCACCCAAGCAGTTCATTGCACCAGCTCAAGAACAGCCCCTCACGAGGCTGTTCTCCCTTTGTATTGTTCATCATTAGCCCCTGAGGCAATCAGCCACACCACACACTGGAGTAGGGTATTACACCACAATGGTGGCCTAAACCAGTATAAATCTCGTGTCCCTTGTGTGTCCATCTTTCTGGCTTAGATCCTTGTGAGACTTCGCGACGTGAGCTGGTAGGGGAAAGATCTTCGCGCGCACCCTAGTGGTCGAACCTCAAGGGTCTGCCGGAACCCAAAATCCGACAATATAAGTTTCCAATTTACTTTACTTTGCAACATTTACTTTTCAATCTATATCATAAAAATCCAAAAATATTTATCTTATCTTATTATCTCTATCAGATCTCACTTTCGCAAGTGGCTGTGAAGGGATTGACAACCCCTTTATCGCATTGGTTGTGAGGTTCTTGTTCATTTGTGTAGGTACGAGGGACTAGTGTGGAGCCTCCTACTGGATTGATACCTTGGTTCTCAAAACTGAGGGAAATACTTACGCTACTTTGTTGCATCACCCTTTCCTCTTCAAGGGAAAACCAATGCAGTGCTCAAGAGGTAGCACACCGCAAGGTGGCCTAAACATGGGTAAACTGCCGTGTCCATTTCCTTTCTTGTTCGTCGAGGTAGGCCATGAGAGTAGCAAGTTGGCTGGCTAGAGAGGTTGAGTTCTTCGCACACGCCCCAGAGTTAGAACCTTTCTTGGGTCTGCGAAGCCCTGAATCCGACATTTGGCGCGCCAGGTAGGGGCATGTCGAAAGATCTCTCCCTCGCCCGCTGCGCCTTCCACCCCTCTCGCCGTATTGCTTCCATGGAGGCCATCATCCACTCAGAGGGCAGCCGGGCGCGTTCAAGGGCGCCACGGGTCACCGGGCCTTCGCCCCCGCCTTGCGGCGGGTGCGATGGCCGCCGAAGTTTAGGCCGGGATTGCCGTCGTGATACCGTGACACGGTGGACCCCCCGGAGATCATCTAGACGTATGCGGAGGCCATCAGGGAGGCCGGTGGCAACGACAAGGTCATGGAAAATTGGCTCCCTAGGGCTCTCGTAGATATGCCACGCGCTTGGTTCCTCAATATGCCGGAGTCCTCGGTGGCTTCCTAGGAAGAACTGCATGGCCTGTTCATCGAGCGCTTTGCGGCGCCAGCGCCCCATTGATATGTTTCCAATGTATCTATAATTTTTGATTGTTCCATGCTGTTATATTATCACTCTTGGATGTTTACAATCATTTTATAGTCATTTTATATCATTTTTTGTTACTAACCTATTGACATAGTGCCCAGTGCCAATTGCTGTTTTCTGCATGTTTTATACACCGCGGGAAATTAATATCAAACGGAGTCCAAACACAACGAAACTCCTGGAGGATTTTTTGGGCTAGAAGAAAGCCAGTGGGCCAAGGAAGCACCTGGGGGCTGCTCTAGGGGAGCAGAACCCACTAGGGCGCGCCAGCAGGGCCAGGCGCGCCTTGGTGGGTGCTGCCCACCTTGGGTGCCTCCTGAACCGCCTCTTTCCTCTATAGATACCCAAATATTACAGAAACCCTAGGGAGACAACGAAAATCAATTCAAGCCGCCGCAGAGTCCAAAACCACCCGATCCAATCTAGACACCGTCATGGAGGGGTTCACCACTTCCATTAGCGCCTCTCCTATGATGCGCGAGTAGTTCTTTGTGGACCTATGGGTCCATAGTTAGTAGCTAGATGGCTTCCTCCCTCTCTCTTTTGATTATCAATACAATGGTCTCTTGGAGATCCATATGATGCAAGTCTTTTTGCGGTGTGTTTGTTGGGATCCGATGAACTTTGAGTTTATGATCAGATCTATGTTTTTATCCAAGAAAGTTATTTGAGTCTTCTTTGATCTCTTATATGCATGATTGCTTATTGCCTCGTAATTTCTTCTCTGATATTTGGGTTTTGTTTGGCCAACTTGATCTATTTATCTTGCAATGGGGAGAGGTGCTTTGTAGTGGGTTCGATCTTACGGTGCTTGATCCCAGTGACAGAAGGGGAACCGACACGTATGTATCGTTGCTACTAAGGATAACAAGATGAGATCTATATCTCCGCAATAGATAAACGGATATCGTCTACATCATGTCATCGTTCTTATTGCATTACTCCGTTTTATCATGAACTTAATATACTAGATGCATGCTGGATAGCGGTTGATGCGTGGAGTAATAGTAGTAGACGCAGGCAGGAGTCGGTCTACTAATATTGGATGTGATGCCTATATAATGATCCTTGCCTGGATATCATCATGATTATTTGAAGTTCTATCAATTGTCCAACAGTAATTGTTTTCCCACTGTTTGCTATTTTTCTCAAGAGAAGCCACTAGTGAAACCGACGGCCCCCGAGTCTCTTTTCATCATATTTGCCTTTGCGCTCTATTTTCCCTTGCATTTATTTTCAGATCTATTAAACCAAAATACAAAAATACCTTGCTGCAATTTATTTGTTCCATGATCTATTTATCCTATCTACCACTTTTACCTCATGTTATTTGCCTATCTTGAGGCGCCGTACCTCGGAAGGGATTGACAACCCCTTTAACATGTCGGGTTGCGTGTATTTGTTATTTGTGTGCAGGTGTTGTTTACATGGTGTGAGGAGGTTCTCCTACTAGTTCGATAACCTTGGTTTCATCACTGAGGGAAATACCTACCATCGCTATACTGCATCACCCCTTCCTCTTTGGGGAAATACCTACGTAGTTCTAGCAGACATCAAAAGGAATTTCTAGCGCTGTTGTCGGGGAGGGATTTACAACCCCTTTAACACGTGGGTTGCGAGTATTTGTTATTTGTGTGCAGGTGCTGTTTACGTGGTGTGAGGAGGTTCTCCCACTGGTTCGATAACCTTGGTCTCATCACTAAGGGAAATACCTACCGTCGCTATACTGCACCATCCCTTCCTCTTTGGGGAAATACCGACGTAGTTCTAGCAGATATCAAAAGGAATTTCTGGCGCCGTTGCCCGGGAGGATCTTCAACATCAACTAGGTGCCTAATCACAAATCTCATCTCCTTGCAGTTTACATTATTTGCCATTTGCCTCTCATTTTCCTCTCCCCAACTTCACAAAAATTTGCCGTTTTATTCGCCCTCTTTTTTTCATTCGCCGTTTCCTCGTCAGATCTATTATTTGCTTGAACTTGTCACCATGAGTGACTTTGGTATTGAAGAAACAGATGATGGCCTAACTCCTAAAGGGAGCGTACGGGTAATCTGAATGCCAAAACTTTTGTTTTGGGGCAAGGGAATTTTATGGGAGAAGAACATATCCAATATTTTTTTCAATTGTGTCAGAAAATTAAGTCTTGATGATATCCCTATACTTAAAAGGACTAAATCTTATGCGGAAGCCATCTCGGTAGTTGTTTTGAACTCGAAACTAGATTTATTTGTACTCATCCTACCCTATAAAGATTGTTTTATGAGTTGCCTGTGATAAAGGATCCTAAAGCTAAAAAATTATCCACTCTTGTTTTGATGAATGAATTCGACTACATAATACGAGAAGCTAGGGAAATCTTTGATTTTTATGGCATGAATCGTGAAAAACCTGTGATTGATGAAATTATTTATAATCGTGATTATGCTTTGAGACATTTGCTTGGAGATAACCAAATCTTTGATGAGAATCTTAAAAAGCAAGTCCCCGTTTTAGATATGATCCAACAAGTTTTTAACGATGTTAATCAACATTATTCTTGGATCACTGCCGGAAATCAAAGGGGTTATGATAAAAAGCAACTTGATAGTGCTAAGGTTCCCGTGGATAATGTGTTTTATGTCTTATTTACAAAGCTTCCCGGCACAAATATCTCCAAGGGAAACAATGATAAGAGTGACAAACCTTAGATCCTATGCGTTATGCCTAGCTAGGGGCGTAAAACGATAGCGCTTGTTGGGAGGCAACCCAATGAATAAAATTTATTTTTGCTTTTGCTTTATGTTCTTGAGTGTAAGCACAATTATACTACTGTTTTGATTGTGTCTTTTGGGTTTTAATTAGTGTTTGTGCCAAGCAAGACCTTTGGGAAGACTTGGGTGAAAGTTTATTTGATCTTGCTGAAAAACAGAAACTTTTGCGCTCACGAGATTATTTGTCATTTTAAACCGAAGAGTTATTTTAAGTTGATTCTTTTTGCATAGGATTAATAGACAAATTACTCACGTCCACCAATTTATTTAATAATTTTTGGAGTTACATAAGTATTCGAAATTTTCAGATTGCTACAGACAGTTCTGTTTTTGACAGATTCTGTTTTCTTTGCATTGTGTGCTTGTTTTGATGATTCTATGGTTTTCTTTGATGAGTTTTTGCCATAGAAAAGTTGGAATACAGTAGATATAATGCAAAAACAAAATAAGAATGTGTTTGATACAGTACTTATAGTAGTGGTTTGGTTTCTTATACTAACGGATCTCACGATGGTTTTGTTTGAGTTTTGTGTGATTGAAGTTTTCAAGTTTTGGGTTATCTTACGATGGATGAAGGAATAAGGATAAGCAAAAGGCTAAGATTGGGGATGCCCGAGGCACCCCAAGATAATATTCAAAGAACTAGCAAGCAACTAAGCTTGGGGATGCCCCCGAGTGGCATCCCCGCTTTCTTCTAACAACCATCGGTATTTTACTTGAAACTATATTTTTATTCATCACATGATATGAGTGTTTCTTGGAGCGTCTTGTATGATATTAGTCTTTGCTTGTTTTCCTTTGTGTTTTAAGTGTTGAATCCTTGCTGGACACATCCTTTTGATAGAGCCAAAAATTATGCTATGCTTGCTCCTATGCTTCACTTAAATTTTTTAGAGCCATGGATTTGCTCTAGTACTTCACTTATATCTTTTTTAGCACGGTGTGCTTTGTTAATTTCAAAGAAATGCTCTCATGCTTCACTTTGATTTATTTGGGAGTTAGTAAATTTTTAAGAAATTATCTCTTGCTTCACTTAGATTATTTTGAGAGAAAGAAAAAAAATTATTATGCTCATGATCCTCACTTATATTTGTTTGAGCTTATCAAAAGCAACATATGAAAATAGTCCCAAAGTGATAGATATACAAGGAGGATATAATAAAAACTTTCATTATGATCATTGGACAAAATAAAGTTGATTCTTAGTAATGGTTTTGAGATATGATGATATGATATGTGAGTCATGTTGATGAGTAATTGTGCTTTAGTAAGAATATTGATGTTAAGGTTTGTGATTCCCTATGCAAGCACGAAATTCAGTAGTTATGCAATGAAATTTATATCCTACTTATGATGAATTATTCGGTGTTACTTATGCTTAATGCTTGGGTGCGAGATTTTTCGCTTTTTGGTTGGTCGCTTCTCAATCTTTTTGCTAGCCTTCATTTTTGCACTAAGTATGATCACTACTTGTGCATCCAAAACCCTTTAAACCAGTTTTGCCATATGAGTCCATTATACCTACCTACCTATATGCGGTATTTCCATGTCGTCCTAAGCAAATTTGCATGTGCCATCTCTAATGTTCAAAATAAATTTCTCTTTTATGTGCTCTACTACTCGCAAGGCGGTAAAGGGTAGCCAATATTTTCCATGCTAGATGTGTTATTCTCGCGATGAGTGTTCATTCACTTGTCATTGCACGAGAGTACGGCAAAGGTACTAGGGATGCCCAGTCCCGAAATGAATAATGAATTTACTTTATGTTTCCAAATTATAAATTGTTGGGGAACATAGTAATTTCAAAAAAATTCCTACGCACACACAAGATCATGGTGAGGCATAGCAACGAGAGGGGAGAGTGTTGTCCACGTACCCTCGTAGACCGAAAGCGGAAGCGTTAGCACAATGCGGTTGATGTAGTCGTACGTCTTCACAGCCCGACCGATCAACCACCAAAAGCACGACACCTCCGAGTTCTTGCACATGTTCAGCTCGATGACGTCCCTCAAACTCCGATCCAGCCGAGTGTCGAGGGAGAGTTCCGTCAGCACGATGGTGTGGTGACGATGATGATGATCTACCGATGCAGGGCTTCGCCTAAGCACCGCTACGATTTATCGAGGTGGAATATAGTGGAGGGGGGCACCGCACACGGCTAATAGATCTCAAGGATCAATTGTTGTTGTGTCTAGAGGTGCCCCCCTGCCCCGTATATAAAGGAGCAAGGGGGAGGGGGCAGCCGGCCAGGAGGGGGCACGCCAGGAGGAGTCCTACTCCCACCGGGAGTAGGACACCGTCCTTTCCTTGTCCAAGTAGGAGAGGGGGAAGGAAGGGAGAGAGGGGAGGAAGGAAAGGGGGCCGCCGCCCCCCTTGTCCTATTTGGAATAGAGGGGGAGGGGGCGCGCGGCCTGCCCTGGCCGCCCTTCCTCTTCTCCACTTTGGGCCCATGAGGCCCATTAACCCCCCGGGGGGTTCCGGTAACCCCCCGGTACTCCGGTATATATCCGATAACCCCCGGAGCCATTCCGGTGTCCGAATATAGTCGTCCAATATGTCAATCTTCATGTCTCGACCATTTTGAGACTCCTCGTCATGTCCGTAATCATATCCGGGAATCCGATCTATCTTCGGTACATCATAACTTATAAACTCATAATATAGCCGTCATCTAACTTTAAGTGTGTGGACCCTACGGGTTCGAGAACTATGTAGACATGACCGAGACACGGCTCCGGTCAATAACCAATAGCGGAGCCTGGATGCTCATATTGGCTCCTACATATTCTACGAAGATCTTTAACAGTCAAACCGCATAACAACATATGTTGTTCCCTTTGTCATCGGTATGTTACTTGCCCGAGATTTGATCGTCAGTATCTCAATACCTAGTTCAATCTCGTTACCGGCAAGTCTCTTTACTCGTTACGTAATGCATCATTCCGTAACTAACTCATTAGCTACATTGCTTGCAAGGCTTATAGTGATGTGCATTACCGAGAGGGCCTAGAGATACCTCTCCGACAATCGGAGTGACAAAACCTAATCTCGAAATACGCCAACTCAACATGTACCTTTGGAGACACCTGTAGAGCTCCTTTATAATCATCCAGTTACGTTGTAATGTTTGGTAGCACACAAAGTGTTCCTCCGGTAAACGGGAGTTGCATAATCTCATAGTTGTAGGAACATGTATAAGTCATGAAGAAAGCGATAACAACATACTAAACAATCAAGTGCTAAGCTAACGGAATGGGTCAAGACAATCACATCATTCTCCTAATGATGTGATCCCATTAATCAAATGACAACTCATGTCAATGGTCAGGAAACATAACCATCTTTGATAAACGAGCTAGTCAAGTAGATGCATACTAGTGACACTATGTTTGTATATGTATTCACACATGTATTATGTTTCCGGTTAATACAATTCTAGCATGAATAATAAACATTTATCATGATATAAGGAAATAAATAATAACATTATTATTGCCTCTAGGGCATATTTCCTTCAGTCTCCCACTTGCACTAGAGTCAATAATCTAGATTACACAGTAATGATTCTAACACCCATGGAGCCTTGGTGCTGATCATGTTTTGCTCGTGGAAGAGGCTTAGTCAACGGGTCTGCTACATTCAGATTCGTATGTATCTTGCAAATCTCTATGTCTCCCACCTGGACTTGGTCCCGGATGGAATTGAAGCGTCTCCTGATGTGCTTGGTCCTCTTGTGAAATCTGGATTCCTTTGCCAAGGCAATTGCACCAGTATTGTCACAGAAAATCTTCATTGGTCCCAATGCACTAGGTATGACACCTAGATCGGATATGAACTCCTTCATCCAGACTCCTTCATTTGCTGCTTCCGAAGCAGCTATGTATTCCGCTTCACATGTAGATCCCGACACGAAGCTTTGTTTAGAATTGCACCAACTGACAGCTCCACCGTTCATTATAAACACGTATCCAGTTTGCGATTTAGAATCGTCCCGATCAGTGTCAAATCATGCATCGACATAACCATTTATCACTAGCTCTTTGTCACCTCCATAAACGAGAAACATATCCTTAGTCCTTTTTAGGTATTTCAGGATATTCTTGACCGCTGTCTAGTGATCCACCCCTGGATTACTTTGGTACCTCCCTGCTAGACTTATTGCTAAGCATACATTAAGTCTGGTACACAGCATTGCATACATGATAGATCCTATGGCTGAAGTCGGGCATTGAGTTTGACTCAACTTTACACCTTGTAATATAGGAAAGAACCCTTTCTTTGCTTGATCCATTTTGAAATTTTTCGAAACTTTATCAAGGTATGTGCTTTGTGAAAGTCCAATCAAGCGTCTTGATCTATCTCTATCGATCTTGATGCCTAATATGTAAGTAGCTTCACCGAGGTCTTTCATTGAAAAACTTTTATTTAAGTATCCTTTTATGCTATCCAGAAATTCTATATCATTTCCAATCAACAATATGTCGTCTACATATAATATCAGAAATTCTACAGAGCTCCCTTTCACTTTCTTGTAAATACAGGCTTCTCCAGAAGTCTGTATAAAACCATATGCTTTGATCACACTATCAAAGCGTTTATTCCAACTCCGAGAGGCTTGCACCAGTCCATAAATGGATCGCTGGAGCTTGCACACTTTGTTAGCACTTTTTGGATCGACAAAACCTTCTGGTTGCATCATATACAACTCTTCTTCCAGAAATCCATTCAGGAATGCAGTTTTGACATCCATTTGCCATATTTCATAATCATAAAATGCAGCAATTGCTAACATGATTCGGACAGACTTAAGCATCGCTACGAGTGAGAAAGTCTCATCGTAGTCAACTCCTTGAACTTGTCTAAAACCTTTTGCAACAAATCGAGCTTTGTAGACAGTAACATTACCATCAGCGTCAGTCTTCTTCTTGAAGATCCATTTATTCTCGATGGCTTGTCGATCATCAGGCAAGTCAACCAAAGTCCATACTTTGTTCTCATACATGGTTCCCATCTCAGATTTCATGGCCTCAAGCCATTTTGCGGAATTTGGGCTCATCATCGCTTCCTCATAGTTCGTAGGTTCGCCATGGTCAAGTAACATGACTACCAGAATAGGATTACCGTACCACTCTAGTGCTGATCTTACTCTGGTTGACCTATGAGGTTCGGTAGTAACTTGATCTGAAGTTTCAAGATCAATATCATTAGATTCCTCACTAATTGGTGTAGTTGTCACAGGAACCGGTTTCTGTGATGAACTACTTTCCAATAAGGGAGCAGGTATAGTTCCCTCATCAAGTTCTACTTTCCTCCCACGCACTTCTTTCGAGAGAAATTCCTTCTCTAGAAAGGATCCGAATTTAGCAACAAAAGTCTTGCCTTCAGATCTATGATAGAAGGTGTACCCAATAGTCTCTTTTGGGTATCCTATGAAGACACATTTCTCCGATTTGGGTTCGAGCTTATCTGGTTGAAGTTTCTTCACATAAGCATCGCAGCCCCAAACTTTAAGAAATGAAACTTTGGTTTCTTGCCAAACCACAGTTCATAAGGCGTCGTCTCAACGGATTTTGATGGTGCCATATTTAACGTGAATGCGGCCGTCTCTAAAGCATAACCCCAAAATGATAGCGGTAAATCAGTAAGAGACATCATAGGTCGCACCATATCTAGTAAAGTACGATTACGACGTTCGGACACACCATTACGTTGTGGTGTTCCGGGTGGCGTGAGTTGCAAAACTATTCCGCATTGTTTCAAATGTAATCCAAACTCGTAACTCAAATATTCTCCTCCACGATCAGATCATAGAAACTTTATTTTCTTGTTATGATGATTTTCCACTTCACTCTAAAATTCTTTGAACTTTTCAAATGTTTTAGACGTATATTTCATTAAGTAGATATAACCATATCTGCTTAAATCACCTGTGAAGGTGAGAAAATAACGATACCCGCTGCGAGCCTCAATGTTCATTGGGCCACATAAATCAGTATGTATGATCTCCAACAAATCTGTTGCTCGCTCCATAGTTCCAGAGAACGGTGTTTTATTCATCTTGCCCATGAGGCATGGTTCGCAAGTACCAAGTGATTCTTAATCAAGTGATTCCAGAAGTCCATCAGCATGGAGTTTCTTCATGCGCTTTACACCAATATGACCCAAACGGCAGTGTCACAAATAAGTTGCACTCTCATTATCAACTCTGCATCTTTTGGCTTCAACATTATGAATATGTGTATCACTACTATCGAGATTTAATAAAATAGACCACTCTTCAAGGGTGCATGACCATAAAAGATATTACTCATATAAATAGAACAACCGTTATTCTCTGATTTGAATGAATAACTGTCTTGCATCAAACAAGATCTAGATATAATGTTCATGCTTAATGCTGGCACCAAATAACAATTATTTAGTTCTAAAACTAATCCCGAATGTAGATGTAGAGGTAGCGTGTCGACCGCGTTCACATCGACTTTGGAACCATTTCCCACACGCATCGTCACCTCGTCCTTAGCCAATCTTCGCTTAATCCGTAGTCCCTGTTTCAAGTTGCAAATATTAGCAACAGAACTAGTATCAAATATGCAGGTGCTACTGCGAGCATTAGTAAGGTACACATCAATAACATTTATATCACATATACCTTTGTTCACCTTGCCATCCTTCTTATCCGCCAAATACTTGGGGCAGTTCCGCTTCCAGTGACCAGTCTGCTTGCAATAGAAGCACTTAGTCTCAGGCTTAGGTCCATATTTGGGTTTCTTCTCTTGAGAAGCAACTTGTTTGCCGTTCTTCTTGAAGTTCCCCTTCTTCTTCCCTTTACCCTTTTTCTTGAAACTGGTGGTCTTATTGACCATCAACACTTGATGCTCCTTTTTGATTTCTACCTCCGCAGCTTTTAGCATTGCGAAGAGCTCGGGAATAGTCTTGTCCATCCCTTGCATATTATAGTTCATCACGAAGCTCTTGTAGCTTGGTGGCAGTGATTGAAGAATTCTGTCAATGACACTATCATCAGGAAGATTAACTCCCAGTTGAATCAAGTGATTATTATACCCAGACATTTTGAGTATATGTTCACTGACAGAACTATTCTCTTCCATCTTGCAGCTATAGAATTTATTGGAGACTTCATATCTCTCAATCCGGGCATTTGCTTGAAATATTAACTTCAACTCCTAGAACATCTCATATGCTCCATGACTTTCAAAACGTCGTTGAAGTCCCGGTACTAAGCCGTAAATCATGGCACACTGAACTATCGAGTAGTCATCAGCTTTGCTCTGCCAGACGTTCTTAACATCGTCAGTTGCATCTGCAGCAGGCCTGGCACCCAGCGGTGCTTCCAGGACGTAATTCTTCTGTGCAGCAATGAGGATAATCTTCAAGTTACGGACCCATTCCATGTAATTGCTACCATCATCTTTCAACCTAGCTTTCTCAAGGAATGCATTAAAATTCAACGGAACAATAGCACGAGCCATCTATCTACAACAAACATAGACAAGCAAAATACTATCAGGTACTAAGTTCATGATAAATTTAAGTTCAATTAATATATTACTTAAGAACTCCCACTTACACAGATATCCCTCTAATCATCTAAGTGATCACGTGATCCAAATCAACTAAAGCATGTCCGATCATCATGTGAGATGGAGTAGTTTTCAATGGTGAACATCACTATGTTGATCATATCTACTATATGATTCACGCTCGACCGTTCGGTCTCAGTGTTCCGAGGCCATATCTGTATATGCTAGGCTCGTCAAGTTTAACCTGAGTATTCCGCGTGTGAAACTATTTTGCACCTGTTGTATTTGAATGTAGAGCCTATCACACCTGATCATCACGTGGTGTCTCAGCACGAAGAACTTTCGCAACGGTGCATACTCAGGGAGAACACTTATACCTTGAAATTTGGTGAGAGATCATCTTATAATGCTACCGACAATCAAAGCAAAATAAGATGCATAAAGGATAAACATCACATGCAATCAATATAAATGATATGATATGGCCATCATCATCTTGTGCTTGTGATCACCATCTCCAAAGCACCGTCATGATCACCATCGTCACCGGCGTGACACCTTGATCTTCATCGTAGCATTGTTGTCGTTTCGCCACCTATTGCTTCTACGACTATCGCTACCGCTTAGTGATAAAGTAAAGCAATTACAGGGCGATTGCATTGCATACAATAAAGCGACAACCATATGGCTCCTGCCAGTTGCCGATAACTCGGTTACAAAACATGATCATCTCATACAATAAAATATAGCATCACGTCTTGACCATATCACATCACAACATGCCCTGCAAAAACAAGTTAGACGTCCTCTACTTTGTTGTTCCAAGTTTTACATGGCTTCTATGGGCTGAGCAAGAACTATTCTTACCTACGCATCAAAACCACAACGATAGTTCGTCAACTTAGTGATGTTTTAACCTTCTCAAGGACCGGGCGTAGCCACACTCGGTTCAACTAAAGTTGGAGAAACTGACACCCGCCAGCCACTTGTGTGCAAAGCACGTCGGTAGAACCAGTCTCGCGTAAGCGTACCCATAATGTCGGTGCAGGCCGCTTCATCCAACAATACCGCCGAACCAAAGTATGACATGCTGGTAAGCAGTATGACTTGTATCGCCCACAGCTCACTTGTGTTCTACTCGTGCATATAACATCTACGCATAAAACCTAGCTCAGATGCCACTGTTGGGGAATGTAGTAATTTCAAAAAAATTCCTATGCACACGCAACATCATGGTGAAGCATAGCAAAGAGAGGGGAGAGTGTTGTCCACGTACCCTCGTAGACCTAAAGCGGAAGCGTTAGCACAACGGGGTTGATGTAGTCGTACGTCTTCACGGCCCGACCGATCAAGCACTGAAAGCACGACACCTCCGAGTTCTTGCACACGTTCAGCTCGATGACGTCCTCGAACTCTGATCCAGCCGAGTGTCGAGGGAGAGTTCCGCCAGCACGACAGCATGGTGACGATGATGATGATCTACCGACGCAGGGCTTCGCCCAAGCACCGCTACGATATTATCGAGGTGGAATATAGTGGAGGGGGGCACCGCACACGGCTAATAGATCTCAAGGATCAATTGTTGTTGTGTCTAGAGGTGCCCTCCTGCCCCTGTATATAAAGGAGCAAGGGGGGGAGGACGGCCGTCTAGGAGGGGGCGTGCCAGGAGGAGTCCTACTCCCACCGGGAGTAGGACTCCCTCCTTTCCTTGTCCAAGTAGGAGAGGGGGAAGGAAGGGAGAGAGGGGAGGAAGGAAAGGGGGGCACCGCCCCCTCCTTGTCCTATTCAGACTAGAGGGGGAGGGGGCACGCGGCCTGCCCTGGCTGCCCCTCCTCTTCTCAACTTTGGGCCCATGAGGCCCATTAACCCCCCGTGGGGTTCCGGTAACCCCCCGGTACTCCGGTATATATCCAATAACCCCCGGAACCATTCCGGTGTCCAAATATAGTCGTCCAATATATCAATCTTCATGTCTCGACCATTTCGACACTCCTCATCATGTCTGTGATCATATCCGGCACTCCGAAGTATCTTCGGTACATCATAACATATAAACTCATAATATAACCATCATCTAACTTTAAGCGTGCGGACCCTACGGGTTCGAGAACTATGTAGACATGACCGAGACACGTCTCCGGTCAATAACCAATAGCGGAACCTGGATGCTCATATTGGCTCCTACATATTCTACGAAGATCTTTATCGGTGAAACCGCATAACAACATACATTGTTCCCTTTGTCATCACTATGTTACTTGCCTGAGATTTGATCGTCGGTATCTCAATACCTAGTTCAATCTCGTACCGGCAAGTCTCTTTACTCATTACGTAATGCATCATTCTGTAACTAACTCATTAGCTACATTGCTTGCAAGGCTTATAGTGATGTGCATTACCGAGAGGGCCCAGAGATACCTCTCCGACAATCGGAGTGACAAAACCTAATATCGAAATATGCCAACTCAACATGTACCTTTGGAGACACCTGTAGAATTCCTTTATAATCACCCAGTTACATTGTGACATTTGGTAGCACACAAAGTGTTCCTCCGGTAAACGGGAGTTGCATAATCTCATAGTTATAGGAACATGTATAAGTCATGAAGAAAGCAATAGCAACATACTAAACGATCAAGTGCTAAGCTAACGGAATGGGTCAAGTCAATCACATCTTTCTCCTAATGATGTGATCCCGTTAATCAAATGACAACTCATGTCTATGGTCAGGAATCATAACCATCTTTGATCAACAAGCTAGTCAAGTAGAGGCATACTAGTGACACTATGTTTGTCTATGTATTCACACATGTATTATGTTTCCGATCAATACAATTCTAGCATGAATAATAAACATTTATCACGATATAAGGAAATAAATAATAACTTTATTATTGCCTCTGGGGCATATTTCCGTCATAAATTCCTTGGAAAGTGTTGGTATGGAGGGCACCCGTGGATACCGTTAGCCATGGAAAGTGAAAATTATGGTGGAAAAAGGAATAAACTTTATTTTCTATTTGGGAACCGCCTATGATGTATCTAGCATGAAAAGTGTTGGGATGCTCCAAGTCGTTTTCATTGGTAGGAAAAGTATGCCTCTCAAAAATAATTTTTATATCTCAATTTAAGCTTTGAGCTCTGGCACCTCTACAAATCACTACTTCCCTCCGCGAAAGGCATTTCTTTTACTTATGTAATTTTTATTTTGAATTTAAGTCTCCATCTTCTCTTATAAAGCACCAACTAAGGGGCACTATGATCGTATTTGAGCATTGGGTGTAGCTAATATTCGAGTGTGTTTCATGAATGGATCAATGATTGAGCATGATGGGCTAGGGATAACTTGCTTTAGTGTTGATATTTTGAAAGACATGGTTGCTTGTTGGTATGCTTGAGTATTAAAGTCTTCATGTCAAACTGGACTATTGCTTTGAATCATATAAAAGTCCATATATCAATGCTATAAAGAAAAGAATGTGATGAACATGTTAGGCAACATTCCACATCAAAAATTCTGTTTTTATCATTTACCTACTCAAGGACAAGCAAGAATTAAGCTTGGGGATGCTGATATGTCTCCAACGTATCTATAATTTTTGATTGTTCCATGTAGTTATTTATCACTCTTGGATGTTCTACAATCATTTTATATCATTTTTTGGTACTAACCTATTGACAGAGTGCCCAGTGCCAGTTGTTGTTTCCTACATGTTTTTACATCACAGGAAATCAATATCAAACGGAGTCCAAACGCAATGAAACTCCTGGAGGATTTTTTTGGTCCAGAAGAAAGCCAGTAGGCCAATGAAGCACCTGGGGGGCTGCTCGAGGGGAGCAGCACCCACCAGGACGCGCTAGGAGGCCCAGGCATGCCCTGGTGGGTACTGCCCACCTCGGGTGCCCCCTGAACTGCCTCTTTGCTCTATAAATACCCAAATATTCCAAAAACCCTAGGGGAGACGACAAAAATCAATTCCAGCCGCCGCAGAGTCCATAACCACCAGATCTAATCTAGACACCGTCATGGAGGGGTTCACCACTTCCATTGGTGCCTCTCCTATGATGCACTGAGTAGTTCTTTGTAGACCTACGGGTCCGTAGTTAGGAGCTAGATGGCTTCCTCTCTCTCTTTTGATTATCAATACAATGGTCTCTTGGAGACCCATATGATGTAAGTCTTTTTGTGGTGTGTTTGTTGGGATCCGTGAACTTTGAGTTTATGATCAGATCGATGTTTTATCCAAGAAAGTTATTTGAGTCTTCTTTAATCTCTTATATGCATGATTGCTTATAGACTCGTATTTCTTCTCCGATATTTGGGTTTTGTTTGGCCAAATTGATCTATTTATCTTGCAATGGGGAGAGGTGCTTTGTAGTGGGTTCGATCTTACAATGCTTGATCCCAGTGACAGAAGGGGAACCGACACATATGTATCGTTGCTACTAAGGATAACAAGATTAGATTTATATCTCCATAATAGATAAACAGATCTCGTCTACATCATGTCATCGTTCTTATTGCGTTACTCCGTTTCCTCATGAACTTAATACACTAGATGCATGCTGGATAGCGGTCGATGTGTCGAGTAATAGTAGTAGATGACGGCAAGAGTCGGTCTATTAATCTTGGACATGATGCCTATATAATGATCATTGCCTGGATATCGTCATGATTATTTGAAGTTCTATCAGTTGCGCAACAGTAATTGTTTTCCCACTGTTTCTTATTTTTCTCGAGAGAAGCCACTAGTGAAACCTACGGCCCCCGGGTCTCTTTTCATCATATTTGCCTTTGCGATCTATATTCCCTTGCATTTATTTTTCAGATCTATTAAACGAAAAATACAAAAATACCTTGCTGCAATTTATTTGTTCTGCAATCAGTTTATCCTATCTACCACTTTTACCTCACGTTATTTGCCTATCTTGAGGCGCCGTACCCGGAAGGGATTGACAACCCCTTTAACACGTCGGGTTGCGACTATTTGTTATTTGTGTGCAGGTGTTGTTTACGTGGTGTGAGGAGGTTCTCTTAATGGTTTGATAACCTTGGTCTCATCAGTGAGGGAAATACCTACCGTCGCTATACAGCATCATCCCTTCCTCTTTGGGGAAATACCAACGTAGTTCTAGAAGACATCAAAAGGAATTTCTAGTGCCGTTACCGGGGAGGGATTGACAACCCCTTTAACACGTCGGGTTGTGAATATTTGTTATTTGTGTGCAGGTGCTGTTTTCGTGGTGTGAGGAGGTTCTCCTACTGGTTCGATAACCTTGATCTCATCACTGAGGGAAATACCTACCGTCGCTATACTACATCATCCCTTCCTCTTTGGGGAAATACCGACGTAGTTCTAGTAGACATCACCCTTGTCGTCGCGGCCATCCTTGGCGGGTCGCAAGCGCCGGCCTTGGACCCCCACGTCAAGCAGTTCTTCCGCCAGATGGGGGCCTCCCAATCTCCCCGGGGAGCCCCTCCGGGCTGGACGGCGCCCAAGGCTGATCTCACCTTCTACTCCGAGGATCACCCCAAGACAACGGCCGGCACGGGTGCGCTTCCCATGCTCTAAACCCCCGCCATCTACAATTTAGCGGTCACTAGGACCCTCATTACCGGTGGTGCTGGCCTCAACGTCCTCTTTGTGGAGGCATTCGGCGTGCTCCATGTGCCCCATGGCCGGCTCCTCCCCATGAAGCCTTTCCCTGGAGTGGTCGGCGGCTCCACCTGCCCTCTAGGGCAGATTCGCCTCCTTGTCACCTTTGGAATGCGCGACAACTACCGCACCAAGATCACTGACTTCGATGTTGCACGCATCGGGCTCCCGTACAATGCCATCCTCGGGTACCCTGCCCTCGCCAAATTCATTGCGGAAACTCATCCGGGCTACAACATCATGAAGATGCCGGGAAGCAGCGGTGTCCTTACAGTGGCGGGAGATGCTGGGGACGCGCTCACGGCCCTCAGGCTCACTTTCAAGGCTGCGGACGCCTCGCGACCAGGCACGGGGAGCACTCCGGAGGGCTCGGGGGCTGCCCCAGCAAAGAAGAAGCAATTGTTCTCTCAAGATCGGGCTGAGATGAAGCAAGTGCGTCGACGAGGATAGGGAGTCGGGTGCTACCTTAACAATAGGCGTCGGCCTCCCCCAAGATCAGGAGGAGGTGTTGGTCAGCTTCCTCCACACAAACAAGGACGTATTTGCATGGGAGGCGATAGACCTGGTAGGCATTCCACAGGTGATCGAGCACCACCTCATGGTGTGCCCCAACACGTGCCCGATGAAGCAGAAGGTGCGACGTCAAGCCCCAGAGAAGCAGTCGTTCATCGTCCAGGAGACCCACAAGCTGCAGGAGGCCGGCGTTATTCGAGAGGTGCGACACCCGGAGTGGTTGACGAACCTGGTCATCATCCCCAAGAAGGGCGGCATGGAGTGCATGTGCGTTGACTTCACGAGCCTAAACAAAGCTTGCCCTCAGGACCCTTTCCCCCTTCCATGCATCGACCAGATCGTCGACTCCACCGCCAAATGCGATCTGCTGTGCTTCCTGGACGCCTTCTCAGGCTATCATCAGATCTGGCAGTGGAGGACGTAGAGAAGACGACCTTCCTGACCCCGTGCAGGGTGTACTGCTACACCTGCATGTCATTTGGGTTGCGCAATGCCGGAGCAACCTTTCAGCGGATGATGCACATCTCCTTGGGTAGTAGCTTGGGAGGAACACCGAGGCTTACGTCGATGATATAGTGGTCAAGTCCCAGGAGGTAAGAACCCTAGTTGAAAATCTGGAGGAGACGTTCGCCAACTGTGCAAGGTGAAGTTGTGGCTCAACCTGGAGAAGTGCACATTCGGCGTCCCGTCCGGCAAGCTGTTGCGGTTCCTGGTGTCGTGCAAAGGGATTGAGGCTAGCCCGGAAAAGGTTAAGGCGATAGAAAGGATGAGCCCGTCACAAACCCTGAAGGAAATGCAGAAGCTGGCAGACTGCATGACCTCGCTTGGGCGCTTCATCTCCAAGCTAGGCGAGCGCGCCCTCCCACTCTTCAAGCTGATGAAAAAGAAGGGCCTGTTCGAATGGACTCCGGAGGCCGATGCGGCTTTCCAAGACCTCAAGAAGTATCTCACTAGCCCGTCGGTGATGGTAGCGCCTTGCCCTCTTGAACCCCTGGTGCTTTACTTGTCCGCCACGCTTCATTCACCCAGCGCGGCGGTTGTGGCGGTCCGCAAAGAGCATGCGGCCAAGGGTGCGTGGCCCAGCACCCAGCGCCCGGCGAAGGCACCGCATCCTCAGCACAGCGCGCCTGAGGCCTCGGCCTCCCCACCAGGCGATGGGGCTCCTGAAGTTGGGGCTCATGTGACAATAGTGGCCCCACCAGAGGACAAGGATCCGAGGCTTCGCCGCCTCAGGAAGAGCAAGACCCGGCGGGCGCTTCCTCCCTCGTCGAGCATCCCGTTTACTTTGTCAGCACGGTGTTGTGCGACGCGCGAGCACGTTACCCCATGCCATAGAATCTCGTCCTCACACTCTTCGTTGCTTCAAGGAAGCTGCGTCACTACTTCCAAGGCCACCCCATCAAGGTCGTCTCAGCTTGCCCCCTGGAGAGGGTGCTCTGGAGCCCCGACGCCGCCGGGAGGGTCACCGAATGGAACATTGAGCTGCATGCATTTCAGTTGGAGTTCAGCACAACCAGAGTAATCAAGGGTGTCACCCTCGCCGACTTTGTGGCTGAACGAACTGATCCACCTATCCAGGAGGCAGGTGTGGACCGCTCTCTCACGCCAGGAGATGAAGCACCTGACGGCTGGGTCATGTACTTCAATGGTGTATTTGCGCGCCAGGGCATGGGGGCTGGAGCCGTTCTCATCTCGCCTACCCAGGACAAGCTCTACTACGCCATGCAACTCTGCTTCCAGCACAACGAGAAGGTCTCCAACAACATCGCCGACTTCGAGGGCCTGATCGTCGGGCTCTAGGCTGCGCCTGCTCTGGGGGTCAGGCGCCTCATCACCAGCGGCGACTCCCAGCTCCTCGTCAACTTCTCCAATAGGGAGTACAAGCCAAAGTACGAGCACATGGAGGCATACCTCGAGGAAGTATGCAAAATTGAGAAACAATTCTTGGGCTTGGAATTGCAGCTTGTACCACATGGCACGAACAAGGAGGAGGACAACATCGCCAGAAGGGCATCTAGGCACCAGAAGGGTTGGTCCTGCCAGCGATCCTCACGAGGTCGGTCACGCCACTCCTGGCGAGGGCCTCGGTCGTCCCATCGTCTTCCACCTCTTCCTCCTCCTCGGCCGTAGCCCCAGTAGTTGCGCTCGGGGCATCGACCGATGCGTCCTTCTCGAACGGCCCTGAGTTCCTGGCATTCGTTGGTGTTGTGGGTGTAGAGGTTATGGTAGACGCAGAATCGGCTACCCTTGGACGACTCTGGCTAGTCCCTGTCGTGCTTCGTGTCTGGTTCCGCTGCAAGCACAGCTGCTACTTTGTGCTTCACGTCCTTGGCCTTGGCTTTCTTCTCTTCTGGGTCAGCAGCTGGAAGCTCGAGAAGGGATAGGCGCCCCTCCTCAGCCCTTGCGCACTTGGTCGCAGGGTTGAATAGCTCCAAGGATGTGCACGGATACTCGTGGACAGCCAGGTCCTCCTTCGTCTTGATGTCACGGACGCCGTCAGAGAACGCTGGGATGATGGCCTCCTCGGTCTCCTTGGGAATCTTGAGGCGAGCGCTGTTGAAGCGCTGGATGTACTTCTGCAAGGTCTCTCCAGGTTGCTGCTTGATGCGGCGCAGGTCACCCACAACTGGAGGATGGTCGCGAGTGCCCTGGAAGTTGGCGATGAAGCGGGTGCGCATCTCATCCCAAGCGGGAGGCAGGTTCAGGAGCCAGGTGCGGGCACCATCCTTGAGCGCCATGGGAAACCAGTTCGCCATGACCTTTTCATCTCTGTTAGCCGCCTCGATGCCCAGCTCGTAGAGCTGCAGGAACTCTGCGGGGTCGGCAGTGCCATTGTAGCGAGGAGGCAGATCTGGCTTGAACTTGCCCGGCCACGGGACACTGCATAGCTCGGTGGTGAAGGTGCGGCAGCCTGCAGTGGCCATCGGAGCCCTTTGCAGACGTGGGGCTTGCTCTTGGAGGTTCCCGCGTGCCACCGCCAGGGGCAGCGCGGGGTCTTGGCATGCTAGCGCAGGGATGCGGTCTTGACGTGCTGGAGCGGGGAGCACGCGAGCGCCTTCTTGAGGCCGAGGGATCTCTTGACAACTCCTTTCTTGTCGCGCGGGCGCTGGACGTGGTGGGTCTCATCCAGGGGCCGCGTGCCTTGCAGCCAGGGCACCTTCTTGGGGAGGAGGTGGCGGAGGCGCCTCCTGAGCTGCATCACCCACGCAGGACGGAGGGCGAGGCAGCGAGAGGGACGGTGCAGGAGAGCCCCCTGCGGCACTGACGAGCTCGGAGATGCAAGCAAGCCACTCCTCGTAGAGGTCGTCGACGGGGCGGTAGTGCAGGAGCTCATGTGCCAGGAGCAGCGCGGCCTGCGCGTCCGTGGGAGCACGACGAGCATGAGACGACAAACCAGCTGGAGTTAGCGACGGAGTGGCGGTGCGGCCTTCCCGCTGCACCGAGGGATGCAGCGACGATGCCTGCTGCTCGTTCCTCGCCGGACCGGTGGTAGCGTTGGCGGCAGGCGACGGAGAACGACGGGGAGGCCCACCGACGGGAACCGTCTGGGCGACGCGGGTGGCGAGGGAAGCCCGACGCTCGGCGCAAGCTCGGTGAGCGTCTGCTATGGATCCGACCGACGATCGAACACGGAACAGCGGATGAAAGATTCCGGCGCACCCCTACCTGGCGCGCCAAATGTCGGATATCGGGTTCCGGCAAAACCCTTAAGGTTCGAACTCTGGGGTTCGAGCGAAGATCTACTTCCTACCGATCCGCGTCCAAACGCCTCGCCGTGAATCTAAGCTACACGATGAACAACACGAGGGACACAAGGTTTATACTAGTTCGGGCCACCATTGTGGTGTAATACCCTACTCTAGTGTGTGGTGTGCTGGATTGCCTCTAGGGCTGATGATGAACAGTACAGAGGAAGAACAACCTCGCGAGGGGTGTTCTTGAGCCGGTGTGGTGTTCTACTTGGGATGGACTCGATCGTCTCTCGAGGAGATGCTCTGCCTACTATGGTGGCTATCTCTATTTATAGAGCCCCTGGTCCTCTTCCCAAATATTGAGCGGGAAGGGAGCCAACAACGGCCATTTTGAAGGGGAACAGCTAGTACAAGCTATCCTGACTAAAGTTGGTCTTCGACTACCAAAGGCGCTGGCGATGACACCGTCTTGGGCTCCATCGTGACTTCCGTCCTGCCACTCTGCTGGTCTTGGTCTCGTTGCACCAATATGGTAACCTTAGCTTGACGCCTCGGTACTCCACGCCTATGCTTGCCCCCTTTGCACCAAAGAGGAAACGAGGACACTGCACTTGCTGGTGCCCGCCTGGTGCCCGCCTGGTCTCGATCGTCATGGCTTGCGTCATGAGCACCTCGTGAGGTACCCCTGCCTTGATCTCTCCGCCTCCTCGCGAGCCTGCCTGGTGAGTCCGCCCCTGAGGAAGCCTTGCGCCGTCCGTCTTGCGAGGCTTGGCCCCTCGCGAGGGTCTTGAGCTTGGGTTGATGAAGACGGGCCATACTGGGCCACTGCTTGAGCCACGCCGCAGGCAAGTCTGGGGACCCCCATTCCCAGAACACCGACAAGCGGAGGTGGAATCCATCCACACCATCCCGACTGGTTCCGCGTTGAAGTTCATCAAGGACCTCGTGAGCCGCTTTGGGGTCCCCAACCGCATCATCACCGATAATGGCTCCCAGTTCACGAGCAACCTCTTTAAAAGATATTGTGCTAGCCTTGGGACACAGATATGCTATGCTTCGGTGGCCATCCATGGAGCACTGGCCAGGCCGAGCGCGCCAACGAGGAGGTCTTGAGGGGACTTAAGGCGAGGAGCTTCAAGAAAAAGCTCGAGGCCTGCGGCACGGGCTGGCTCAACGAGCTCCCGTCCGTGTTGTGGTCCATCCGCATCACCGCGACCAAGCCCACGGGCAAGACCCCGTTCTTCCTCATCTATGGAGCCGAGGCGGTCCTCCCTCACGAGGCCAAGCATCGCTCCTCGCGGGTCCTGGCATTCGATGAGGCACGTCAGGACACCTCACGGGGGATGGACCTTGTCTTGGGGGAGGAGCGCCGCCGCCAAGCCTCGCTCCGAGCTGCGAGGTACCAGCAGGCGCTGCGGCGGTACCACTACTGCAGCGTCCCCCATGTGGGAGGGCCCATTCAGGATTGCCCATGTCTCCAGGCCTGGCGCCGCGCGCCTGGGGACACAAGACGGGGTCCCCATCCAGAAAGCTTGGAACATCCAGCACCTGCGAAAGTTCTACCAATAAAGAAGGCCCCGCGCCTATGAAGGTCTCCGCTCGTGACACTCTCACGTAATAATGAGTTGGGGATGTACACACCCCGGAGTCTCCTGAGCGTCGCCCTTGGGCCTCATGGGGGCTCCCACCCACGTCCTAGTGGAAGCACCTAGCTCCACGCTGGTGAGAAGACTAGTATAGGTGCCAGACGTGATTGTTATTTTGCTTGGTTTCTGTATCTGGTTTGCAACTTCTTGAATGAAATTTGGAGTGTTCAGCATCTCTTTTTGAGGGTGGTAATTTTTCTTCTCCTTGCGTCGTTCGTTCTCTCAGATCTTGCCTCATGGGGAGTGGCAGTTGCCCGTCGCTCCTCCTCGCGCGTCCAGCGTGGGGGCTGGGCAGGTGCGTATGCTTTGGGCTTTCCTGCGAACACACCTCGCCAAAAACCTCAGATTCCTGGCCCTGTGGCGTATTTCTCCTTGTGTGATGCTCTTGAACGAGCTCATGGGCACTACTCCTCCGGAGCTTCCTAATCCTATAGCTGCAAGGGCACCCTTGAGGCCCGGCGACTCTGGGTGACCTCTTGACGAGGCGCACTTCCGCGGCACGAAAGTTCACCGCAGGAACCCTAAGCTAAGTCATCCCAATCACAATCAATGACAACACGAGTATCAGGAGGTAACATAGAAACAATAACATAACAACGCAAGAACCATAGTTCATTACATGCCCTGGTAGGGTACTCTACTTCTTTTTTGCAGCACGAAGGAACGAACAAAAGCAAGTGCGCGACGATGGCAGCTCCTGAGGCCCAGCCCTAGCAGCACTTGGGCTCACCCGGAGTCCTCCTCCTGCTTCACCGGGGTGTGGTAGCGATGCAGCTCGTTCCCCCTCTCGGTCTGATCCCGGCGACGCGACGGTGCACAGAGGTCACTGTCGCTGGAGCTTTCCCCGGAGGAAGTGCTACTGCTGCTGGAGGTGGCACGACCGTCGCCAAGGGCAAGCTCATCACTAGCGACGACGCTGCCCCTCCGTCCGCCATCATCGTCACCATCATCATTGCTATCGCTCTTCGAGAAGCACCCTGCATGCGGGCCGTCCTTCTCTAATATCCTCACATAGAGGGTCGCGACGCCATCGTACCTGAAGTGGAGGGTGCACCTCCCGTGCAGGTCTCATGCACGGGCAAACGACTGCCACCTGCGGTTCAGGAACACGTTGCCGACAGCCGTGACCTCGGCCTCCACCCATGAGGCCTTGCTGCAGCAGTCATCGGCCTGAAGCCAGAATCCACCAAGGCCCCCGGCTGGCAGCGTGCTCGCGAAGAAGTACGGGAGCTGGAGCCAGGCGCCTGCGGGCCTCTCCACCCACACCACGAACTTCGGGGATGGGTCGGCTGAGTGGGACCGCGAGCGTGGCGGCCGGATGGCCGCTGTGCGCCTCTCCTCCTCGTTGTGGCTCCACGACTGTGGTGACTCTCGCCATGGGAAGATGTATCCCCAAGGCCACCGGAGGCAGCACCATCCTTTGAGGGGGGACGTCCACACCCACGGGGAACCGCTGCCGGCATCGCAACATACTTGTGAGGGCGCCTGCGACCCCTCTTGGGCGGGGGCGAGTCCGGACCCTCCTTGGGGGCCTTCCCTTTCTCTGCGGCGGAGAACCTCTTCGTCGGCACCATGGATGCTCTAGAAAGACGGTGGAGCGGGAAGAAGGAGAAGTAAGGGGCGAGAAGACGAAGATGGGCTGGGGCTCCCCCCCTCTCCCATTTATAGCCGGAGGGAGGCCAACCGCTGGCCTCCCATGATCTCGAATAATGATGGTTTTTTCTGCATGCAGCAGGCAGTTGTCTTGTTTGACGGTTGCCGATGCAGCACGGGAAAGTGGAGATGCCCACGTCCCATCAAGCACCACGCATCGACCCGGTCCGCAGGTGATTGGGGCCCGCAACGCTCCACACTTGCCCTTTGGCTTTGCCTCGAAGCCAAGTGCGAGCGCGCCTTGGGCCTCGGGGTTATTGTTGGCGTTCTGGGAACCAGGGTACCCAGACTTGTCTGCCTATGGCCCACGGCGTGGCTCCATCAACGGCCTGGTACAACTGATCTTCAGCATCGACAAGTCAAGACCCTCGCGAGGTGCCAAGCCTCGTGAGGCACACAACTTCAAGACCTCATGAAGGAGCGGCCTCCCCATGCGGCCTCCTAAGGAGCAGAGTTTTGTATGCAAGCACTCACCTCATGAGGCCGAGGTGATGCCAGCCATGACGACCAAGGCCAGGCACGGGCCAGCGGGCGCAGAGCGACAGGTTTCCCCTTTGGTGCTAAGGAGGCAAGTGCAGGGAGTCCCAAGGAATCAACCAAAGGTTAATATTTGCATGCAACAAGACCAAGACCGCCAGGACGGCAGGACAGATGTCATCACCGAGCCCGCGACGACATCATGACCAGAAGCTTTGCATGCGAAGACCACCTTTCGCCAGGATAAGATGTACTACTTGTCCCCCTTCAAAATTGGCCACGGTGGGATCCCTTCCCACCTAAGTTTTGGGGGAAGAGGACCAAGGCCACCACCATAGAAGGGATCGGACCCCGGAGGATGAAACCGTTGAGCTCATATCCACCCCTAGAGCAGACTCCGCGAGGCTATTCTTCACTGTACTAGTTCATCCCCAGCCCCCGCGAGGCTAATCCATCATAAAGGAGGAGTAGGGTTTTACACCACAAGGTGGCCTGAAACTGGGTAAACTGACGTGTCCATTTCCTTTCCTGTTCATCGAGCTAGTTCATGAGAGCAGCGAGTTTGCTGGCTAGAGAGGTTGAGTTCTTCACAAACGCCCCAGAGTTCAAACCTTTCTTGGGTCTAAGGAGCCCTGAATCCGACAAAAGGGTTTTAAGATAAATGGATAAGTTGGGTCAAGCAGTTGCTTTCCACCGTAACATCTTTTGTGCTTCTTAACGGAGTTCCAGGAAGGAAATTTATTTGTAAAAAGGGGGTGAGACAGGGGGAGCCTGTGTCTCCTTTACTAATGTTATTGATGCTGATTTATTGCAATCTATAGTTAATGACCTGTTTAAGAAGGGCATTCTTTAGTTACCTATACCATGCCATGACCAGGATCATCCAATAGTCCAATATACAGATGATACTTTGATAATTCTCCCAGCAGATAAGACACAGCTTCTTGCTCTTAAAGATATCTTACATGTATTTTCTCAGTCTGCTGGCCTGGGTGTCAACTACCACAAGTCCTTTATGGTTCCCATTAATGTGGATGCCCCTAATCTCATAATTTGCCTTGGCTTTTGGTTGTTAGGTGGGGAAAATGCCCTTCACTTATTTGGGCCTGCCAGTGGGCACTACCAGGCCTAGAATATCTAACCTAATGCCTCTGGTTGATTGCATGGAGAGAAGGATGACTGTTAGCTCCTCATTTCTCAATTAGGGTGAAATACTACAGTTTTTAAACTCCGCTTTATCCTCATTGCCGATATTTTCCTTAGTAGTTTACTCATTCCACCTGACATTCTTAAGTAGCTAGAAAGGGTTCAAATGCAATGCCTTTGGAGGAAGCACAGAGATGAGCCAACTCCTTCATTGGCTGCTTGGGGCTTAATTTGCAGGTCAAACAATAGAGGAGGTCTTGGTATCATGAATCTCAGAGTTCAGAATGTGGCTCTTCTGCTCAAGCATGCTCATAAGTTTTTCAATAAGATTGAGGTACCTTGGGCTTCATTGATTTGGGATTATTATTATCATGAAAGGGTCCCTAAGGCTACAACAACATGTGGCTTATTCTGGTGGACAGATATTCTAAAACTATTGGATCAGTTTAGGAATGCTACATGAGTTGAAATCCAGGCTAGTGAAAAAGCTCTATTTTGTTCAGATAAGTGGAAACTGAATAATTCAGTGGTCCCTCTGCAATCAAGATTTCCCAAGCTCTTTTCATATGCCAAGGATCCTTGGGTAACTATCCATAGGGCTTGTCATGGTGATCCCACGACAGATGCCATGGGATGGCTAAAAGAGGGGACATGGACAAGGGCACCGGTGGGCTCCAGAGGCAAGGTTGGTATGCGCAAGTGTGACAAATGAGATGTACCCATGTTCGGGGCTCTCCCAAGAGATAACACCCCTAGTCCTGCCGAGTGTGGTTTATATGAAGAGGATACAAGCTTGCTCCTAGAGTTGTTTTGGGGAGGAAGGAAGACAGGCTTGTGCATAGGCTGCTCCTTCTGCGTGTGGTGGATGTGTGTGTGTGTGTGTGTGTGTGTGGCTAAAGAGTCGACTGAGCTAAACCCCTCTGCATGGAGTGGCACCGGGGGGTCTCCCCCCGGGGTTACAATGGTAATATTACATGGGTGCAGGGCCCGGGCGTCAGCGTCTAGCAGCCGGAAGTGGGGCCCGCCGGGTCTTCTGCTACCTCTTGAGCATGCGTTGGTTTTCCCTTGAAGAGGAAAGGGTGATGCAGCAAAGTAGCGTAAGTATTTCCCTTAGTTTTTGAGAACCAAGGTATCAATACAGTACGAGGCTACACTCGAATCCTTCATACCTGCACAAACAAATAAGAACCTTGCAACCAACGCGATAAAGGGGTTGTCAATCCCTTCACGGCCACTTGGAAAAGTGAGATCTGATAGAGATAATAAGATAAATATTTTTGGTATTTTTATGATATAGGCTGGAAAGTAAAGATTGCAAAATAAAATAGATCGGAAACTTATATGATGGAAAATAGACCCGGGGGCCATAGGTTTCACTAGTGGCTTCTCTCAAGATAGAATAAGTATTATGGTCGGAGAACAAATTACTGTCGAGCAATTGATAGAAAAGTGCATAGTTATGAGAATATCTAGGCATGATCATGTATATAGGCATCACGTCCGCGACAAGTAGATCGAAACAATTCTGCATCTACTACTATTACTCCACACATCGACCGCTATCCAGCATGCATCTAGAGTATTAAGTTCATAAGAACAGAGTAACACATTAGGCAAGATGACATGATGTAGAGGGATAAACTCAAGCAATATGAAATAAATAAACCCCATCTTTTTATCCTTGATGGCAACAATACAATATGTGCCTTGCAGCCCCTGCTGTCACTGGGAAAGGACACTGCAAGATTGAACCCAAAGCTAAGCACTTCTCCCATTGCAAGAAAGATCAATCTAGTAGGCCAAACCAAATTGATAATTCAAAGAGACTTGCAAAGATAAAAAATCATACATAAAAGAATTCAGAGGAGATTCAAATATTGTTCATAGATAATCTTGATCATAAACCCACAATTCAACAGATCTCGACAAACACACCACAAAAAGTATTACATCAAATAGATCTCCAAGAAGATTGAGGAGAACTTTGTATTGAGATCCAAAGAGAGAGAAGAAGCCATCTAGCTAATAACATGGACTCGAAGGTCTGAGGTAAACTACTCACATTTTATCGAAGAGGCTATGGTGTTTATGTAGTAGCCCTCAGTGATTGATTCCCCCTCCGGCGGAGCATCGGAAAAGGCCCCAAGATGGGATCTCACGGGTACAGAAGGTTGCGGCGATGGAAATAGGGTTTCGTGGTGCTCCTGGATGTTTTCGGAGTATATGAGTATATATAGGTGAAAGAAGTAGGTCGGCGGAGCCACGAGGGGCCCACGAGGGTGGGGGCGCGCCTCCCTGCCTCGTGGCCGCCTCGTTGCTTCCTTACATCCACTCCAAGTCTCCTGGATTGCGTTTGTTCAAAAACGATTCTCTCGAAGGTTTCATTCCGTTTGGACTTCGTTTGATATTCCTTTTCTGCGAAACGCTGAAATATGCAAAAACAGCAATTTGGACTGGGCCTCTGGTTAATAGGTTAGTCCCAAAAATAATATAGAAGTGTATAATAAAGCCCATTAAACATCCAAAACAGATAATATAATAGCATGGAACAATAAAAAATTATAGATACATTGGAGACGTATCAAGCATCCCCAAGCTTAATTCCTGCTCGTCCTCGAGTAGGTAAATGATAAGAACAGAATTTTTGATGTGGAATGCTACCTAACATAATTTTCAATGTAATTCTCTTTAGTGTGGCATGAATGTTCGGATCCAAAAGATTCAAGATAAAAGTTTAATATTGACATAAAAATAGTAATACTTCAAGCATGCTAACCAAGAAATTTATGTCTTATCAAAATAACATAGCCAAAGAAAGCTTATCCCTACAAAATCATATAGTTTGGCCATGCGTCATTTTCGTCACACAAAATGCTCCCATCATGCACAACCCCAGTTTCAGCCAAGCAATTCGTTCATACTTTTTAACGCGCTTCCGCCTTTTCAACCCTCACGCAATACATGAGCGCAAGCCATGGACATAGCACTATGGGTGGAGTAGAGTATGATGATAGGGATTATGTGAGAAAACAAAAAAAGGAGAAAGTCTCACATTGACGCGGCTAATCAACGGGCTATGGAGATGCCCATCAATTGATGTCAATATGAGGAGTAGGGATTGCCATGCAACGGATGCACTAGAGCTATAAATGTATGAAAGCTCATCAAAAAGAAACTAAGTGGGTGTGCATCCAACTTGCCTGCTCACGAAGACCTAGGGCATTTTGAGGAAGCCCATCATTGGAATATACAAGCCAAGTTCTATAATGAAGAATTCCCACTAGTATATGAAAGTGACAAAATAAGAAACTCTCTATCATGAAGATCATGGTGCTATTTTGAAGCACAAGTGTGGAAAAAGGATAGTAACACTGTCCCTTCTCTCTTTTTCTCTCATTTTTATATTATTTTTTATTTGGGCTCCTTTGGCCTCTCTCTTTTTATTTGGGCTTCTTTGGCCTCTTTTATTTTTCATGAAGTCCAGAGACTCATCCCAACTTGTGAGGGAATCATTTCTTCCATCATCCTTTCCTCACATGGGACAATGCTCTAATAATGGAAATCATCACACTTCTATTTATTTACAACTCAAGAATTACAACTCAATACTTAGGACAAAATATGACTCTATGTGAATGCCTCCGGCGGTGTACCGGGATATGCAATGAATCAAGAGCGACATGCATGAAAGAATTATAAAGGTGGCTTTGCCACAAATACGATGTCAACTACATGATCATGCAAAGCAATATGACAACGATGCAGCGTGTCATAATAAACGAAACGGTGGAATGTTGCATGGCAATATATCTCGGAATGGCTATGGAAATGCCATAATAGGTAGGTATGGTGGCTGTTTTGAGGAAGATATAAGGAGGTTTATGTGTGATAGAGCATATCGTATCATGGGTTTTGGATGCACCGGGGAAGTTTGCACCAAGGTGAGAAAGTGCGATGCACGGTACCGTAGAGGCTAGCAAATTGCGGAAGGGTAAGAGTGTGTATAATCCATGGACTCACATTGGTCATAAAGAACTCATATACTTATTGCAAAAGTTTATTAGCCCTCGAAGCAATGTACTACTATGCATGCTCCTAGGGGAAGGTTTGGTAGGAGTTAACCATCGTGCGATCCCGACCTCCACTCATAAGGAAGGCAATCAAAGAACACCCCATGCTTCAAATTTGTCACACAACGTTCACCATATGTGCATGCTACGTGACTTGCCAACTTTAAAACAATTATTTCTCAATTTCATAATTACCCAACTAGCATGACTCTAATATTACCACCTTTATATCTCAAAAAAGTTATCAAGTATCAAATTTATCAAAGTGTTTAATGCACTCCATATGAAAGTTTTTATTTTACCCAACTTGGATGCCCATCATATTAGGACTAATTTTATAACCAAAGAAAATTACCATGCTGTTCTAAAAGACTCTCAAAATAATATAAATGAATCATGAGAGATCAATAATTTCTACGAAATAAAACCACCACCGTGCTCTAAAAAGGTATAAGTGAAGCACTAGAGCAAAATTGTCTAGCTCAAAAGATATAAGTGAAGCACATAGAGTATTCTAATAAATTCCGATTCATGTGTGTCTCTCCAAAAGGTGTGTACAGCAAGGATGATTTTGATAAACTAAAAAGCAAAGACTCAAATCATACAAGACGCTCCAAGCAAAACACATATCATGTGGTGAATAAAAATATGGCCTCAAGTAAAGTTACCGATAGACGAAGACGAAAGAGGGGATGCCTTCCGGGGCATCCCCAAGCTTAGGCTTTTAGTTGTCCTTTAATTTTACCTTGGGGTGCCTTGGGCATCCCCAATCTTAGGCTCTTTCCACTCCTTATTCCAAAATCCATCAAATCTTTACCCAAAACTTGAAAACTTCACAACACAAACTCAACAGAAAATGTCATGAGCTCCGTTAGTGCAAGAAAACAAACCACCACTTTAAGGTACTGTAATGAACTCATTATGTATTTATATTGGTGTTAAACCTACTGTATTCCAACTTCTCTATGGTTCATACCCCCCGATACTATCCATATATTCATCAAAATAAGCAAACAACACACGAAAAACAGAATCTGTCAAAAACAGAACAGTCTGTATCAATCTATAACTCTCGAATACTTCTGGAACCCCTACCAAATTAGGAAGTCCTAGGTAGTTTGTTTATTAAACTTCTACAAAAATAATCAACTGAAAAGCACGTTTCTGTGATTTATGAAAATTATTCTCGTGCGCGCAAAAGTTTCTATTTTTCAGCAAGATCAAATTAAGTATCACCGTAGGTCATCCTAAAGGTTTTACTTGGCAAACACTAATTAAATCACAAAACCGCATCTAACCAGAGGCTAGATGAATTATTTATTACTAAACAGGAACAAAAAGCAAAGAACAAAAAGAAAATTGGTTTGCCTCCCAACAAGCGCTATCGTTTAACGCCCCTAGCTAGGCATAAATGCGAGAATAGATCTAAGTATTGCCATCTTTGGTATTCAATTAATAGGTGGCTCTCATAATAGATTCATAAGGTAATTTTATTTTCTTACTAGGAAAGTGTTCCATGCCGTTCCTTAATGGAAATTGGAATCTAATATTTACTTCTTTCACATCAATAATTGCACCAATCGTTCTAAGGAAAGGTCTACCAAGAATAATAGGACATGAAGGATTGCAATCTATATCAAGAACAATAAAATCTAATGGCACATAATTCCTATTTGCAACAATAAGAACATCATTAATCCTTCCCCTGGGTTTCTTAATGGTGGAATCTGCAACATGCAAGTTTAAAGAGGAATCATCAAATTCACGGACACCTAACACATCACACAAAGTTTTTTGAATCGTGGAAACACTAGCACCCAAATCACACAAAGCATAGCATTCATGATCTTTAATTTTAATTTTAATAGTAGGTTCCCACTCATAATAACTTTTTCTAGGGATAGAAACTTCTAATTCAAGTTTTTCTTCATAAGATTGCATTAAAGCATCAACGATATGTTTAGTAAAAGCTTTATTTTGACTATAAGCATGGGGAGAATTTAACACAGATTTCAACAAGTAAATACAATATATTAAAGAACAATTATCATAATTAAATTCCTTGAAATCCAAATAGTGGGTTCATTGCTATGTAATTTTTTGACCTCTTCAATCCCACTTTTACCAATTTTTGCATCAAAATGTAAAAACTCTGAATCATTGGGATGCCTCTTAACTAAAGTTGACTCATCTCTAGTCCTATCATTATCAAGATTCATATTTCAAAACAAAGATTTAATAGGAGACACATCAATCACTTTTAGATCTTCATCCCTATTATCATGAAAACTAGAAGAACTCGCTTTTACAAATCAATCTTTTTTGCACGCATTCTAGCGGTTCTTTCTTTGCACTCATCAATGGAAATTCCCATGGCTTTGAGGGACTCATTGATATCATGCTTAGGTGGAATAGATCTAAGTTTCAAAGAATCAACTTCAAGAGAAATTCTATCCATGTTCCTAGCCAACTCATCAATCTTAGGCAAATTTTCTTCAAGCAAAGCATTGAAATTATTTTGAGAAATCATAAACTCTTTAACACTAATCTCAAAATCAGAGGGCAAATTATTAAAATTTCCATAAGAATTGTTGTAGGAATTACCATAATTATTAGAGGAATTATTACTAGGGAACAACCTAGGATTAAAGTTTCCTCTATAAGCGTTGTTACCAAAATTGTTCCTACCAACAAAATTCATATCCATAGATTCATTATCATTCTAAATCAAACTGGATAAAGGCATATCATTAGGATTAGAGGACACACTCTTATTAGCAAACTATTTCATAAGTTCATCCATCTTTCCAATCAAAACATTAATCTCTTCTATCACATGAACCTTTTTACTAGTAGATCTTTCGGTGTGCCATTGAGAATAATTAATCATAATATATCTAGGAGTTTAGTGGCTTCTCCTAAAGTGATTTCCATAAAAGTGCCTCCCGCGGCCGAATCTAAAAGATTTCTAGAAGCAAAATTCAATCTGGCATAAATGTTTTGTATAATTATCCATAAATTCAAACCATGTGAAGGGAAATTACATATCATTAATTTCATTCTCTCCCAAGCTTGTGCAACATGTTCATGATCAAGTTGCTTAAAATTCATAATATCGTTTCTAAGAGAGATGATCTTAGTGGGAGGAAAATACTTAGAGATAAAAGCATCTTTGCACTTATTCCATGAATCAATACTATTTTTAGGCAAAGACGAAAACCAAGTTTTAGTACGATCTCTAAGTGAAAATGGAAATAGCTTCAATTTATCAATATCATTATCCACATCTTTCTTCTTTTGCATATCGCACAAATCAACAAAGTTGTTTAGATGTGTAGCGGCATCTTCACTTGGAAGGCCAGAGAATTGATCTTTCATGATAAGATTCAACAAAGTAGCATTAATTTCGCAAGATTCAGCATCGGTAATAGGAGCAATCAGAGTGTTAAGAAAATCATTGTTGTTGTTATTGGAAAAATCACACAATTTAGTATTATCTTGAGCGAACGTGACAATCAATCCAACACACAAGCACACAAGAGGCAAGCAAAAAAGAGGCGAACGGGAAAAAGAGGGCGAATAAAACGGCAAGGGTGAAGTGGGGGAGAGGAAAACGAGAGGCAAATGGCAAATAATGTAATGCGGGGGATAAGAATTTGTGATGGGTACTTGGTATGTCTTGACTTGTGCGTAGACTCCCCGGCAACAGCGCCAGAAATCCTTCTTGCTACCTCTGAGCATGCGTTGGTTTTCCCTTGAAGAGGAAAGGGTGATGCAGCAAAGTAGCATAACTATTTCCCTCAGTTTTTGAGAACCAAGGTATCAATCCAGTAGGAGGCTACACTCAAATCCCTCGTACCTGCACAAACAAATAAGAACCTTGGAACCAACACGATAAAGGGGTTGTCAATCCCTTCATGACCACTTGCAAAGGTGAGATCTGATAGAGATAATAAGATAAATATTTTTGGTATTTTTATGATATAGATTGGAAATTAAAGATTGCAAAATAAAATAGATCAGAAACTTATATGAAGGAAAATAGACCCGGGGGCCATAGGTTTCACTAGTGGCTTCTCTCAAGGTAGCATAAGTATTACGGTGAGTGAACAAATTTTTGTCGAGCAATTGATAGAAACGTGCATAGTTATGAGAATATCTAGGCATGATCATGTATATAGGCATCACGTCCGTGACAAGTAGATCGAAACGATTCTGCATCTACTACTATTACTCCACACATCGACTGCTATCCAACATGCATCTAGAGTATTAAGTTAATAAGAACAGAGTAACACATTAGGCAAGATGACATGATGTAGAGGGATAAACACAAGCAATATGATATAAACCCCATCTTTTTATCCTCGATGGCGACAATACAATACATGCCTTGCTGCCCCTGCTGTCACTGGGAAAGGACACCGCAAGATTGAACCCAAAGCTAAGCACTTCTCCCATTGCAAGAAAGATCAAACTAGTAGGCCAAACCAAACTGATAATTCGAAGAGACTTGCAAAGATAACAAATCATACATAAAAGAATTTAGAGGAGATTCAAATATTGTTCATACATAATCTTGATCATAAACCCACAATTCATCGGATCTCGACAAACACATCGCAAAAAGTACTACATCGAATAGATCTCCAAGAAGATCGAGGATAACTTTGTATTGAGATCCAAAGAGAGAGAACAAGCCATCTAGCTAATAACTATGGACCCAAAGGTGTGAGGTAAACTACTCACACTTCATCGGAGAGGCTATGGTGTTGATGTAGAAGCCCTCCATGATCGATTCCCCCTTTGAAGGAGCATCGGAAAAGGCCCCAAGATGGTATCTCACGGGTACAGAAGGTTGCGGCGGTGGAAATAGGGTTTCGTGGTGCTCCTGGATGTTTTCGGGGTATATGAGTATATATAGGCGAAAGAAGTAGGTCGGTGGAGCCATGAGGGGCCCACAAGGGTGAGGGGTGCGCCTTCCCCCCTGGGCGCGCCTCCCTACCTCGTGGCCACCTCGTTGCTTCCTTGACATCCACTCCAAGTATCCTGGATTGTGTTTGTTCCAAAAATGATTCTCCCGAAGGTTTCATTCCGTTTGGACTCCGTTTGATATTCCTTTTCAGCGAAACACTGAAATAGGCAAAAAGAACAGCAATTTGGACCGGGCCTCCGGTTAATAGGTTAGTCCCAAAAATATTATAAAAATGTATAATAAAGCCCATTAAACATCCAAAACAGATAATATAATAGCATGGAACAATCAAAAATTATAGATACGTTGGAGACGTATCATCTGCCGGGTTCGCCGGGTGCGGGTCTTGCCGGGTCCATTGGGTGCAGGCTATACCGGGGCCGTCGGGCGCGGGTACGACCGACTGTTGGTTACTATTGGCATGCCTTGCCAGACGTCATGGGGCGGCAAGGCCGCCCTGCTATAGGGTTGCGCCTCTGAGACGCCTCCCGCCCCAGGCATTGGCTTGGTCGGCATGACAACTGAAGGAAATATGCCCTAGAGGCAATAATAAAGTTGTTATTTTATATTTCCTTATTCATGATAAATGTTTATTATTCATGCTATAATTGTATTAACCAGAAACTTGATACATGTGTGGATACATAGATAAAATATTGTGTCCCTAGTAAGCCTCTACTAGACTAGCTCGTTGATCAAAGATGGTTAAGTTTCCTAACCATAGACATGTGTTGTCATTCGATGAATGAGATCACATCATTAGGAGAATGATGTGATGGACAAGACCCATCCGTTTGCTTAGCATAATGATCATTCAGTTTTAATGCTATTGCTTTCTTCATGTCAAATACATATTCCTCTAACTATGAGATTATGCAACTCCCGGATACCGGAGGAATGCCTTGTGTGCTATCAGACATCACAACGTAACTTGGTGATTATAAAGATGCTCTACAGGTATCTCCGAAGGTGTTTGTTGGGTTGGCATAGATCGAGATTAGGATTTGAGGTATCTCTGGGCCCTCTCGACAATACACATCATAAGAAGCCTTGCAAGCAAAGTGACTAATGAGTTAGTTGTAGGATTATGTATTACGGAACGAGTAAAATGGCTTGTCGGTAATGAGATTGAACTAGTTATGAAGATACCAACGATCAAATCTCGGGCAAGTAACATACCGATAGACAAAGGGAATGACATATGTTGTCATAAGGTTAGACCGATAAAGAGCTTCATAGAATATCTAGGAGCCAATATGGGCATCCAGGTCCCACTGTTGGTTATGGACCGGACAGGTGTCTCGGTCATGTCTACATAGTTCTCGAACCCGTAGGGTCCACACGCATAACATTCGTTGATGATATAGTATTATATGAGTTATGTACGTTGGTGACCTAATGTTGTTAGGGGTCCCAGATGAGATCGCAGACATGACGAGGAGCTCCAGAATGGTCTGGAGGTAAATATTCATATATTGGATGATATGGTTAGGCCATGGTTTCAGGCCCACGGGGCTATAGGTCGGTGAAAAAGAAAGTTTTGCGGAGGTTAGAGGCCAAACGCCGGAGACCCTGGCGTCTGGCCCTGGGCCAGACGCCAAGGATTGTGGCATTTGGTCCTGGAGTCCGAGTGGGACTCTTGCCTTTCGGGCAAACCAACTTTGAGGATGCTTTTGCTCCAATTTTTTACCCCAGGGCTCAACATATAAATAGAGGGGCAGGGCTAGCACCAAAGACACATCAAGATTCACCAAGCCATGTGCCGGCAACCCCGTCCACTGTAGTTTATCCTCCGTCATAGTTTCCATAGTGCTTAGGTAGAGCCCTGCGGAGATTGTTCTTCACCAACACCGTCACCACACCGTCGTGCTGCTGGAACTCATCTACTACTTCGCCCGTCTTGCTGGATCAAGAAGGCGAGGACGTCATCGAGCTGAACGTGGAGGTGCCATACATTCAGTACTTGATTGGGACGGATCGTGAATGTGTACGACTACATCAACCACGTTGATAAACGCTTCCTCTTAGCGATCTTCAAGGGTATGAAGATGCTCTCCCCCTTTTGTTGCTATGCATCTCCTAGATAGATCTTGCGTGAACGTAGGAATTTTTTTGAAATTGCATTCTATGTTCCCCAACAGTGGCATCCGAGCCAGGTCTATGCATAGATGATATGCACGAGTAGAACACAAAGAGTTGTGGGCGGTGATCATCATACTGCTTACCACCAATATCTTATTTTGATTCGGCGGTATTGTTGGATGAAGCGGCCCGGACCAACCTTACATGACCACGTTCATGAGACCGGTTCCACCGACAAACATGCAACTTTTTGCATAAAGGTGACTGGCGGGTGTCTGTTGTTCCTACTTTAGTTGAATCGAATTTGACTACGGCCGGTCCTTGTTGAAGGTTAAAACAACAAACTTGATAAATAACTGTTGTGGTTTTGTGTCGTAGGTAAGAACGGTTCTTGCTAGAAGCCTATAGCAGCCACGTAAAACTTGCAACAACAAAGTAGAGGACATGTAACTTGTTTTTGCAAGGCATGCTTGTGATTCGATATGGTCAAGACATGATGTGATATACGCTATTGTATGAGATGATCATGTTTTGTAGAAGTTATCGGCAACTGGCAGGAGCCTTATGGTTGTCGCTTTATTGTAGGAAATGCAAACGCCATGTAATTGCTTTACTTTATCACTAAGCGGTAGTGATAGTTGTAGAAGCAATAGTTGGCGAGATGACCACGACACTACAATGGAGATAAGGTGTCGAGCCAGTGACGATGGAGATCATGACAATGCTTTGGAGATGGAGATCAAAAGCACAAGATGATGATGGCCATATCATGTCACATATTTTGATTGCATGTGATGTTTATCTTTTATGCATCTTATTTTGCTTAGTACGGTGGTAGCATTATAAGATGATCCCTTAACTGAATTTCAAGGTATAAGTGTTCTCCCTGAGTATGGACCGCTACGACAGTTCTTCGTGCTGAGACACCACGTGATGATTGGGTGTGATAGGCTCTACATTCACATACAACGGGTGCAAGACAGTTTTGCACATGCGGAATACTCAGGTTAAACTTGACGAGCCTAGCATGTACAAACATGCCCTCGGAACACTGGAGACCGAAAGGTCGAACGTGAATCATATAGTAGATATGATCAACATAGAGATGTTCACCATTGATGACTACTCCATGTCACGTGATGATCGGACACGGTATAGTTGATTTGGATCATGTATCATTTAGATGACTTGAGGGATGCCTATCTAAGTGGGAGTTCTTAAGTAATACGATTTTGAACTTAATTTATCATGAACTTAGTCTTAGTAGTTTTTGCATATCTATGTAGTAGATCAATGGCATGTGCTACCGTTCCCATGAATTTTAATCTGTTCCTAGAGAAAGCCAAGTTGAAAGATGATGGTAGCAACTACACATACTGGGTCCGTAACTTCCGGATTATCCTCATTGTTGCACAGAAGAATTATGTCCTTGATGCACCGCTAGGTGAAACGCCTACTGTTGGAGCAGATGCTGATGTTATGAACGCCTGGCAAGCTCGATCTAATTAGTACTCGATAGTTTAGTGTGCCATGCTTTATGGCTTATAATCGGGAATTCAAAGACGTTTTAAACGTCATGGACCATATGAGATGTTCCAAGAATTGAAGTTAGTATCTCAAGACAATGTCTGAGTTTAGAGATATGAAGTCTCCAACAAGTTCTATAGCTGCAAGATGGAGGAGAACAGTTCTTTCAGTGAACGCATACTTAGAATGTCTGGATATGATAATCACTTGACTCAGTTGGGAGGTAATCTTCCTGATGATTGTGTCATTGATAGAGTTCTCCAATCACTGCCACCAAGCTACAAAGGCTTCATGATGAACTATAATATGCAAGGGATGGAAAAGACTATTCTAGAGCTCTTTGCAATGCTCAAAGTTGCGGAGGTAGAAATCAAGAAGGAGCATCAAGTGTTGATGGTTAACGATACCACTAGTTTCAAGAAAAAGGGCAAGGGAAAGAAGGGGAACTTCAAGAAGAATGGCAAGCAAGTTGCCACTCCCGAGAAGAAGCCCAAAGCTGGACCCAAAGCTTGAAACTAAGTGCTTCTACTACATAGGGACTGGTCACTAGAAGCGGAACTGCCCAGAGTATTTGGCGGATAAGAAGGATGGCAAAGTGAACAAAGGTATATTTGATATACATGTTATTGATGTGTACCTTACTAATGCTCGTAATAGTGCCTGGGTATTTGATACCGGTTCGGTTGCTCATATTTGTAACTCGAAACAGGGACTACGTATTAAACGAAGGTCGGCTAAGGACGAGGTGACAATGCGCGTCGGGAATGGTTCCAAGGCTGATGTGACCGTTGTCGGCACGCTACCTCTACATCTACCTTCGGTATTAGTTTTAGACCTGAATAATTATTATTTGGTGGCAATGTTGAGCATGAACATTATATCTAGATCTTGTTTAGTGTGAGACGGTTATTCATTTAAATCAGAGAATAATGGTTGTTCTACTTATATGAGTAATATCTTTAATGGTCATGCACCATTGAAGAGTGGTCTATTTTTGTTGAATCTTGATTGTGGTGATACACATATTCATAATGTTGACGCCAAAAGATGCAAAGTTGATAATGATAGTGCAACATATTTGTGGCACTGCCGTTTAGGTCATATTGGTGTAAAACACATGAAGAAACTCCATCTAGATGGACTTTTGGAATCACTTGATTATGTATCATTTGATACTTGCGAACCATCCTCATGGGCAAGATGACTAAAACTCCGTTCTCCAGAACAATGGAGCGAGCCAATGACTTATTGGAAGTAATACATACCAATGTATGCGGTCCAATGAATGTTGAGGCTCGCGGCGGGTCTCATTATTTTCTGACCTTCACAGATGATTTGAGCAGATATGGGTATATCTACTTAATGAAACACAAGTCTGAAACATTTGAAAAGTTCACAGAATTTTAGAGTGAAGTCGAGAATCATTGTAACAAGAAAATAAAGTTTCTAGGATCTTATCGCGGAGGTGAATATTTGAGTTACAAGTTTGACCTTCATTTAAAACCATGTGGAATTGTTTCACAACTCACGCCACCTGGAACACCACCGCGTAATGGTGTGTCCGAACATCGTAACCGTACTTTATTAGATATGGTGCGATCTATGATGTCTCTTATCGATTTACCACTATTGTTTTGGGGTTATGCATTAGAGAAAGCTGCATTCACGTTAATTAGGGCACCATCAAAATCCATTGAGACGACATCGTATGAAGTGTGGTTTGGCTATAAACCTAAGATGTCCTTTCTTAAAGTTTGGGGTTGCGACACTTATGTCAAAAGGCTTCAGCCTGATAAGCTCGAACCCAAATCGGAGAAGTGCATCTTCATAGGATACCCTAAGGAAACAATTGGGTACACCTTCTACCACAGATCTGAAGGCAAGATCTTTGTTGCCAAGAATGGAAGCTTTCTAGAGAAGTAGTTTCTCTCGAAAGAAGTGAGTGGGAGGAAAGTAGAGGTGGATGAGGTAATTGTACCTTCTCTCAATTTGGAGAGTAGTTCATCCAAGAAATATGTTCCTGTGATGCCTACACCAACTAGAGATGAAGCTAATGATGATGATCATGAAACTTCAGATCAAGTTACTACCGAACTTCGTTGGTCAACCGGGACTTGATCGACACGAGAGTGGTATGGTAATCCTGTTCTGGAAGTCATGTTACTAGAACATGGCGAACCTATGAACTATGAAGAAGCTATGGTGAGCCCATATTATAATAAATAGCTTGAGGCCATGAAATCTAAGATAGGATCCATGTATGAGAACAAAGTGTGGAATTTGGTGGATTTTCCCGATGATTGGTGACCCATAGAGAATAAATGGATCTTCAAGAAGAAGACTGACGCTGATGGTAATGTAACCGTCTATAAAGCTCAACTTGTCACAAAAGGTTTTTGACAAGTTCAAGGAGTTGACTACGATGATACTTTCTCACCCGTAGCGATGCTTAAGTCTGTTCGAATCATGTTAGCAATTGCCGCATTTTATGATTATGAAATCTGGCAAATGGACGTCAAAATTGCATTCCTTAATGGATTTCTTAAAGAAGAGTTGTATATGATGCAACTGGAAGGCTTTGTAGATCCTAAAGGTGCTAACAAAGTGCAAGCTCTAGCGATCCATTTATGGACTGGTGCAAGCATCTTAGAGTGGAATATACGCTTTGATGAGGTGATCAAAGCGTATGGTTTGATACAGACTTTCAGAGAAGCCTGTATTTACAACAAAGTGAGTGGGAGCTCTGTAGCATTTCTAATATTATATGTGGATGACATATTGTTGATTGGGAATGATATAGAATTTCTGGATAGCATAAAAAGATACTTGAATAAAAGTTTTTCAATGAATGACCTCGGTAAAGCTGCTTATATATTGGGCATCAAGATCTACAGAGATAGATCAAGACGCTTAATAGGACTTCCACAAAGCACATACTTTGACAAAGTTTTGAAGAAGTTCAAAATGGATCGGTCAAAGAAAGGGTTCTTGCCTGTGTTATAAGGTGTGAAGTTGAGTCAGACTCAATGCCCGACCACTACAGAAGATGAAGAGAAAATGAAAGTCATTCCCTATGCCTCAACCATAGGTTCTATCATGTATGCTATGTTGTGTACCAGAAGTGATGTGTCCTTGCTATAAGTTTAGCAGGGAGGTACCAACATAATCCAAGAGTGGATCACTGGAGAACATCCTCAAGTACCTAAAAAGGAATAAGGATATGTTTCTCATTTATGGAGGTGACAAAGAGCTCATCGTAAATGGTTATGTCGATGCTAGCTTTGACACTGATCCGGATGACTCTAACACTACAAAAAAAAGACACATCCGTGACATTTTGGGTCGAACGGATTTTTTTCCTGTCATACATATGACACTTCTATGACGATAATTGTGACAAAACCCGGTATCATCATAGATGTGGTGGGCTCCTACTTCTATGAAAAAAATCATGACAGAAAATGGGCTTTTCATCCTGGGCGGGCCGGAGACGTAGCTGCATGATATTCTTTGGGCCGTCCATGATCGAAAAAAAACGTGGTAGAAGCGAGGGCGAGGAAAATTTTGGGGAGTTCTCGGTTATGGTGGGAGGTCAGGGGCCAAGTGATGCGCGTTTCTCTCGTACACGTACGCGCGTGTGTGAGGCATTGGCTCTAACTGAACCCGAGCGAGGCGTTGGGCTCTAACTGAACCCGAGTGATTGCACTGTAGGCTACGCGTTACTGAACCCGAGCGATCGATCGATGGCTGTTAACTGAACCCGATCGAGCGATTCCTTCGCTACTGCTGCTAACTGAAGTCGGTCGATTGGATGAACAGTGAGCGTTGCGGGGGGGTGGATGAACAGTGAGCAGTGGGGGTGGATGCAGGACCCTATGGTGTTGCCTCTGGATGAACAAGACCCCATGGTGTGGAGGGCTGGATGAACAGTAGAGGGTGGAGGGGTGCCCGTGGAGGGGTGGTTGAACAGTAGCCGGTGGATTAGTGCGCGGTGGAGGCTGGATGAACAGGAGCCCATGGAGGCTGGAGGTGGTCGACGGTAGCCTGTGGAGGCTGGAGGAGGTCGACGGTGGAGAAGAACAGTATCCTGTGGAGTCCCGTTTTGCGGTACGCCACACCCCTCCTGATGAACAGAACCCCCGTTTCGACCGTAGCGCTCCAACACAAGTTTGTTTCGTCCGTTTTGCGGTATGCCACACCCCTCCCGATCAACAGGACCCCCATTTCAACCGTAGGAGGTCCGTTTCCTCCGTTTTATGGTACGCCACACCCCTCTCAATCAACAGGACCCCCGTTTCGACCGTAGGAGGTCCGTTTCCTCCGTTTTGCGGTACGCCAGACCCCTCCCGATGAACAGGATCCCGTTTCGAACCTGGCCGGTCAAACACAAGGCCGTTTACTCCGTTCTGCAGTACGCAATGCCTCGTTTCCATCGCCTGTTTCGTCCAAGCCCTCTCGATGAACACGACCACTCATTCCGTTCCGACCCAGTCGGTTGGCTCCCACGCGTTCCGTTGCCTCCCAATGAACACGGCGCATTCTATTGCCTCCCCATGAACACGACGCATTCCATTGCCTCCCCATGAACACGACGCATTCCGTTGCCTCCCCAAGAACACGACGATGACGTTGTTTCTCCGTTCCGACCCAGCCATCTACACGAGCCCTGGCCGTACGTATGCGCGAGTAGGTGTTCGAGACCTGCCCGTATGTACGTACGTGGCCGTATTTTCTTTCTTGCACCCTGGCCATTGTACGTACGTGTACATGCTACGTGCGCGCCTCTACTACGACACGTGCGCGCCTCTAAAACGACCAGTATGTACGTACACGTTCCCGACCAGAATGATAACGCTACGTACGCTTCGACCAGGTGGGTCCTGACTGTCAGGCACTTCCTTGCGTGCGAAGATGTAGCTGGTGGGTCCTAGTATTCAGGTGGGCGAATCGTTTTTTTTTTGCCCGGGCGCACTTCCTTGCGTGCGAAGATGTAGCTGGTGGGTCCCAGCAGTCAGGGGGCGAATCATTTTTTTGCCCGTAATATGGACGCACTTCCTTACGTGCGAAGATGCAGTTGGTAGGTCCCAACAGTCAGGGGAAACATTTTTTCACAAAATACGGTGGCCCGTCCGGTGGGTCCCTGCTGTCAGGTGGAGGAATCATTATTTTCCGCGTAATAAGGAGGCACTTCCTTGCGGCTGCCGTGGACCCAGCTGTCAGCCTCTCCACGTACAATACTCTTCCGATGGAATTCGGTCATTGACCACATTGACCACGCCGCGCCGAGAGCACCACGGCGGTGGACGACGGCGAGGCCTAGGAAGGGGACGACATGGAGCCGGGAAGACGCAGCAGTGGATGCCAACACGAAGAGGAGTACGAGGGTTCACTGGTTCGGCTGCGGTGTGAGGCTGATGTCGCGGCAGAATAACAGGGGGTGTGGGTGAGTAGAGGGATGGCCTGGCCAGCGGTGGGAGTAGTAGGGGGCGGTGAGGCCTCCGCGGCATCACAACCGGCCACGAGAGGAAGGAGCACGCGGCACGACCGATGCTGGTTTGGGCAGCTGGAGCAAGAAGACCAGAGGCTGAAGAAGCACTACGGCCGTTGGATGAACATCATATGGTAATAGGAGCTAGAATCGTTCATATTGACTAAGTTGACAAAGCCCTCCGTCCCCGTCAACTTGGTAGGCCCACAAGTAAGCCTCCCACTATGCTGGGTTCCAGCTGGCAGGGGGAGTATTGATTTTTTTTGTGCGTAATAAGGAGGCGCTTCCTTGCATGCGAAGATAGCTGGTGGGTCCGACCTGTCAGCGGGGGGCACCTTTTTTCGCGAAATACAGAGGCCCTTCCGGTGGGTCCCAGATGTCAGGTGGAGGAATCATTATTTTGCGCGTAACAAGGAGGCATTTCCTTGTGTGCGGCCGTGGACCCAGCTGTCAGCCTCTCCACGCACAGTCTACTTCCGATGGTGTCGTTCTTTAACCATGTTGACCACGCTGCACCGAGCGCATCCAAGGTGGTGGACGATGGCGAGGCCCCGGACAGCAACGAGCCGGAGATGGGAAGATGCGGGAGTAGAGTCACATACGGAGGGGTGTACGAGGGTTAACTGGTTCTAGTGCGGTGTGGTTCGGCAGTCGGTGGAGAAGAACAGGAGGTGTGGAGGGGTGGAGGGATGGCTTGGCCAACGGTGGAGTAGCGCTTAATAGCGAAGCGTGCTAAGCAGAGCTGCTAGCAGCAGGAGGCGTGAGGTGGTCCCGGCAGCGGTGGAGGAACAAGACGAGAGATTGAAAATGGATGCCGGTCGTTGGATGTAAATCCAACGGCAAACATGTCAGAATCATTTGTTGACTAAATTGACAACGACTTGCGTTGGCTTCGACCTATTGGCCCACATTTCAGCCTTGAAAAGGTGGCACGTATTCAACCCATTTTTCAGAATTTACAGTTTTTTTTTGCGCGGTAGAATTTACAGTCAATTTGATCTTTTTTTTTGAATTACAGCCATTAGCTGGGCTGGGTGAAAAAATTATGTAGCGTCCATGCGGCACATTTATTTTATTTCCTAAAAAATTATAGGCAATTTGCACTTTCTCGAAATACACGATTTTGCTGGGCTGATTCTAATTATAATGTTGGGTTGGGCCAGCAATGTTATCAAAAAATAAAAAGGGGCTGAGCATTTTGTTATAAATATATTTCAATAATAAGTGATATTATAACATTCGTTCTTAAATCTTACCAAGCTTTGGTACACAATCACTGATTTTCGTGCCAAAACGATCTAGGATTTTATTGTTAAGAAATTATTTTATAAGTTAATAAGATGTGGGATATTGTTTTCTTACATATGTAAATATCTGTTAAGTATATGATGACAAAGAAATAATACATAATAACATATAAAAAAATTTAAATATATATAATATAGTTATAAGGGAAACATAAGTTGGACGTTCCTATTCTTACATAGAAAAATAGAACAGACCTCTGCGTTTTCTTCATAAAAATACATAAATTGGGCTGCCGATATCCAAGAAAAATAAAACCTCGGATGGGAGGTCCATAGGCCGGTCGATACATGACGGCCCTCAACAAAATACAAACAGGCCTATGGACCTCCCATCCAAGGTCGTGAGCTGCGCATGTTAAAAATCAAAAGCCTAGACGGGGCAGCCCAAAACCACGTCGAACACTTGCCAAAACTTCATCCCTCATTTTTCTGTGTTTCGCATTTTGACTGTGCATCATATGAAGATGTGCTATGCATGAATGTTGATTAGCATGATGTTAACTGGCTGGTAGTTCCATTTTCGACCATGAATAAAACTTCCAACATGATGTTAACCCTGCTTGAAAAGGCCATGTTAATATAAATGCTATGCCTCTGAAAGTTGCAGTTTCTTATCTGAAACTGAAACTTGCAGTTTCTTATCTGAAACTGAACTTGCAGTTTCTTATCTGAGAATCACATTGTCTGCACTTTTATACTCCTATGAAACTACATTTTTTAAGTGCTAAAAATAGATCTCTAGAATTCATAAAATACTTCATATGCTCAATATTGCAAATCTGAAATTCAAAAGACATTCATATTTGAAAGTACTCTCAAAATACACAACACAAAACACAATTCACAACCTGCAAATACTAACAACCCTAAGCTCCTCCTGACAATTCACAACCTGCCCGACTATTGGGCTGGGGGGTAGTCCCCTCCTATTCCTCGGCGGCAGACAGCCGCCCCGTGAGACGATGTGAACAGTGAGGGGGGCGATGGCGGGTAAGCGTCATGGGGCCAACTGCTTTTATCCTCTTGCAGTTGGGTTCGGTCGACGAAGACTCCAGCGGCTCGCTCTGGCAGGACACCCTCACAAACGGCACCCTGTAGATGCTCGATCCTTCAATCTCTGGTGGATGCTCCATCTGGGATCGATAGTCCCACCACCGCTCCCTCATGATCGGATTCGGTGAATCTGTTTGCCACATGGCCCAGAGGAGCAGCTCTATGTACTCCGGTGTGACTCCCTCCGGGAGTATCGCCGCCTTTTTGCTCTATTGCTGATATTTGGCCATGGATGTCGTCGTCGCCGCTAGTTCGTCCTTGTTGTCAAAGCAAGACTGTACCTCCAACATCCTATCTAGCTTCACAGGGTCGCCGTCTGCAATCCTCACGTATCGGTTGTACTCCTCCATCGATCTACTTCTCCATAGCACCTTCACTCATCGGCGGTGGTTTTTGAATGGAAGAGGAGAGGAGCAACGCTGGTTTTGGATTAGAACGGGAGAGGAACGATGCTGGTTTTGGACTGGAACAGGAGAGGAAGGGCGGTGGTTTTGAAATGGAAGAGGAGAGGAGCGGCGCTGGATTTAGATTGGAACAGGAGAGGAACGACGGTGGTTTAAGAGGAGAAGAGCGGAAGAGCGGCGCTGGTCTTGGAAGTATTTTTTTGTTGTTTTGCGTATTTTGGGTCAAAGTTTGACCACGTACTGTATTTGACAAGCAAAATGTGAATGCATGTCACAAAAAATTGTATCGTTTGGTTCGTATCTGAATGTACTTTCAAATTATATTATTTTGCAACGTATAACATATATTTTATGTGCGAAAATCATGGTCAAATATGACCCAGAATAAAAGGGAGACTAGTGAATGTGGGGTCGCTTTCTTAATTGAAGGGTAATTGATTTTGATTTTGATCCAGTCACAGCGCGCCGGCCCTCTCGTCCAATCCTAAATCGCTGTCGCACGCTCCTCTCCCTCTTCTCCATTGCAAAACCACCTCCTCTCATCTCCATCATCTCCATTCCAAAACCACCGTCTCGCTTCTCCCTCTTCTGATCTTCTCCATTGCAAAACCACCTCCTCTCCTCTCCATTATCTCCATTCCAAAACCACCGTCTCGCCTCTCCCTCTTCTGATCTTCTCCATTGCAAAACCACCTCCTCTCCTCTCCATCATCTCCATTCCAAAACCACCGTCTCACCTCTCCCTCTTCTGATCTTCTCCATTGCAAAACCACCTCCTCTCCTCTCCATCATCTCCATTCCAAAACCACCGTCTCGCCTCTCCCTCTTCTCTATTGCAAGACCACCGTCTCTCCTCCCATTTTCCAAAGCTAGCACCGGACCACTCAGAAGGATATCTATGGAGGGGATGCAGCAGTGAATCAGGCAGATCGCCGGCGGCAACCAGGCAAAGTTAGCCAGGTTGAAGGAGATCCTTACTTGGTTTGACAATGAGTGGGAGATTTCGAGGACGGTGCGGGCCATGTGGCAATGTATGCGAAAGAGCGAGACGGCGGCGCTGTACATGTACTCCTCGGCGGCAGTCACGCCGCAGTCCTCCGAGTTCATCGAGTATCTCCTCTGGGCGATTGAGCAGACAGATTCGCCCGAGGCGATAGTCAGGCGGAGGTGCTGGGCGTACAGGTCAAAGGTCGAGCACCCAGAGGATAACGAATCGAGCGAGTATGGTGTGCCATTCGTGAGGGTGCAGAGTCAACCGGAGCCACAGGAGTATTCGTTCTCCCACCGCAAGAGGAGGCCGGATGGCGCGACATCGCTTCCCCGCCGTTCTCCACGGTTCCCTCGACGCTCTCCTTGTTTCAACGGCGGCGGTAGGGTTTAAGGTAAGCTTCGCACTAACCTACTCTTCCACCTGCTCATGCTTACAATCAATGTGACAGCTAATGAACATCATGCTTACAATCAGTCTCCGAGTACTACCCCAATCACCCTAAAATAGCTCTAGACCTTTGGGTCAAAGTTGTGACACAGTGTACAAATAAAGAAAAATAGATTGGTGCTTCTTTCAGAAAAGAGTACTCCCTAGAAAACTGCCAATATAAGCTACTAGTATTTGGTTAGAGGATTTGCTGCCGAGATAGATCTGTCCATAGAGAGCGCCACACATCCCACTGGTGGTGGTGGATGCCAATGCGTGCATGCATCATGGTTGGTGTCTGTAATTTTTACTTGGCACACCTCCCACTCTGCATATATGTCGGTTCCATACGTACATTTGTGCAGTTCCACCAAAATGCAGCTGAATAACCCTGTTCGCACACATAATGAAAAAGCGTGATTACATTATAATGGCACTAGTTCATGAAACACACAAAATAAATAGAAGAAAATATTGCGACAGTATCATAGTATGCCATGCTGCGAGGGCGAGATAGGCCCTGCAATGCCTCATACGGTACGCCTCATACTGGATATCGTCCCAAGTCTCCCAGATACACCTTTTGCCAGTGATGAACATCAGTGTACAATGGTAGTACAAGGAGGTGCCTTGAGACATTTAAATCTCTATTTTTGTACAGATCAACTAAAATTAAGCACCCCAGTTTGCAGAAATGCTTAAACATTAACAATGGGACTAGTTGATGAAACATACATTAACAAAGAGAAGCACTTTCTTTATCTACATTGGAAATGAAATGATAGAGATGACACTCGCTCTATTTTAACTATATTATTACTTCATTTATCAGTGACACTAGGGTCGAGCAGGTGGCAAACGAGGTGTACCGTGCATCGCAAGGATGGAGGCCGGGGGTGCTTAGACTGGGATGCTGAAGCTGGCTCTTTCAGTCACCAACATGGATGATTCAATTCATGGGACCTTTTGGTGCAGTTCACCTAAAATGAAGCAATGTCCCGTGAGCTAGCAACTTCTTCTTCAATTTTTTTTAAGAAAAGGGCTCCAGCCCCTGTTCCATTTCCATTAAAAAACGAAGCCCACAGAACTTCTTCTTCATTAGCTACAATAAAATTGAGCAACATCAAGGTTGGTTGTGAAGCTCCTGGAATGCTAAACTATAATTTGGATATCATTTATGCAGTTCAACTAAGATCGAGCATGAAATGTATATCTCTGTTTGCACAAAAAAGGTGGAAAGGAGGGTGACTAACAAGTGATGAAACATGCATCAAATGAAAAGAAGCTTCTTCCTTATCTCAATGGCAATCCTACAAGGACAGTAGCAATTTCTAAAGCAGTGGCATTGCTAGATATTAGTGTGGGCATTAGGATTAACTATGACAACCGTTAAATATGACATTACTTTGGGCACGGGAGAGTAGGCGGACCAGGACAGTTGCATTTCTAACGAAAAGAACCAACTTATCTTAATGGGAAATTTTAGCAGGACATGTAAAGAAGTGCCATTGATTCATATTACTAGAGGCATTACATTGAAAACAACATTGGTTTAACGTGTCCTTACTTTTAACAGTGCGACTGCTACATTTTACCAGTGGCATTACATAAGAGTGGCTCGGGGCAACAAACATCAGAACAGGATATCTGGGTTGGTCCCATTTTTGTTCAGTATAGCCTACTTATACTGTGTGAGGCTAGCAAATCCAGTGCTGGACTTACTCTGTTGACTTGTCCCCCAGTCCCCACTTTCTTTCCTTTTTCAACCAATAGATCGGGTTTATATTGAGTTTGTACTGCATTTCCCTATTAGACCTAGAGACCAGTTGGATAGCCAGTCTCTGCTACTTTTCACCCCCATTATTTCCTCTTTCGACCAAGTCGTAGATTCAGGTAACAAATCCTCCCTCACCCCCTTTCTTACTTGTTTGAACCAAGTAGTACTAGATTCAAGTGCATGAACTAGTTTTACCTCTTAAACGTAAAAAAATTAGGTGGTTTTCGAACAGCCGACCGATCCTATCTAGGAGAGGCCCTGAGAAATAGTAAAAGATACAAATGCAGCGACGCCAGGAGCTCGAGAAGTAGAGCAAGGCCGGTTTCAAAGGAAGTTATACCTGATGGTCACCTGGATGTTGCTAGGTGGGCGGCGGGAGGCCGGACCTGCCCACACCACAGCAGTAAGGAAGAAGGGGTCGGAGGCCCTCCTCGCCAGCGGTGCTTGGGAGAGAACGGCAAGGTAGGCTGATCGGGACGCGCCAGCAGTGGGTAAGAGCCATCACTAAGGATGACCGCGTGAACATTGCACCTTCTCACCTTCCTCGGCGGAGATGATCCGGCTGGATCTGTGACCAGCAGTGAGCAGAGAGAGAGAGAGAGAGAGAGAGAGAGAGAGAGAGAGAGAGAGAGAGAGAGAGTGGCCACCGCTATCGTGTTTAGATATGGAGAGGCCGAGACAGTGTGAAGAGAGCAACACTAGCAAGCAAGCGCGGAGGCTCCTGCCTATATAGTGCAGTAGTACTAGTTTTGTTTTGTCTACCGGAGCCGGCTTGACCTCATCAATGACTATCGAGAAGTCTTCATGCACGTGGCCCGGAGGCGCAGTTGTCGTCATTTTGATCTGAAGCGCCGGATTATAACATATAACACGAAAAAATGCCACATGACAAGAAATCATAACCTCACTGCCCAAAGGAGACAACATGAATCCCGACGGACAAACGAGACGAGGAACAAAGCTCAAATTAAAGATAAACTCGTAGAAAAGGGGTCCGTCAATAGATGTCCTAATTAACATAGCCGGCTTGAACTAGATGGCAGCCGAGTAGTCTTCGTAAGAAATGTAAGAGAGACACTGTGTAGCGTGCCATTGGTATTCTAATTTACGTGTTTCGCACATACTCGAAGTACTAGTAAGGTACACGTGCATTGCACACATCAGATTTTGCAACCAAATTATGAATAAATACCACACTATAGCATGTAAGCTCTGAGTCATATATGCTTGATGTAGCCCTTCGTTTTATTCTTATAGTTCATCTCATTCAAAATCAATTAGTTTTTATAAAAAAGCTAAGAACGCGGGAATAGGAAAAACATGGGATTATAGTGGAATGTCGTCTTGAATCCTACAGGATTGTACGAGTATTTGATTGTGCATAGAAAAAAAGCAGAATTCTTTCAAAGAGGTTTGAGTGGATGGGATGTTTCCTATGAAATCTAGTGCAAATGAATCATATGGAAAAATTCCTATGGTTTACAATCCTATGAATCAAACAACCAAGATAGGAAAAATTCCTAATGATTAGAATCCTCCAAAATTCCTTTGAGAATTCTTTGAATCAAAGAAGCCCTCAATCTATTTTATGATTCATGAATTGTGCATTGTAAAGCATAAAGTAAAAACAAATATGGCAATTCAACTAGAAAAAAAAAGTTTGGGCAGTTATGATACGAAAGATTCTAGAACAAAAGAGAACCACTGTTGTTTTGAGGTTTGTGCATTATGCTTAAGTCAACCATGGAGTCTGCTAGATTGTACATGTGGCAAAATCAGGTGGGGGGCTAGAAGATGGTGCGAGGGGACGAGTAGAGGGAGACTATGAAGGAATGCACAAGTGCGAGATCGATATTTAGAGAGAGGGGGCGAGAACGTGCGCTGTTGCGCAGTGGCGGAGCCATGAAAAATAAATGAGCTAGGGGGCCAAGCATTTCTAATCCTTTACAAGGAGGGTCAATTCATGAACTTAAACCATTTTTAGCAGCAATTGTCTAATGATCACATTCATTTAGCCTCGATATATAGTGATGTTAGGGGGGGCAGGGCCCTTACTGCCCCCTGTCTTCACCATTGTGCACGCATCTGAGAGATGAAGCGGAAGGCATGGATGATGAGAGGGGGACGTTGGATATATAATTAATGTGGGTTTATTAGCTATATATGTTAATCCTATATAGAGAGGTATAGATTGATCGATGTGGACGTGGGAAAGAGGGTGAGACCTCACTGGATATATCCATTGATCGGTTTGTGTGGAAAACTATGAAAGACCTAGCTATATACACACATACATAGAGGAACATCTATCGTTGCGCATGCACGCGTGAGAGATAAAGAATGCCTAATATGATGGAGAAGGGGATGTGTGTGGGTGTGTGCCTTCATGGGAGACCGACCTGAAGAAAAAGATTGCATGTGTGCGATGGATAATGCCGACTGGTAGTGTGTGTGCATGCATGCACGAGAGAAAGTTAGTGGTAGAATTATAAAGAGAAGACGACTGTGTGGGTGTAAAAGACTAGGTGAGGTCATAATCAATGTAAAGTTGAATTCAAATATTTGAATAAGAGATCCTGATGTTTGAAACCCATGCATCCATGAATATAACGAAGATCTGTGCGGTGTGGTTTGGAAACGAACATGTTGTAATGTATACATATTGAACAAGGTCAGACTAATTTGAATTTGAGATACTGATGGCAAACATCATTTGGCCACGTCGCATCCGTGCATGGACAAACTATTCTAATTGGAGATGATGGGCGGCTTTCGCATCACATATCTATATCTATACCCCTATATATATTATATTATATAGTTTTTTATATTGTGTGCGGGTAACTTTAACTTTGAAAGATGGTCGTTGGATGAGGCGAATCCGATGGTCCAAAGCTGGCAAATTTGAGCACTACTGGCCGTTGGGTATCATCTAGATTCCACCAGATTTCGCCACATGTATAATCTAGAAGACTCCATGGTTGAACTTAAGCATAATGCACAAACATCAAAACACAAGCACTTCTTATTTGTTCTAGAATCTTCCATATCAGAATTGCCCAAATGTTTTTCTACATGATTTGCCATTATTTGTTTTACTTTATGTCTTACAACGCACAACTCCATGAATCTTAAAATAGATTAGCTTTCTTATAAAAACTAGATCATTTTGAATGAAATGAACTATAAGAATTAAACGAACATCTACATCATGCATATATGACTCAAAGCTTACATGCTATAATGTGGTATTTATTCATAATTTGGTTGCCAAATCTCATGTGTGCAATGCACGTGTACCTTACTCTAGTCTAAATGGTGTTTGTGTGTGTGTTGTGCGTGTTGAGGTGCAAATTGTCTTTTTTGGGTACACGTTAAGCTTGTTCTTCCGAAATTTCAAGCCGCGCCTTGTTATGCCAAAAATTCAAGCTAGCGTCTCTGTCTATCGTGCTACAAAACTCCCGCCTCTTCAACCCATGCCTTGTTAGCCCGAAATATTTAAGATATATCTTTGTCTCGTTGTGCTCCGACAACTCCCTCCATCTCAACCCACACCTTGATATTCCGAAATTACAACGCGCGCGAAAACTCCCACCTCCTATGAAATCCCGACACGCGAAATGCCCGTGGTACCCCTGAACCGAAAGAACCGCATCAAATCGGTGGGGGTACTTTCATAACTTACCCCACATTTCGGACAAGCGCGTCCCTAAGCCATGGTTCCCCACTGCCATCCCATCCGCCCACCCATTCGTACACCAAGGCCGCGAAAACCCGCGATGAAACCCCACACCCTGCTCCGTCTGCCACCCATCCGGAGCCTCTTCCCCGACGACATCGTCCACAGCAACACCTCGACGTCCCTCATCCACCATACCGGCTGAGGATCCGTCATGGATCTCGTCGTCCCGCCGGTTCAGCCACCCCGTCCTCCACCTCCAAGGAGCTGCCCCGATGTTCCCCTCGTCTTTCACGCCACCTCCATTCCCACACCGCCGTCTTCACATGCACCACCGGAAGAGCATCATCATCGCCATTTCCTCGGATGAAGCTGCGGCCTAATCGGTGCCACCAAAGAGGTTGTACACTAATCGCCACATTTTCTTCTTGATTCGATCTCACGGTGCTACCGGCGCTCGGTCTCAAGCCGACATGGCGAGGCTCCATCCACGGCGGCATCACCGGCCACTTCCTCCATGGCGTCGCTCCCTCGGCGGCAACGTCCACATCAGTAGGAGCTGCTGCTGCTTTAGCTCTCGCTCGCATTGCTGCTCTGCTCTTGCTCTTGGTCCCCTGCCTGGTCTGCTCTTGATATTTCTCTTGCTCGCGCTGCTGCTCTCGCTCTTTCTCTTGCTTGCGATGCTACTCTGATTTAGCTACACTTCAGTCGACTGAATCGTCTTTTGGGTCAGCCGATTTTCAGGGGGTGGGGGGGGCTCGTCGG